>NC_086446.1:641810565-642179315 GCF_028390025.1 Pseudophryne corroboree
CATCCTGCAGGGATGGCCCTGGCATTGTTGTCACACATGCGCAGACATGTGCATGTGGCAAAGGGGCATGTTCACAGGTCATGCGGGCCTTTTTTGGGGGTCCCCACTCCCCCTGGGAACCCTGGCCAAGGCTGACTAGTTGAGGGGAGGGATGCTGCAGCGGCCGGGACTAACATAAACACATCCCTCAGCTGCTGTATTATTACCCCCTTGCCTAGTGAAGCCAGATGCTGGTTGCAAAAACACAGGGACACTTACATCTCCCTCCCCACCCAGATTTTTGGAACCAGGACCAGTCTAAGAGCCTGGGGATGGTTGTTAATATACGGGAGGACCTTACAAATTTTTCCCACTGCATTTTTGCAACCAGGACTGGCACAAAGAGCCCGGGGCTGGTTATGTTTTTGTGGGAACAATGACAACTTTTTTTTTTAACTATTTGCACACTTTTACAGACAGAAGCATGCATGGGTCTCGCTGATCTGTGCATGCTTCTGTCTAACGCTCCTATCTGATCCTGGTCTAAAGTTTTTGTGATTTTTGGTAAGGTTTTGGGTGTGAGTTACAAACTCATATTATATTACATTGCCCGAGATCTATTTTTTCAATAGAAAAACATCTGGATGCGAGTTGGTTTTTTGCAAGTTATGAAAGATCATGTAAAATGCGCACTCTATTACATTTGCAACATAGTCAAAATATGTCAGTTTATTGCTAAACTCGCATTTTAGATCAAATTGCATTCCATTACATGTTTCCCATGGTCTGAGGAGAAAAGTTCAAATTTAGAACTTCTGATTTGGAAATGTTAAGCTTGCATACGAAAAAAGATGTATAAGATTGTATCTCCCTAACAAGGTTACAAATTGATATGACTAGGCAGTAAGCAAAGGTGTAGCTATCAGAAGCAGGTAGTGCAGCTGCTATAAAGCCCAGAACTGACAGGGGCCAACCTTCCCTGTCATAGTTACATATTTTATATACTTTTTTCACCATTGGGTGGTACATAGGGGCCCTTACAAATGTTTGCCTTTTTATGCCCGTGGACCTGTTCATTCTAATGTGATATACTGTAAATGAACTGGAGGGCATTATGTTACATATAGTAATATGAACTGTGGCATTGTAAGCACAAAGGGCCTAATTCAGACCCAATCGCTGATGTGCATTTTTGCACAGACACCGCCACTGGACTGACGCAGCACAACACAGCACTACTGGACTGGACTTATACAGTAGCACTGGACATATGGCAGCAGAGGACACCACCACTGTGACTGGACTGATGCAGCACAAGACACTAAGAGGGACATGTACTAAGCAGTGATAAAAGTGGAGAAGTTAGCCAGTGGAGAAGTTGCCCATGGCAACCAATCAGCATTGATGTAACATTTATAATTTGCATACTGTAAAAGTATACAGAGCAGCTGATTGGTTACCATGGGCAGCTTCTCCACTGGCTCACTTCTCCACTTTTATCACTGCTTAGTACATGTCCCCCTAACACTGAACTGATGCAGGACACTGAAGATGGAGACACGTCCTCTCTCTACACTCTCCAATGCCGGAGTGAAAATGGCGGTGATGCGCGGCGATTTATATGGAATCCAAACCTCACGACAATCCGACAGCGGGATGATGACGTTTTGACTCGTTCTGGTTTGCGAATCAGGCTGGAAAACCCGAACCTGACTCGGATCCGGTCTCGGGTAGTGAAGTCCGGTAGGGTTCGGTTCTCTGATAACCGAACCCGCTCATCTCTACTGAATACAGTATGTCAAACTGATGTTCAAATACTGAGTATCTACTGTAGAATATGTCCTGCGTTAAATAATCTTTGCTGAAATCTTCCAGTGTCCATCATAATCAGTGGCATATTTTGCCTAAGAGCTGCAGGACTGCAGCCCCCCCTCCCCTGGTAAAATCTGCCAGCATCGGTGAATCCAAACGCAGTAGGTAACTGCACTGGCTTCACTGTTACTGGCAGTGACTTCCCATTGGAAGTCCTACCTGTCACTCACCCGCAGGACAGGCAGTCCCATTGGGAGGTGTATCCTTCCTCCGGGACTGCCAGACCAGGCTGCGATAAGCAGAGAGCTGGCTTCCTGTTGGAAGCCACTCCCTGCCTCATCGTCAGCCCTACCCGGCTTCTATGGGCTGCAGCTGATGCAGAGTATAGAAGCCGGGGGTATGCGCATGCGCACATAATCCACCGCTTGTGCACATCCACAGGTCCCGATGCCTTCCAAATTCGTTGTGCATGGGCCCTGACCTGGCTGGACAGGAACAGCAGCTCTCATATCTCTCTTGCATGGGCAGCAGCAGCCCCCTTGCCCACCAAAGGTAGGAGCCGCAGCTGCTCATAATGGTGATTATAGAAATTTATTTTTTTCTCAGGAAACCTGGAAGAGACAAAACTATAAGAATTATCAAATATTTTAGAGAGACTTCTAGCACACCCTGTAAAATGCCAGTTAGGCTCATTTCGCATATACATCGAAGGATATTGCAGGGTCTATAAAGCCAGTAAATTCCTGGATCTCAGCCTGACCCTGAGCGGCAGGGCTGGCTGACAAGTTACAGCCTGTGGGGAAAAACACCAGCATGTGGTCTTGGCTTTTCTAACAGCAAACTACGCTGGAAAAATGATTGTAACAAAAATCTCATAGGAGTGGTTTATCTAGGACACTTAAGAAAAACGGTGGGTGTCCTTAACATCCAAAGTTAGGAATCCAGAGATGCTTACATTATCAATAATATAAAAATAATTATTAAACTAACAACTGTTCAACCCAACATAACATTTTTTTAAGCTTGCCTAGCACAGATTTATAAAAATCTAATAAAACAGTCTGATAAAGCCAAACATCAGCAGACTCTGAAAAGTTATTATTGAAACATTGCATGACACTTGATCAATTGGTTTATATCCTGCAATAATCCATCTTGGATACTCAGAATTACAATATTAATGTATCAGAGCCATAACTACATATTGGTGCCCTGTGCCAGAAACAGAATTTGTGCCCCATTCCTACATTCCAAATGGGGACAGTGCACGCCGAAGGTGCGCATCAAAAACATAGGTACTGTATGTGGCTTCATGAAGATTAGTACAAACATAGGTATGTGGCTACAGAATAGTACAAATTCACACCACAAATTAGTGTATGTTATTCACATAACACCCAACTTTAGTGTTCCTTATACATATTATGCCACACAGTAATGTCAGTTTTTCACATCACATCACACAATAGTACCCCTTATACACATTATGCCACACAGTATTGCTCCTTATACATGTTACGCCACACGCTAGTATCCCTTATAGACATTACGCAGCATCGTAGAGCCCCTTATACACTTTACACCACATTAGAGACACTTCTACATGTTACAACGCAGTAGAGCCACTTCTACATGTTGCAACACAGCAGAGCAGCTTATACATGTTACACCATAGTAGAGCAGTTTGTGCATGTTACACTACAGTAGAGCAGCTTATACATGTTACACCATAGTAGAGCTGCTTATGCATGTTACACCACAGTAGAGCAGCTTATACATGTTACACAACAGTGGAGCAGCTTATACTGTACATTTTATACCACAGTAGAGCAGCTTACACATATGTGTCCTCTTGCCACTTTGGTCCATGTGCTACAAGTCACGTTACACATAACATGTTAGTGCCATGTGACTTGGTAGTGCCGAGCATCTTTTTTGCACCTTTTGCTGTGAAAATGTGTAAGTGGCTCTATTTGCATCTGAAATGAAATGATACAGTGTTTCCAGGATAATACTGTAACATAGCATTTTGTATGCAATTACAGTTGCAATCACACACACAGGATATAGGCATGTTGCATATCATTTTAATCAGCAGAAGCTGCTTGTGCATCATATTGAACTACATTGCATCTAAGACAAATTTTCAAAGCAAAAGACACAGAAAAGACGCTCAATCCTACAGAGTCCCACCACAGCATGGCGCGACTTGAAGGGCTGTTTACCGTGACTGCAGCAAAGATGTAAGAGGACACAACTTGAACACATAATGCCATGGTAAAGCCCTTTATACACATTATGCCATTGAAGAGCCCCCACTCCCCCAAACACACACACACACACACACACACACACACACACACGTGTATAAAATCAAGCATCTAGCTATGCAGTCTCCATTTTCAAACATCCATGATACAAAATGGGTCATTCTAAAGAACTCAGTGACGAGTGTGATACTGTGATAAGATGCCACCTTTTGCAATAAGACAATTTGTAAAATTTCATCCCTGCTGGATACTCTACGGTCAAATATAAGTGATATTATTAGAAAGTGGAGTGTTTAGGAACAACAGCAACTCAGCCATGAGGCGGACAACCACGTAAAGTCACAGAGCTGCTAAGGCTCACGGTGCATAAAAGTCACAAAAGCTCTGCTGATTCCATAGCTGAAGAGTTCCAAACTTCCACTGGCATTAATAGAGATTAATAGAATGGGTTTCCATTACCGAGCAGCTGCATGCAAGCCTCACATAACTAAGTCCAAGCGTTGGATGGAGTTGTGTAAAGCACACCAACATTGGACTGCGGAGCATTGGAAATGTGTTCTGGGGAGTGACGAATGACGCTTCTCTGTTTGGCATTCAGATGGGTGAGTCTGGGTTTGATAGATGCTGGGAAACTTTACCTGCCTGACTGCATTATGCCAAGTGTGAAGTTTGGTAGAGGAGGCTTATTGGTATGGGGCTGCTTTTCAGGGTTTGTGCTAGGCCCCTTATCTAAAGTGAAGCACAATCTTAATGCTTCAGCATACCAAGACACTTTGGACAATGCTATGATTCCAACTTTGTGGAAAGGCCCTTTTCTATTCCAATATGACTGTGCCCCAGTGCACAAAGCAAGGACTATAAAGACATTGTTTGATGAGTTTGGTGTGAAAGAACTTGACTGGCCCTGACCTCAACCCCATTGAACACCTTTGGAATAGAGAGTGCGAGCCAGGCCTACTTGTCCAATATCAGTGCCTGACCTCATTAATGGTCTATAGAATGAATGTGCACAAAGTCTCACAGAAACACTACAAAATCTTGTGGAAAGTCTTCCAAGAAGAGTGGAAGCTGTCGTAGCTGCCAAAGGGGCACCAATTCCATATTATTATTAGTCCATGTATTTGAATACAGTGCCATTACAGTACCTGATGGTGTAATGGTCAGGTATCCAAATACTTTTGTCTATATATATATATATATATACATGTGTGGTATATCATACTTACACATGTATAGTATATACAGTATTAATAGCACACAAGTATATGTCATACATACATCAATGCATCACACACACACACACACACACACACACACACACACACACACACACACACCACAGCAAACACAGGTTGCTGAATTCATTTCTGACTTTTCATAAATGTTTCTATGTGGGAACTGCTGATTAGAAATGGTCTTTCTGGTTTAGCAATGTGAGTACGGGATCCATTTCATTTTCTGGCTGTCGGCATCCCAGCGGTGAGGATACTGATGCCGTAATCCCGAAAGCCAGCAATGCCGCCAGATGGAATCCCAGCGCAACAGGGCTATTTGCACTGGTGGATGTCCAAGACACCCATAGAGTGGGAATAGATCCTGAACTGAGCCCCTGCATGGCGAGCACAACGAATCTGCAAGGGGACTCTTTGCGCTCGCCCCGCTGCCGGCATACTGGTATCCAGGATGGCGCTGTCGGTATATTGACAGAGGTATCCCGGCCGTCGATAAATCATACTGAATCCATGAGTGCAGTATCTGTAAATTGCTGGGCATGCATTTCAAAGGAATACCTGCAGTTTGCTGAAAATTTATTGGTGGGTGATCACTTTATATCATCCAACTGAAAACAATTAGATCACAGTTCTAGTTACTCACCCACTAGTTCCCATTATGAAAAAATATATATAGTGTGATACATTGTGTGATGTCTTGTAGGACAAAATGGACTCAATGACTCACTTTAGTTTGATGAACAGAGAGCGTATAAGTATGGCAAATATTGCAGTCCAGTACACTTGATCTTGCTAACAAGTAAAACTGCATTTATTTTTAAAACTATTAACATATTTACACTCAGATATGATAATTTAGTTAATTGGCAATCAGAAATATGCTTTACTTATTTAAAGCAAATTGGCTTTGTTTGCCTGAAGAAGCAGATGGTATTCTGTGAAATGCTTAGCAGCAACTGAGGTGATGAGAAATATTCTTCTGAAACTTTGTAAAGACACTAACTGAATTACGTAATTGGTTTTATTACTTTTTTTTATTAAATATATTTTAATATTTTTAAACAATATCTACAACTTGAAATTGGATCAAGTGGATTGATCTCCCATTTTCATTCATTCCCTCATGTGCTTATCTTTTGTCGTACTTTAATAATCTTCAACTGTACCACATCCAGCAGTCTTCTGCTACCTGATACTTATTCCAGTGTCATCTGCTGATGTAACTATGTTTATTTACCCTGTACTTGTTCTATACTGTCATCAACTGTAAGTTGCTGTTTTCCTGTTTGATTATTTATGTACTCTGTAATTGGGCAATGCGGAACCCTTGTGGCGCCATATAAATAAAGGATAATAATAATAATATACAGATGGAGCCGAGCTCATCTGAGGTGGCTCCATTGCAAGTGAGCACTCTTGGCGTGACTAGATGATCCGTACACCTAGTCACGCTGGGAGTGCACAGAGATGCTACCATTCAGAGCGTCTCTGTCCGGGCGCGCGGACAGAGACACTCTCCATTCATGTGAATGGGGCGTGTCTCCACCATGGGTGCGCATGACTAGGCGGACGGGGACGCTCTCGGCGATAGGAAGACGGAACCACGACTAGCGTGGCTCCATCTGTACAACACCTTGGTTATGGGTCAATAGATCTATAGTAAAAGGGTCAACAGTCATTAGGTCAACACCATTTGGTCGACCTGCGCATGATCAATATGGCCAAAAGGTCAGCTGTAACAAAAGTTCGACATGTAAAAGTAAAAAATCAATGGGTACAAAAGGTCAACAGGGACAAAAGGTTTAACAAGACAATACTCGACACACACATGGTAAACAACTTTTTTTGCTTTTGGGGGTAGATTTTGATTCTGTTCTTATATGTGACCACCATTTGTTGAAATGCGTCCCCTCGCAGGCTCGCTGTGCTTGCCATGCCTCAGGTACGGTGTCTCGCTTCTCTCGCCACAAGGTTACTAAAGGTTATAATTTGTGACATGGATAGCCAATAAAGCAAAAGTACAAAAAAATGAAACCTCCCCAAAAAACATGTGTCTACCATATGTGTGTTGGCCATTGTCATGTTGACCATTTAAACCTGTCAACCTTAAGCACTGTCTACCTTTTACCTGTCAACCTTTTGACCATGTTGGCCTTTTGTACCTGTCAACCTTGTGCATGTTTACCATATGGTGTGGACCTACTGACAGTTTAACTAGATACTGTCAACCTATACTCCAGATAACCATCAACTTGATCTAAAGACCTGTCCTCATACACCCAGTGTCTATACATCATATGGCATGAGACGCCCAACACGAGCAAGATGCTCCGAGTCTAGTAGACTACCATGATTTTATTTCAATTTTGCATCCTATATGCATTGAAGAACTAGAAAAAGATGTTCTAGAGTGTACCTGAGATGCTAGGCTGCTACATTAACAGTATAAGAGCAAGCGAGTAGGTGCTCTGCGCACTGAATTGTCCCGGACCTGGCATGCCGAGAGGAACTATTTTGTGTAACTGAAGCCACAGTGGATAAGAACACATCTGTACCACATGAGAGTGACTCTTCATCAGTAAGAAGATCAATCATACTATACAGTACATATTAAAAGCCTCAAATTCACTATTTTTTGTGGTATATTTTATATTAGCATTGATCCTCCTATACATTTCCTTTTTTACATAACAGAAAAACACTAAAACACTAAAGCCCCCAAAAAGTAAGATCAGTGATGGTGGCCATTATCCATTAAAACATATGCAACATGTAAATGTAAACAGTGTGCTATAATTGATTTACGGCACACACTAAGTGGGAATCTTCAAAAGACAGAGTATCATGTGATTAGAACATGGGAAAGTCTCTGGGCAACTTGCAGCACCCCCAAGTGTGCACCTGCTCCATGGCACTGAATATTGGCTCACTTTTTACATTTTCTGGCAAACTGAAGTGAAAGGATACAACCTCTTTAATAAAGTGCAGTTTGATATTGAGTATGTTGGAGCTATATAAATAATAAAAAAGCACACATTAACTTAGAAGTCTAAAATTTAATCAAGTAAAGTCAGGTTTTGTTAGATATAATGGCCACGATGTGTTATAAAGTCTTGGATTTTAATCTTCAAATTATCAAGTTGAAGGCTTTCCAAAAGGTCCAGACAAATTTACTTTAAAAAGACAAGTGCTTTATTAGCATTTATCCAGAAATGATATTAGTGTAAATAACATAAGGTAACTTGTCTAAAAGTGACACTTCCATAAGCTAGTTGAAGTCACTTTGTACCCAATTTATGCTTTTAAACAATCAGCAAGTTGGTTTTGAGGACCAATGTTTTGCCAAATGCTGATATTTGATATTTACATAACATATTATTACGCCAAATGAATTGACAATCTTGTAAAATGATGATGCTTGGCAAGCTATATGGTAGTATGCCATTCCAGTCTCAGAAGCCACAACATTTATGAATGAAGCCTAGATTCATTAGATTCATTATAGAGAACTAAAGGCCCTGTTATAAAAAAATGTATTATAAAAATATGACAACAATAAAAAGATTTGAATTGTAACAATATAGTATATATTAAAATGGTTTGGAATGAACAACAAAACTGCAGAACTTCAGTGATTATGCTAGTGCCTGTTTTTTCCACAACTACATCCAGTTTTACGAGTATGATCTGCGTAGCAGAGTAATGGTGAATGGGTGCTGTGTGCATCTGAGACTAGACCACAACATTGGGCCTAATTCAGACCTGATTGCTAGGCTGCATTTTCGTACCCTGTTCAGGTCTGAACTTCGCATGCATATGCACCACAATGCGCAGGCGTGTCGGTCCGCAGCGACAGGGATCGTCGGCCAGCGACGGGATTTTGTGAGAAAAGTGATCGCACGAGCAATCGCAAGGTGACTGACAGGAAGAGGCCGTTTGTGGGTGGCAACTGACCGTTTTTAAGGCGAATCCAGAGAAACGCAGGAGGGACCAGGCGTTTGAAGGGAGGGTTTCTGACGTCAACTCCAGCCCCGATCATCGCACTGGAAGAGTAAGTCCTGGTCTGTGCAGAGACTGCACAAACTTCTGTTTGTGCAGCTATCCTGCACATCCGATCGCACCCCTGCACAGCAATTTTCCCCTCCCCCTGTAGGCGGCGACTACCTGATCTCAGGGATGCATAAAATACACCCTAGCGATCAGGTCTGAATTAGCCCCATTGACAGGGTTATAAGAGGCAAATGAGGTGTACAGTGCCTTCCTAAAGTATTCACCCACCTTGGCTTTTTACCTATTTTGTTACATTACAACCCGTAATTTAATTATTTTTAATCTGAATTTTATGTGATGGATATGCACAAAATAGTTTAAGTTGGTGAACGGAAATTAAAAAAATGTATATAAAAAATAATTTTTATAAATAAAAATTTTAAAATTGGCATGTGCATATGTATTCACCCCCTTTTGCTATGAAGCCTGTCAAAAGTTCTGGTGCAACCAATTACCTACCGAAGTCACATAATTAGTGAAATGAGGTCCACCTGTGTGCAATCTAAGTGTCACATGATCTGTCAGTATAAACACACCTTTTCTGAAAGGTCCCAGAGGCTGCAACACCACTAAGCAAGAGGCATCATACCATGAAGACCAAGGAGCTCTCCAAACAAGTCAGGGACAAAGTTGTTGAGAAGTACAAGTCAGGGTTGGGTTATAAAAACATATCCAAATCTTTGCTGATCCCCCGGAGCACCATCAAATCCATAATCTTCAAATGGAAAGAACATGGTACCACAACAAACCTGCAAAGAGAGGGCCGGCCACCAAAACTCACAGACCGGGCAAGGAGGGCATTAATCAGAGAGGCAGCACAGAGACCAAAGGTAACCCTGAAGGAGCTGCAGAGTTCCACAGCAGAGACTGGTGTATCTGCGCATGTGACCACAATAAGCTGTAAACTCTATAGAGCTGGGCTTTATGGAAGAGTAGCCAGAAAAAAGCCATTACTTAGTGTTAAAAATAAGAAGGCACATTTTGGTTTGCCAAAAGGCATGACGTACAGACTCCCCAAATGTATGGAGGAAGGTGCTCTGGTCAGATGAGACTAAAATTGAACTTTTCGGCCACCAAGGAAAACGCTATGTCTGGCGCAAACCCAACACATCCCATCACCCCAAGAACACCATCCCCACAGTGAAACATGGTGGTGACAGCATCATGCTGTGGGGATGTTTTTCAGCAGCAGGGACTGGGAAACTGGTTCAGGTTGAGGGAAAGATGGATGGTGCTGAATACAGGGATATTCTTGAGCAAAACCTATTTCAGTCTGACTGGGATTTGAGACTGGGACGGAGGTTCACCTTCCAGAAGGTCAATGACCCAAAGCATACTTCTAAAGCAACACTCAAGTGGTTTAAGGGGAAACATTTAAATGTTTTGGAATGGCCTAGTCAAAGCCCAGATCTCAATCCAATTGAGAATCTGTGGTCAGACTTGAAGATTGCTGTTCACAAGCAGAAACCATCACACATGAAGGAACTGGAGCAGTTTTGCCTTGAGGAATGGGCAAAAATCCCAGTGGCAAGATGTGTCAAGCTCAGAGAGACTTATCCAAAGCGAATTGCAGCTGTAATTGCCGCAAAAGGTGGCTCTACAAAGTACTGACTTTAGGGGGGTGAATAGTTATGCACGCTGAAGTTTACTGTTATTTTGTCCTATTTGTTGTTTGCTTCACAAAAAAAAAACATCTTCAAAGATGTAGGCATGTTCTGTGAATGAAATTATGCAAATCTTCAAACAATCCATTTCAATTCCAGGTTGTGAGGCAACAAAACATGAAAAATGCAGAGGGGCTGAATACTTTAGCAAGGCACTGTATATGGGACAGCATAATGATTTCCAGTGCTAGGCATGCAACCAGGAGCATGGCCATACCCCTTCTGCCTCATGGTCACATCCCTAATATTTAATAACCATGCCCCTTCTGGCACATGGTCATATCCCTAATGTCTTCTGAACATGCCCCTTATGCCTTTGGGATGTAGTTAATATCCCGACGTTCTGGATCCTGAAGCCGGAATCCTGACAGCCGAGAATGCCGACAGCCTCACCAGGGCTATTCCCACTCGTGGGTGTCCACAACACCCATAGAGTGGGAATAGAACCTATGGCGAGCACAGCGAGCCACCGTGCCTGCAGTGTGGCGATCATATCAAGCACGCAAGGGGCCTCCTTGTGCTCACCCAGCTGCCGACATTCAGGTGGGATGTCACTGTCAGAATATTTACAGGCGGCATCCCATCTGACGGGATTTCATATCCAACCCATCCCTTCTGCCATACTGTCTTATCCCTAATGATCATGCCCCTTATGCCTCATGACAATGCCCTCTATAGTGATGAATGTTCCATTGCTTGGAGTTGTGCATTTGAAGCAGATATGAGAGGGCTTGGTTTTAAGGAAACTGATCCCAACCCAATTTCAGTATTCCAATGGGGTCTGAGTCTAGGTTTGGGTTTTTCCCGTCTGACCCAAAACGACCCAACATGTCATATTCCCGGCGTTGGCATTCCCTCATGTTTGGGTTTCATTTGGGAGAGTCGACAGGAAGGTAGTGTAGGCAGACAGGCTCTTAGTGAAAGCAAGTTTAGTTAGTTAGCAAAAGCTTAAATACTACTGCATAGTCACACAGTGTTCCTTAAAGTCTGTAAATAAGGAAGGAGCACTGTGTCTGTGTGGACTCAGGGAGGAAGCATTGTTGTTCAATGCTCAAGCAGGAGCAGTAGGCACTTTGTGCCACACTGTAAAAAAACATGATATTAGTGGGCAGAGTGCATTGTGTGACTGTACACTGTGTACTCTTACATTGAAAAAAAAAAGATATTTGGACAGTGATCTACTGTTAGAACAGCAGGAACAGTAACCAAGTACTAGCACTGCAGCTGCTGCCACCACCAGTCATGATGAAACTAGTCCTTTAACATCTGCTAAAGATAGTGCTCAAGGACATAGAGGGTTTAAGTCGGGGCATCTCAATTCAAAAGTATATTTCACATTGCTAAAGATAAACATCACCTTTAATAAAGGAAAAGTTTACTACATATACATATATATACATATATACATATATACATATGTTTACATATAATTGCCAACATGCCATATACCACATGCAGTGGCTTTAGCCTTTATTTCTGAGTGATGGTTTTGCAACTGCTGTCAGCCAGATGTCTTCTTCTTCCTCACATGATGATGCAAGGCCTGCTCACTCAGAGTCTAGAAGAGGTGTCAAAACAAAAATTAAACTGGGAAATCAGGCTGAAGAACAAACTGTGTGTTCAAATATGTCACAAATCCCTGAGGAGAGTCTAAGGGTGTCCACAAGTGCTGTGTGTGTGAGCCTGACCTTTCTGATACTATACTCATAGAGAAACATCCTTTAACCATTTCAGCACCCTCTGGAAATGTAGAGGTGAGTAGCACAAGTAATAATGCTGAAATAGAAATTGAGGATATTACTGTGGAAGTGCAACAGAATAAGGGGTATATTTGTGTAGCTGATGCTGGCGATAATGAATAGTTTCATGATGAGGATGTTCTTTGTGTTAGTCAGGCACCATTGGAAGCAGTTCATTCCCGTGATAAGAAGAAGGCCATTGCCATGGCTGTGCATAAGACCAAAAAAATTCTCTATTACAGCATGTGTAGAATTATTATTACCCAAATCCTGACAATTGTCAAGCCATCTGTAGTGTTTGCAGAGCCACGCTAAGCAGAAATACGGACCTTAACCACCCAGGAACCTCCTCCCTGTTACATCATTTGCAGCGAGTTCATGCAAAGTTTTTGTCAAAATCAGAAAATCATGCTAAATAAAATAAAATAACAAGCAGTCCATAATCAGCTAGCTCCCTTCTCTCAGCTAGATCCCAGCACCTGCAATCTCCACCGCCAACACCTTCATCATCAATATTCTCACTAATAATCCGAGGTAGTCCTACATACAATTTTATAAGGCTAGCTGATTCCTATCCAGGATTCCTTAGAAGAATCTTTGAGCACTAGTCCTGCTGATGCTTCTGCTTCTGTGGATCTTCATCCCAAAAAAGGACCAAGAAGACTAATAGTTGCAGTTTCAAAAAACAACTGACTGTCAAACTATACTTTGCAAGAGGAAGCAAATACAGTATGACAGCTGTCACTCAACCTCACAGCAGATCACTGAAGACATGATGGATATGCCAGTATTAGATATGCATACAATTTCCACCATTAATGCATCAGGTTTTACACAGTTAATCAATGTCTGAGTCCCCACTACCAAATTCCATCTCAATTCCATTTGACTAGAAAAGCCAATTCCTTGCCTTCACCAGGACGTTAAAAAAAAACTAATTATTGCACTACAAAATGAAACTGTACTCGTTGTCCACTTAACCACAGATATGTGGATAAGCAGAACAGGGCAAACTAAAGATTATATGACTGTAACAGCCAATTTGATAGGTGTATTGCCTTCAGCAGCAGGAGCAGCAGTAGCATTTATTTCTGCAAATACTTTGTGCTTCAATGCAATCACATTTTGGTTGACAAGAAGCCAGCGTTTAGGGGAGGAAACATGTTGTTTTGTGGGTGTGTTTGTAAAAACGCAGGCTGACAAGGTGTTTTTTGGGTGGGTCTCTGATGTCAGAGATGACCACTTCCAGTGTTTGCAGAATTGTGGTTGACTCTGCCTTGCAGAGATGGAAAAACTCTTTGATGTTCTGGTATTTGCGTATGGTTATGCAATCACATCATGCATTGTGATGCGTTCGCAATTTCTGCAATAGGCTTTTATTCTTTACTTCTGAGTGGCAACTATTGATGGCAGCAACTGCTTTTTAGTGATCCGTGCTGAATAGGGTCCAATGTACTAGAGATGAGCGGGGAACCCGCACGAACTTCATGTTTTTTTCACGGGTCCGAGCAGACTCGGATCCTCCCGCCTTGCTCGGTTAACCCGAGCGCGCCCGAACGTCATCATGACGCTGTCGGATTCTCGCGAGACTCGGATTCTATATAAGGAGCCGCGCGTCGCCGCCATTTTCACACGTGCATTGAGATTGATAGGGAGAGGACGTGGCTGGCGTCCTCTCCATTAGAAATTAGATTAGAAGAGAGAGAGAGATTGTGCAGAGTCAGACAGAGTTTACCACAGTGACCAGTGCAGTTGTTGTTAGTTAACTTTTATTTATTTTAATATAATATATCCGTTCTCTGCTATATCCGTTCTCTGCCTGAAAAAAAACGATACACAGCAGCAGCCAGTCACACAGTGTGACTCAGTCTGTGTGCACTCAGCTCAGCCCAGTGTGCTGCACATCAATGTATAAAAGGCAAAGCTTATAATAATTGTGGGGGAGACTGGGGAGCACTGCAGGTTGTTATAGCAGGAGCCCCCAGGAGTACATAATATTATATTAATTTAAAATTAAACAGTGCACACTTTTGCTGCAGGAGTGCCACTGCCAGTGTGACTAGTGGTGACCAGTGCCTGACCACCAGTATAGTAGTATATTGTTGTATGTATTGTATACTATCTCTTTATCAACCAGTCTATATTAGCAGCAGACACAGTACAGTGCGGTAGTTCACGGCTGTGGCTACCTCTGTGTCGGCAGTCGGAACTCGGCAGGCAGTCCGTCCATCCATAATTGTATTACAATATATACCACCTAACCGTGGTATTTTTTTTTCTTTCTTTATACCGTCGTCATAGTGTCATACTAGTTGTTACGAGTATACTACTATCTCTTTATCAACCAGTGTACAGTGCGGTAGTTCACGGCTGTGGCTACCTCTGTGTCGGCAGTCGGCAGGCAGTCCGTCCATCCATAATTGTATTATTATTATAATATATACCACCTAACCGTGGTTTTTTTTTCATTCTTTATACCGTCATAGTGTCATACTAGTTGTTACGAGTATACTACTATCTCTTTATCAACCAGTGTACAGTGCGGTAGTTCACGGCTGTGGCTACCTCTGTGTCGGCAGTCGGCAGGCAGTCCGTCCATCCATAATTGTATTATTATTATAATATATACCACCTAACCGTGGTTTTTTTTTCATTCTTTATACCGTCGTCATAGTGTCATACTAGTTGTTACGAGTATACTACTATCTCTTTATCAACCAGTGTACAGTACGGTAGTTCACGGCTGTGGCTACCTCTGTGTCGGCAGTCGGCAGGCAGTCCGTCCATCCATAATTGTATTATTATTATAATATATACCACCTAACCGTGGTTTTTTTTTCATTCTTTATACCGTCGTCATAGTGTCATACTAGTTGTTACGAGTATACTACTATCTCTTTATCAACCAGTGGACAGTGCGGTAGTTCACGGCTGTGGCTACCTCTGTGTCGGCAGTCGGCAGGCAGTCCGTCCATCCATAATTGTATTATTATTATAATATATACCACCTAACCGTGGTTTTTTTTTCATTCTTTATACCGTCGTCATAGTGTCATACTAGTTGTTACGAGTATACTACTATCTCTTTATCAACCAGTGTACAGTGCGGTAGTTCACGGCTGTGGCTACCTCTGTGTCGGCAGTCGGCAGGCAGTCCGTCCATCCATAATTGTATTATTATTATAATATATACCACCTAACCGTGGTATTTTTTTTTCTTTCTTTATACCGTCGTCATAGTGTCATACTAGTTGTTACGAGTATACTACTATCTCTTTATCAACCAGTGTACAGTGCGGTAGTTCACGGCTGTGGCTACCTCTGTGTCGGCAGTCGGCAGGCAGTCCGTCCATCCATAATTGTATTATTATTATAATATATACCACCTAACCGTGGTTTTTTTTTCATTCTTTATACCGTCGTCATAGTGTCATACTAGTTGTTACGAGTATACTACTATCTCTTTATCAACCGGTGTACAGTGCGGTAGTTCACGGCTGTGGCTACCTCTGTGTCGGCAGTCGGCAGGCAGTCCGTCCATCCATAATTGTATTATTATTATAATATATACCACCTAACCGTGGTTTTTTTTTCATTCTTTATACCGTCGTCATAGTGTCATACTAGTTGTTACGAGTATACTACTATCTCTTTATCAACCAGTGTACAGTGCGGTAGTTCACGGCTGTGGCTACCTCTGTGTCGGCAGTCGGCAGGCAGTCCGTCCATCCATAATTGTATTATTATTATAATATATACCACCTAACCGTGGTTTTTTTTTCATTCTTTATACCGTCGTCATAGTGTCATACTAGTTGTTACGAGTATACTACTATCTCTTTATCAACCAGTGTACAGTGCGGTAGTTCACGGCTGTGGCTACCTCTGTGTCGGCAGTCGGCAGGCAGTCCGTCCATCCATAATTGTATTATTATTATAATATATACCACCTAACCGTGGTTTTTTTATACCACCTAACCGTGGCAGTCCGTCCATAATTGTATACTAGTATCCAATCCATCCATCTCCATTGTTTACCTGAGGTGCCTTTTAGTTCTGCCTATAAAATATGGAGAACAAAAAAGTTGAGGTTCCAAAATTAGGGAAAGATCAAGATCCACTTCCACCTCGTGCTGAAGCTGCTGCCACTAGTCATGGCCGAGACGATGAAATGCCAGCAACGTCGTCTGCCAAGGCCGATGCCCAATGTCATAGTACAGAGCATGTCAAATCCAAAACACCAAATATCAGAAAAAAAAGGACTCCAAAACCTAAAATAAAATTGTCGGAGGAGAAGCGTAAACTTGCCAATATGCCATTTACCACACGGAGTGGCAAGGAACGGCTGAGGCCCTGGCCTATGTTCATGGCTAGTGGTTCAGCTTCACATGAGGATGGAAGCACTCAGCCTCTCGCTAGAAAACTGAAAAGACTCAAGCTGGCAAAAGCACCGCAAAGAACTGTGCGTTCTTTGAAATCCCAAATCCACAAGGAGAGTCCAATTGTGTCGTTTGCGATGCCTGACCTTCCCAACACTGGACGTGAAGAGCATGCGCCTTCCACTATTTGCATGCCCCCTGCAAGTGCTGGAAGGAGCACCCGCAGTCCAGTTCCTGATAGTCAGATTGAAGATGTCAGTGTTGAAGTACACCAGGATGAGGAGGATATGGGTGTTGCTGGCGCTGGGGAGGAAATTGACCAGGAGGATTCTGATGGTGAGGTGGTTTGTTTAAGTCAGGCACCCGGGGAGACACCTGTTGTCCGTGGGAGGAATATGGCCGTTGACATGCCAGGTGAAAATACCAAAAAAATCAGCTCTTCGGTGTGGAGGTATTTCACCAGAAATGCGGACAACAGGTGTCAAGCCGTGTGTTCCCTTTGTCAAGCTGTAATAAGTAGGGGTAAGGACGTTAACCACCTCGGAACATCCTCCCTTATACGTCACCTGCAGCGCATTCATAATAAGTCAGTGACAAGTTCAAAAACTTTGGGTGACAGCGGAAGCAGTCCACTGACCAGTAAATCCCTTCCTCTTGTAACCAAGCTCACGCAAACCACCCCACCAACTCCCTCAGTGTCAATTTCCTCCTTCCCCAGGAATGCCAATAGTCCTGCAGGCCATGTCACTGGCAAGTCTGACGAGTCCTCTCCTGCCTGGGATTCCTCCGATGCATCCTTGCGTGTAACGCCTACTGCTGCTGGCGCTGCTGTTGTTGCCGCTGGGAGTCGATGGTCATCCCAGAGGGGAAGTCGTAAGCCCACTTGTACTACTTCCAGTAAGCAATTGACTGTTCAACAGTCCTTTGCGAGGAAGATGAAATATCACAGCAGTCATCCTACTGCAAAGCGGATAACTGAGTCCTTGACAACTATGTTGGTGTTAGACGTGCGTCCGGTATCCGCCGTTAGTTCACAGGGAACTAGACAATTTATTGAGGCAGTGTGCCCCCGTTACCAAATACCATCTAGGTTCCACTTCTCTAGGCAGGCGATACCGAGAATGTACACGGACGTCAGAAAAAGACTCACCAGTGTCCTAAAAAATGCAGTTGTACCCAATGTCCACTTAACCACGGACATGTGGACAAGTGGAGCAGGGCAGGGTCAGGACTATATGACTGTGACAGCCCACTGGGTAGATGTATGGACTCCCGCCGCAAGAACAGCAGCGGCGGCACCAGTAGCAGCATCTCGCAAACGCCAACTCTTTCCTAGGCAGGCTACGCTTTGTATCACCGCTTTCCAGAATACGCACACAGCTGAAAACCTCTTACGGCAACTGAGGAAGATCATCGCGGAATGGCTTACCCCAATTGGACTCTCCTGTGGATTTGTGGCATCGGACAACGCCAGCAATATTGTGTGTGCATTAAATATGGGCAAATTCCAGCACGTCCCATGTTTTGCACATACCTTGAATTTGGTGGTGCAGAATTTTTTAAAAAACGACAGGGGCGTGCAAGAGATGCTGTCGGTGGCCAGAAAAATTGCGGGACACTTTCGGCGTACAGGCACCACGTACAGAAGACTGGAGCACCACCAAAAACTACTGAACCTGCCCTGCCATCATCTGAAGCAAGAAGTGGTAACGAGGTGGAATTCAACCCTCTATATGCTTCAGAGGTTGGAGGAGCAGCAAAAGGCCATTCAAGCCTATACAATTGAGCACGATATAGGAGATGGAATGCACCTGTCTCAAGTGCAGTGGAGAATGATTTCAACGTTGTGCAAGGTTCTGATGCCCTTTGAACTTGCCACACGTGAAGTCAGTTCAGACACTGCCAGCCTGAGTCAGGTCATTCCCCTCATCAGGCTTTTGCAGAAGAAGCTGGAGGCATTGAAGAAGGAGCTAACACGGAGCGATTCCGCTAGGCATGTGGGACTTGTGGATGCAGCCCTTAATTCGCTTAACAAGGATTCACGGGTGGTCAATCTGTTGAAATCAGAGCACTACATTTTGGCCACCGTGCTCGATCCTAGATTTAAAGCCTACCTTGGATCTCTCTTTCCGGCAGACACAGGTCTGCTGGGGTTGAAGACCTGCTGGTGACAAAATTGTCAAGTCAAGCGGAACGCGACCTGTCAACATCTCCTCCTTCACATTCTCCCGCAACTGGGGGTGCGAGGAAAAGGCTCAGAATTCCGAGCCCACCCGCTGGCGGTGATGCAGGGCAGTCTGGAGCGACTGCTGATGCTGACATCTGGTCCGGACTGAAGGACCTGACAACGATTACGGACATGTCGTCTACTGTCACTGCATATGATTCTCTCAACATTGATAGAATGGTGGAGGATTATATGAGTGACCGCATCCAAGTAGGCACGTCACACAGTCCGTACTTATACTGGCAGGAAAAAGAGGCAATTTGGAGGCCCTTGCACAAACTGGCTTTATTCTACCTAAGTTGCCCTCCCACAAGTGTGTACTCCGAAAGAGTGTTTAGTGCCGCCGCTCACCTTGTCAGCAATCGGCGTACGAGGTTACATCCAGAAAATGTGGAGAAGATGATGTTCATTAAAATGAATTATAATCAATTCCTCCGCGGAGACATTGACCAGCAGCAATTGCCTCCACAAAGTACACAGGGAGCTGAGATGGTGGATTCCAGTGGGGACGAATTGATAATCTGTGAGGAGGGGGATGTACACGGTGATATATCGGAGGGTGAAGATGAGGTGGACATCTTGCCTCTGTAGAGCCAGTTTGTGCAAGGAGAGATTAATTGCTTCTTTTTTTGGGGGGGTCCAAACCAACCCGTCATATCAGTCACAGTCGTGTGGCAGACCCTGTCACTGAAATGATGGGTTGGTTAAAGTGTGCATGTCCTGTTTTGTTTATACAACATAAGGGTGGGTGGGAGGGCCCAAGGATAATTCCATCTTGCACCTCTTTTTTCTTTTCTTTTTCTTTGCATCATGTGCTGATTGGGGAGGGTTTTTTGGAAGGGACATCCTGCGTGACACTGCAGTGCCACTCCTAGATGGGCCCGGTGTTTGTGTCGGCCACTAGGGTCGCTAATCTTACTCACACAGCTACCTCATTGCGCCTCTTTTTTTCTTTGCGTCATGTGCTGTTTGGGGAGGGTTTTTTGGAAGGGACATCCTGCGTGACACTGCAGTGCCACTCCTAGATGTGCCCGGTGTTTGTGTCGGCCACTAGGGTCGCTAATCTTACTCACACAGTCAGCTACCTCATTGCGCCTCTTTTTTTCTTTGCGTCATGTGCTGTTTGGGGAGGGTTTTTTGGAAGGGCCATCCTGCGTGACACTGCAGTGCCACTCCTAGATGGGCCCGGTGTTTGTGTCGGCCACTAGGGTCGCTAATCTTACTCACACAGCTACCTCATTGCGCCTCTTTTTTTCTTTGCGTCATGTGCTGTTTGGGGAGGGTTTTTTGGAAGGGACATCCTGCGTGACACTGCAGTGCCACTCCTAGATGGGCCCGGTGTTTGTGTCGGCCACTAGGGTCGCTTATCTTTCTCACACAGCTACCTCATTGCGCCTCTTTTTTTCTTTGCGTCATGTGCTGTTTGGGGAGGGTTTTTTGGAAGGGACATCCTGCGTGACACTGCAGTGCCACTCCTAGATGGGCCCGGTGTTTGTGTCGGCCACTAGGGTCGCTTATCTTTCTCACACAGTCAGCTACCTCATTGCGCCTCTTTTTTTCTTTGCGTCATGTGCTGTTTGGGGAGGGTTTTTTGGAAGGGACATCCTGCGTGACACTGCAGTGCCACTCCTAGATGGGCCCGGTGTTTGTGTCGGCCACTAGGGTCGCTTATCTTACTCACACAGCGACCTCGGTGCAAATTTTAGGACTAAAAATAATATTGTGAGGTGTGATGTGTTCAGAATAGGCTGAAAATGAGTGTAAATTATGTTTTTTGAGGTTAATAATACTTTGGGATCAAAATTACCCCCAAATTCTATGATTTAAGCTGTTTTTTAGGGTTTTTTTAAAAAAACACCCGAATCCAAAACACACCCGAATCCGACAAAAAAATTTCGGTGAGGTTTTGCCAAAACGCGGTCGAACCCAAAACACGGCCGCGGAACCGAACCCAAAACCAAAACACAAAACCCGAAAAATTTCCGGCGCTCATCTCTACAATGTACGCAATTACTGAATGCAAACATTTGTAAAAGACTTGCCATAAAAAATCTCCACTAGGAAAAAGACGTCCCCCTGAGCGGTAAGGTATGACAGTCATCATAATCATCATCATGTCTATTTGCACTCAAGTACAACTTGCCAGAGTCTGCTTACCTTTACTTTTGTATTAACATTTTCTGTTATATTACTTTTCTAATAAGCCCCAGAAGCTTTTACATATACATATGTGACAGGCCTCATCCTACAGACTAATCACAGCAAACGTGAGTTGCCATGATTAGTGTTCCTGTGGATGTGCAAGTGACTTGCACACGCAATCCATAGGATCACATGGGTACAGGTGCTCCCACGAATGGATAGCAGCTGTGTGCGAATAGATACAATCGTGACACATTTTCACCTGCGACCCATTCAAGGGTAAGATGAGCAGCATCACATCTGTATCTGTAAATATTATTAGCAGTGTTCACATACAGCAATTTGTATTACAGTATTTTAACAGTCCTTCATAGCTACACTTTGGTTTTATCCTGCCACAACTTACAGAATAACACAACTGAACACAAATTCTCTTCATACTGTATGTTAATTATCTGTACAGCTGATTTGCAGTGAATGAAGCAGTACAGCATCTGTATCACTCCATCCTTGAGAAAGTGCTACAGGGACTGCTAGACTATCCTCTCCACAGTGGCGTAACTAGAAATTTTTCTCCCTCAAGCCAAAAAATTATCTGGCGCCTGCCCGCCCCCCCCCCCCCCCCCCATAATTTCCACAAGTAAAGTGATGAATTTGTGCACGCCATAGGTACGTGCCAAGAGTGGGGTGTGGTCTCACTAAAATGGGTGTGGCTTCACTAAAAGGGGCATGGCAGTGCAGGAAAAGACTATCTTATACCCCAGTTTTGCAACCTACACGCCAGTACAATGGCCACCACAGGAAAAAAATAATAATCCTGAGTCATGCCCCTTACATTATTTGTCATTTTTCCTCCTTATAGTAGTGCCCCTTACACATTATGCCATAAACCGTAATGCCCCTGACACATTATGCCACAAACCGTAATGCATGTGACACATTATGCCACACACTGCAATGCCCGTTATAAATTATGCCACACAATGCAATGCCCCTGAGACATTATACCTCACACCATAATGCCTGTGACACATTATGACACACACTGTAATGCCTGTGACACATTATGCCACGCAACACAATGCCCGTTATACATTATGCTACACACTGCAAAGCCCTTTAGACATTATACCACATACAATGCCGTGATACAGTATACTCCACACTGCAATGCCACATGTAATGCCACATACAATGCCCGTGATACAATATATCACACACCGTCATGCCTGTGACACATTATGACACACACCGCAATGCCCATTATACATTATACCACATACCACAATGTCCGTGATACATTATGCCTCACATCGCAATGCCCATTACACATTAAGCCCTACAGTAAGGCTTCTAATTACTTTTAAATTACCTAAACGTTGCCAAGGGTTTCATGATCTTGGTTCCGTGCATGGTGCCAGGGGTTTTTATG
The DNA here is from genome assembly GCF_028390025.1 of Pseudophryne corroboree. NCBI lineage: Eukaryota > Metazoa > Chordata > Amphibia > Anura > Myobatrachidae > Pseudophryne > Pseudophryne corroboree. The sequence continues at coordinate 641,833,492 of NC_086446.1, forward strand.
CGCTGGGTGTTATGCTCATTGCGAGAGGTTTCATGAACTGGATATCAAGCTCGTTGCCAGGGGGTAATGCTTGTTGCCAGGGGTTTCATGCACTGGGTGTCATGCTTATTGCTAGGGAGTAATACCTGTTGCCAGAGATTTCATGAGCTGGATGTCATGCGTATTTCCAGGTGGTAATGATCATTGCCAAGGGGTTTTCATGCTCCCTACAAGGGATGCAGGGTGCCTAGGAAGTAATGCCTGTTGCCAGGGAGCGCACCTCGTTAACGGCATTGAGTATGCACACTAGGCGAGATTGTAAAAGATCTCGCTCAGATTGGCACTTCTGAGCGATATCTTTTACTTTCTCGTCTAATATGTATGGGATTTAAGGTTACTGTCAAAGTTTCAATCGGAATGAGCGTAGGCAATAGTCTGCTGACCGGTTTAGCAGATGTTCAGCATTACATTAATGTCTCTGGTTGGTGGGACTATGGGGGTAATTCAGATCTGATCTCAGCAGCAAATTTGTTAGCTAATGTGCACTGCAGGGGGGCAGATATAACATGTGCAGAGAGAGTTAGATATGGGTGGGGTGTGTTCAAACTGAAATCTAAATTGCAGTGTAAAAATAAAGCAGCCAGTATTTACCCTGCACAGAAACAATATAACCTACCCAAATCTAACTTTCTCTGCAAATGTTATATCTGCCGCACCCAGTGCACATGGTTTTGCCCATTAGCTAAAAAATTTGCTGCTGCGATCAGATCTGAATTAGGCCCTATAATACTAGTTGGTGACATATACAGTACCATTCATTGAACTTCAACCTTTAAAAGATACAGTATTCCCATTTATTTGTAATCAAAGTAGGAAATCTAAAAGTTGGATTTTAAACCTGTACCATTTGCATTAATTACACTGCTTCAATTTGCGAAATATGTCAGTTATATAAGTAATATTTTTCAAAGGCACATCTGTCTTTGAAAACTTACAGTAAATCTATTGCATATTTTTTACAGTTAATACAAAATATTTAAGCTTAATTTTTCAATGATATGCAAGTTTCACACATTAAATTGAAACCAATTACTCTTGCTGTTATGACAGAGTCTATGCTGAATGCGTACATGTGAGTTATTTTCTCTCTAATTAGCAATTCCTATAACAATTCAATGATTTACAAAGCAGACAAGCCATTCCTGGTGTCTAAATGATCCAATGAAAATGTCTAACATGAAATGAAATTGCACCTAATATTGATAAATGGCAAATTCCACAGAATGTTGGTTGCAATGAGATAAAATTTGATCTGACTTTAAGTTTATTACAAAATGTCTGAAAGGTGCTTGAGTGCTATGGTTGAGCTCATCTTGTCATTGCATATTCAGTGTGCAAGTAAAATTGTAATTTGATAAAGTATGAAGGATTAGTTCTTGCTTTACTGCTGTCATTCCCAAATTTACAGCTCCAAATGCATCAATTCATTGAGTCATAGACTCACCTATGCATGTTGACATTGTTAGTGCACAATTTGCTTTAAGTACTCAGCTGCTGCAAAATGATCTACTGCCTCTGGGCTAAAGGATAATGCTGGCTGTCACCTCTAAACAAAGTCATTGTTTCATAATGTACTCCATTCCAAGGATGAATTTGCAATTTATTATATCATTTGACATATTCCAATGCTTGTTTCTTTATTTACCTTCACAAAAAGTGCAGTTAACAAATTGAGGGGTCTATGTACTAAGCCTTGAAGAAAGATAAAGTTGACGGAGACAAAGTACCAGTCAGTCAGTTACTTACTGTCATTTGTCAAACACAGTACTTTATCTCCATCCACTTTATCTCTCTGCAAGGTTTGGTACATAGACCTCTGAGCAGAGCCGGTGCTACCTGCTCAGCAAAGGGATGCAGAGCAGGTAGGCGCCGTACCTGAGAGGCGCTCTCCCTGCTCTGCATCCCTCCTTCTATACATGACTGTTTCTGGCTGCCTGATGCTTCCGCGCCTGTCACACGGCGCCAGCCGCTGAATGAACCACGGCACGGGCATATACTAAAAAAGTGCTGTGGCCACCAGTTATAAAACAGTGGGCAGCCGCAAACCAAACCCCCCACCTCAGTGTAATAGCAGCAAGCTCCACCCCATTTCACGCCACAGCACCTCATCTTGCTGCTGTGGCTGGCCCCTCCCCGGCTGCCAGGAAGCCCCCAGCTGCGTGCGGAAATGCACTCTCGTGGTCCTCAGCTTCGTGGCTGCCAAGGACACATACAGGCAGCGCCGGAGACAGAAACGCTGCATCCTACACAGCAGGTGAGGTCACTGGGCAGAGGGAGGGAACGGGGGCACCCAGAAGTTCGGTACCCGGCAGATACCAGTCCAGTCTCCATTACATTGATAATCGTGAGGGGAGCGGATCCCCCGCCCTCTTCTTACTGTGTCAACCCCCTTCGTACCCTTCCTCTGTTCTGTCCCAGCTTTGTGTCTCTCCCTCCTCACTCCATTGTCATGTCAAAGTCACCCCCCATGTCCTGTCACTGTATCACCCCCCCTGTGTTATCACTGTGCCACCCCCCCTGTGTTGTCGCCCCCCCTGTGTTGTCACTGTTTCACCCCCCCTGTGTTGTCACTGTGTCACCCCCCCGTGTTGTCACTATGTCACCCCCCTGTGTTGTCACTGTGTCACCCCTCGTGTCCTGTCACTGTCACCCCTGTGTCCTGTCACTGTGTCACCCCCCCGTCCTGTCACTGTGTCACCCTCCTGTGCCCTGTCACTGTGTCACCCTCCCATGCCCTGTCATTGTGTCACCCTCCTGTGCCCTGTCACTGTGTCACCCTCCCGTGCCCTGTCTCTGTGTCACCCTCCCGTGCCCTGTCTCTGTGTCACCCTCCCGTGCCCTGTCACTGTGTCACCTCCCCATGCCCTGTCACTGTGTCACCCCCCGTGTTGTCACTGTGTCACCCCCCGTGCCCTGTCACTGTGTCACCCCCCATGTTGTCACTGTTTTACCCCCTGTGTTATCACTGTGTCACCCCCCGTGTTGTCACTGTGTCACCCCCCGTGTTGTCACTGTGTCACCCTCCCGTGACCTGTCACTGTGTCACCCCCGTGTTGTCACTGTGTCACCCCCCGTGTTGTCACTGTGTCACCCCTCGTGTCCTGTCACTGTGTCACTCTCCTGTGCCCTGTCACTGTGTCACCCTCCCGTGCCCTGTCACTGTGTCACCCTCCTGTGCCATGTCTCTGTGTCACTCCCCCATGCCCTGTCACTGTGTCACCCCCCCCGTGTTGTCACTGTGTCACCCCCCCGTGCCCTGTCACTGTGTCACCCCCCCGTGTTGTCACTGTGTCACCCCCCCGTGTTGTCACTGTGTCACCCGCCCGTGTTGTCACTGTGTCACCCCCCGTGTTATCACTGTGTCACCCTCCCGTGCCCTGTCACTTTGTCACCTTCCCGTGCCCTGTCACTGTGTCACCCTCCCTTGTCCTGTCACTGTGTCACCCTCCCTTGTCCTGTCACTGTGTCACCCCCCCGCATTCTGTCACTGTGTCACCCTCCCGTGTCCTGTCACTTTGTCACCCCCCCGTCCTGTCACTGTGTCACCCTCCCGTGCCCTGTCACTGTGTCACCCTCCCTTGTCCTGTCACTGTCACCCAGGCCCGGCGCTACCTGCTCAGCAAGGTCTGCAAAGCACGTAGGCACTGGCCTGGAGAGGCGCTCCCCACTCTGCGTCCTTGCTGATACTGTATGCTGTTGCTGCCGACTGCCGCTGTCTGTGCCTGTCATACTGTATGACAGGCAGCAGCGGCGCCGACAGCATGAAGAGCGGTGCACATCTCCTCCTTTCTGGCTCCCTGCCACTGTGTCACCCCCCCTGTGTTATCACTGTGCCACCCCCCTGTGTTGTCACCCCTCCTGTGTTGGCACTGTGTCACCCCCCCTGTGTTGGCACTGTGTCACCACCCCTGTGTTGTCACTGTGTCACCCCCCCAATGTTGTCACTGTGTCACCCCCCCGTGTTGTCACTATGTCACCCCCCCGTGTTGTCACTGTGTCATCCCTCATGTCCTGTCACTGTCACCCCTGTGTCCTGTCACTGTGTCACCCCCTGTCCTGTCACTGTGTCACCCTCCTGTGCCCTGTCACTGTGTCACCCTCCCATGCCCTGTCATTGTGTCACCCTCCCGTGCCCTGTCACTGTGTCACCCTCCCGTGCCCTGTCACTGTGTCACCCTCCCGTGTCCTGTCTCTGTGTCACCCTCCCATGCCCTGTCTCTGTGTCACCCTCCCGTGCCCTGTCACTGTGTCACCCCCCCATGCCCTGTCACTGTGTCACCCTCCCGTGTTGTCACTGTGTCACCCTCCCGTGTTGTCACTGTGTCACCCCCCGTGCCCTGTCACTGTGTCACCCCCCCGTGTTGTCACTGTGTCAACCCCCCCGTCCTGTCACTGTGTCACCCCCCCGTGTTGTCACTGTGTCACCCCCCGTGTTGTCACTGTGTCACCCCTCGTGTCCTGTCACTGTGTCACTCTCCTGTGCCCTGTCACTGTGTCACCCTCCCATGCCCTGTCACTGTGTCACCCTCCCTTGTCCTGTCATTGTGTCACCCTCCCTTGTCCTGTCACTGTGTCACCTCCCCACATTCTGTCACTGTGTCACCCTCCCGTGCCCTGTCACTGTGTCACCCTCCCTTGTCCTGTCACTGTCACCCAGGCCCGGCGCTACCTGCTCAGCAAGGTCTGCAAAGCACGTAGGCACTGGCCTGGAGAGGCGCTCCCCGCTCTGCGTCCTTACTGATACTGTATGCTGTTGCTGCCGACTGCCGCTGTCTGTGCCTGTCATACTGTATGACAGGCAGCAGCGGCGCCGACAGCATGAAGAGCGGTGCCCATCTCTTCCTATCTGGCTCCCTGCCTTCTTGATTGTGCTCATAGGTGAAAGTAAGGGGTGGTCCGAATGTGTACAGGACCCCCCGTTAGGCATATCACTAACATCAGCCGTCCGCCCAGTGAAAACCAGGAACACGACTATAGTACAGCAGTTGCTCTGAGTCACAACCTGAGCTCCGCCTCACCTGCGGGCTGCTTTAACTCAAAGGTATAGCCGCTGACTGAACGACTCAGCCCCATGTGTGACAGCTGGTTCTCCGTAAAGAAGAGAGGAGGCACTTCTTAAGCAAAAATCAGGTAATTGAAAATCGAGGGGTGGGGGGGGGGGGGGGGCAGGAGGGGTTTGGGGCGCTCTGCGTATGAAGTTTAGTTGTCAGGAACCCCACACTGACATTTAGAATATTTGTTTTTCTAATAAAGCAATTTTTTTATGTTTCCCTCACACACATACATATTTTTATATAGACAATTTTAAGTAAAATTATGCAGAAGACATACTGTATATCAGGAACATGTCTTACGCACACACTCCCTCACCCTCCCACTAACTCCCCATCACCGTCCATGCCCTCACGCTCCCTTTAACCCGCCAGTCACCATCCATGCCCTCAGTCTCCCGCTAGCTCCCCCTCAGCGTCCCTACCCTCACCCTCCCCTCTAGCTACCCATCACCGTCCATGCCCTCACGCTCCCTCTAGCCCCCCAGTCACCGTCTATGCCCTTACCCTCTCTCTAACTCCCCCTCAGCATCCCTGCCCTCACCCTCCCTCTATCTCCCACTCAATGTCCCTACCCTCAGCCTCCCTGTAACTCCCCCCAGTGCCCATGCCCTCAGGTTCCCTCTAAATGCCTCTCAGCGTTCCTGCCCTCATCCTTCCTGTAACTCCCAAAGTAGTGGGAGTAATAAGGGGAAAGAGGGGAGGGAAAATAGGTGGGGGAAGGGGGTGTCGAGAGAGTGGAGGAAAAAGAGATGAAAAAATACCTTCTAGGTATTCAGCCTCTCCTGGCTGGCGTTCCATGGTGGAATTCTGGATAGCCTGTACTGCCCAGGGCCCTATACTCCCATATAGGTATTGTGTATAAGGGGCACTACTGTGTAGCGTAACGTGTATAAGAGGGCACTACCATGGGCATTGTGTATAAGGACTACTAGTGTATCGTGTAATATGAATCATGGGGACTAAGTGCAGAGTAATGTAAGTAAGATTGTGCTATAGTGTAGTGTAATTTGAATTGGAGGTACTATTGTGAGGTGCTATTATGTGGCCCCTCCTCCTTGTGAGACCACACCCCCTTTTGTGATGCACGCCTTTGGCACGTGCTGTCCCCTTATGGAGTTAAGGGAGGGCGCAAAATTATAGTTTGCAGGAGGGCGCCGAACACCCTAGCACCGGCCCTGCCTCTGAGGTCTCTAAAATTAGACTATGCCTTCTTCATCAAACACAGCCATCTCTCATACTAACTCTCTATTCCATGCACACTGTCTACCCCATCTGTATCACCCCTGTCTGTCTGCCCCTCCCCTTTAGAATGTAAACTTTCAGAAACAGGGCCCTCTCCTTTTCCTTCTCTTATTTAGACTATCTTCTACTTCATACTCCCTACAATGGCACCTAACCTTCGGATTCTGCCACCCTGGTGCTTATTTCAGTGTCATGTCCGCTGATGCAGAAATGTCTATATACCATGTATTATAATTCTCCTACATTGTCTTGAATGGTAAGTCGATGTTTTTCTTATTTTGCCCATTTGTTTGTATTTTGTTAGGCGCTGCGGAACCCTTGTGGCGCCATATAAATAAGGAATATCTCTCTCCATATTATCTCTCTCCAAACTTTGAAACATCTCCCTCACAATCTTAATGGTCCATCCAGTGAGGAAACAGTTTAATCAGTAATGTAGTTTTACAATTTACATAGTCACTCTGAACAAACATTGTTTTACTTATTTTTAACCATATTGTTTATTTGCTATATACTGTATGCAGGAGGCTTAGGGGCTGATTCTGAGAAGGTAATAAAGCAAAAAAACAGCAATTGTCTGTGCATCTGGGCAAAACCATATTGCAATGCGGGGGGGGGGGGAGATGTAAAATGTGCAGAACAATTTAGATCAGGGGTGGGCAATTATTTCAGCTGGGGGGCCGCTTAACACTTCCAGCGAATATTCAAGGGCCACATACAAAATATCTTGTATATACAATATCTATCACAAAAATGCTGTAAGATTTTTATGTTCTCTAATGTTTGTATGGCTTTCCTTCCACACCACAAAAATATACTGGGAGGTGCTGCGGAATTCATACTGTAAGTGCCAAAAGGGCGGAGACTAATATGAATGACAAATATTTGTAGAAGTCCTGGGCTGCACAGAGACTACGTACACATACGTACACGCAGCTCTGCGTACACATACGATCGCACACTTGCACAGGCGAATTTACAGTCCCCCTGGGGGCGGCGACTACCCGAACGCAGGACAGCAAAATTAGCAGCACAGTGATCAAGTCTGCATCAGCCCCTTAGTCAGCAGTTGCAGCAAAATGCAAATGCAGCCAACTCATAATAAGACCCGTTATAGGGCCCAAGTCAGACACGATCACTGCTGTGCATTTTCGCACAGCAGGCGATCGGGTATGAACTGTGCATACACTGCAATGTGCAGGCACATCAGTCTGCAGCGCCGGGATGGTGCAAACAAAGCAATCGCACGGGCGATCGAAAGGCGATTGACAGGAAGAGGACGTTTGTGGGTGGCAATTGACCGTTTTAGAGGAGTGTCCGGAAAAACGCAGGAGGCACCAGGCATTTGGAGGGAGGGTTTCTGACGTCAGCTCCGGCCCCTATCATCGCACTGGAAGAGTAAGTCCTGGGTTGTGCAGAGACTGCACAAACTTCCAGGGTCGGACTGGCCCAAAGGGGTACCAGGTAAACCACCGGTGGGCCCCACTGCCTGAGTGCCCACTCCTTCCTCTAGGAGTGCACATGTATTATACATGGTAGATATGTTGCATTACACTGCACTAAACTATTGTGTATTTGGCCACATCCCCTTTGTAGGCTGGCCACACCCTTAAGTATGGGCCCCTATCACTGCATTCCCCCGGTGGGCCCTTCATGACCCAGTCCGACACTGCAAACTTCTGTTTGTGTAGCTCTCTTGCACATGTGATCGCACCCCTGCGCAGCGATTACAAAAATTGCCTGCTAGCGATCAGGTCTGAATTAGGCCCATAGTTATGTATAAAACTATAAAAATATAGTATATATAACTATAGCAACACACACCACAATATACATTACGTTGCATACATAGTTTTTTACAGGCAAAATACAAATGTCTAAAAAACACAGTAATCCAGTAATAAAAAAATAAAATAAAAAAACACAGTGCTGAAAACAAACAAACAGCACCCTGTGTAATGCTGGTATTCACAGCTCCTGTCTCTCACTGGGCACAGGAACTAGCTCCCTCCTCCGGACCCATATAGCAGCCTCTACAACCCCCCACCCCTCCCCCGGAACCCATATAGCAGTCTATCCTCCCCTCTCTCCTGAACCTATTTAGCAGTTCCTCCCCCCTCACCCTAAACCTATATAGCAGTCCCTACCCCCTTCCCCCCCCCTCCCCTAAACCCATATAACAGTTTTTAACTCCCCTCCCTCCCCTCCCCTGAACCTATATGGCAGCATAAGCACTGATCCGTTTCAGGGGCCAACTGGACCGGGGGTTTACCTGTTTTTCACAGTGGCAGACGATCCCCGCTGCCCAATGATCCGCGCTGCTGCTGCTGCCCGGAGTCACTGCTGCTGTGGTCTCTGCCCGCTCCTGCTACCGCTCGCTGCCCGCCGCTTCTGCTCACTGGCTGCCGCTCCTGCTCACTGCCCGCCCCCGTGCCGCCCAGCGCATGACAATAGAGGAAATCCCGGTCAGCTGACCCTGTGACGTGACTGGGATTTCCTCAGCGGCGCTGCGTCTGGGAGCAGTGTAGCGCAATGACAAGCGGCTCAGCCTGTCGGGCCGTTTGTCATTGCACTCTGATGGGGCACAGTGGGCCAGGCAGGATCTGTCCGCGAGCCGCATCCGGCCCGCATGTTGCCCACCCCTAATTTAGATTAAACTTAAATTGAATTTAAATTTACAAAAAAAAAACCCATAAATGTACAGTATTTGCAACTCTTGCACTGCAACATGGTTTGTTCCAGATACAAAGGGTAAATTTACTAAGGCTTCTAAAGCAGAGAATTGGTTATGCGACCCATAGCAACCAAACAGATACTGTCTATGAGTTTCTAAAAGGCAATAGAGAAATGATCGACAGCAACTGTTTAGTTGCTATGGCAACATCAGCAATTCTGTGTTTTACAAGATTTAGTAAATTTACACCAAAGTTTCTTGCTTTTTTTTGCTTTGCTCCCAACAGAAAATATGTCCTCCAGATGCTCTAGGGGACTGCAGAAACAGCTGGGTGCCTTCCTGGTGCTGCAGCAGAGATACTGGCTGCAGGGAGCCATTCTACCAGTGACGTGTGGTGGGGTGAGGCAGAGCCTCGTTTGCACTAGAGTTTTGACTGTACAAAGTACAGTACGTATGTGAAAAATACAAAGAATATGTTATAAATAACTTTGGTGTATTTTTCTAATCATTTTTATAGTCAAAACTCTGGAGTAAAAAGTCTATGGCAGATGAGGCAGTTTCTCACCTACCTACCTTTTCCACACTTCTCTGATCAAAACTCACCAAATTTCCAGGAGTTTATACTGCTGCACCTTTGTATACTGCCCACATGCACCCTTTGGCTCATATATTGTGTGGAAATCTGGCTCTGGTACTAGCCAGTGCCTCCTGAGCCATTTACCTCACCGCACATCCCTGCATTCTATGCACCCTGATAGCCAAATAAAGGGGCTGTGGGGTAGTGCTGCCCAAAGAGCCCACTGCTCTTTGCTGCATACCCGATCACACAACCCTGCTGACAGCCCTGGTGTTTTAACTCTGTCCTTGTCTGGCCTGGTTTCTGTTTACTTCCTCAGTTTCCCATTTGTGAAGCACAGCTTAGCACGCCAGGATGAAGGAGCCAGTGTTACCTAACTGTGTGCTGATTCATGCACTCAGCTGTCTAATGCAGGGTGAGTGCCAAACTTTTATTTTTGTCCTACTTAAGTCTCTAGTGCTAACTTATTGAGTTTTCCATCTAAAAACTTCCTTGAACTAAGGGGGTCATTCTGAGTTGATCGCTAGCTGCCGTTGTTCACTGCGTAGCGATCAGTGAAAAAAAAGGCTAATCTGCGCATGCTTATGCACCGCAATGCGCACGCGCGTCTTATGGGTACAAAGTCCATTGTGATTTTGCACTGGTTCTAGCGACGATTCCAATCGCACAGCCGACCACAAGGAGATTGACAGAAAGAGGGCGTTTTCGGGTGTCAACTGACCGTTTTCTGGGAGTGCTTGGAAAAACGCAGGCGTGGCCGGGCGTTTGTTGGGCGGGTATCTGACCTCATTACTGTGTCACTCGTCGCAGCAATCATCGCACAGTATAAGTAACTACAGGGCTGGTCTTGTTTTGCACAAAATGTGTTTGCAGGCGCTCTTCTGCACAGGCGTTTGCACTCCTGCTATGCTAAAATACACTCCCCCGTGGGCGGCGACTATGCATTTGTACGGCTGCTAAAAACTGCTAGCGAGTGATCAACTCGGAATGACCCCCTAAGTGTGTTGATCATTGATTTCTGCACTCTTCTGTTAATACATAAAAAAAATTGGGATTGGATTTTCTGCTAATTAGGGGAGTAAATAATCACAGTATTGCACATTTTCACAGGGTTGTAACAATGGCATGCTGATTCATTTTGTGTTGTGCCACACAATGTGCCCTCAAGTTTACTACTGTACATGTTTTTCTAAGTTTCTTGTCATTAAATAAACTGACTGAATATGTAAGTGACTAAACAAAGCGAAAAGTGCCAAAAAATATTGTCGCTTTTCAGTTTTCAGTTTTCGTTGCATTAAATGTTTTAATTGCCAGTATAGCCCTTGTGGTAAAGAAGGGTCCTAGTGAGGAGATTCTATATATTTTCTACAAAAGAAAAAGATGTTTGAATGCTCTATGCATGTGCCGACCAGTGTCAGTGTCATCACCATTACGAATTGGAAAGCAGGGGGAGTACGAGCTGGTCGGTGGAGTACAAGCTGGCCAAGGCAGCGGATAAAAAGAACCCAGCTTATGCAGCAGAAAAAAATCAGGAAGAGAACGCCTCTTTCTTGCTTTTCTCCATTTCTAGCGATAAGAAGACACATAATGTTAACAAGAGGTGATGCTGCATTAACGTAAAGAGGGGGTAATTCCAAGTTGATCGCAGCAGGATTTTTGATAGCAACTGGGCAAAACCATGTGCACTGCAGGGGAGGCAGATATAACATGAGCAGAAAGAGTAAGATTTGGGTGGGTTATATTGTTTCTGTGCAGGGTAAATACTGGCTGCTTTATTTTTACACTGCAAATTAGATTGCAGATTGAACACACCACACCCAAATCTAACTCTTTCTGCACATGTTATATCTGCCTCCCCTGCAGTGCACATGGTTTTGCCCAGTTGCTATAAAAAATCCTGCTGCGATCAACTTGGAATTACCCCCAGAGCAATCACTGCTGCTTCTAAAGTAGCAGCAGTGATAGCAATTCCAACGACATCTGAAACAGGCCTGCAGTGCACTGGTCTGTGGTCTACAGAGTAAGTTTGAGAGGGTGTGACAGAAAACCTTTTTTTGGGGGTTAACGCGGGTGACTCCAGTGTTGTTGTTTTTGTGTGACAATCTGGGAATGGCCAAGGCAATTAACTATTAGCATGCAACATCGTTACTGGTGTGTTTGTTTTCCAGGCTAATGTTGTGTTGCTTGTACTGCAATATCCTCTTTTGGGCCATGCATGTCCTGGGGGGGGGGGGGGTTTGGTGGATAGAACTATTGCGGATGCAGTTTCAATATTTAATTGGATTAAATCTAGGGTATTAGCTTGTCATGCTTACCTTAAAGCTAATACCAGATATAAGAGTTCCTCTTATATCTGGTAGGATGTCAGGCTGGCATGAAGGAACCAGCAGTGCATTTCATTGCTCCTTGTACCCTTCAGGTAAATGAGTCTGCATTGTTGGAATGGGAGGAATTTTGTTTGGAATGATGCTCTCTTTTATTTGGTAAATTTGTCTTACTGGTTAAACTCAGTGAGAAGATACTTAGCAGCAACCTCCTCCTTTTTTTTTACCAACAATATTTTTTCTTGATTTTTCTCTGCAAAACAAAAATAAAATAAATAAAGGGAATAAAGGGATAGGGAAAGGAATATTAACAAGCAATCAATAGACATCATCTATACATACTCATTGCCAGAAATATTTAACAATAAAAATTAATGAATTGGGATAACTTCTAGAAAACAAGTGACAAATACATTCATTCAGAGGCTTAGTTAAAATTTAAAGACTTAATAACATATGTAAAACAGTTAATCTGATGTACTAAATTCTAGGAATCTTGCCTTGTCTGGACTGGAGAAATGGGTGCCAGAGAGCTTGACTCTTGACTACTTTTTTGTAGTTGGAGAACCCTCCCTTTCTGCTATATAAGTTCCAAAGTGTCCATATACTCAACATTGAGATGGATGAAACAGACTGGGAGACTACAAATGTCTCCACTTCTTAGTCGTGTTGAACTTTATCAATCACTTTTGACAAAGTGGGAGGAATGGAAGATTTCCATATTTGGGCTAGAGCAGCTCTAGCTGCTATAAAGATCTGTCCCGTCAGGTACAGTATCTTTTAATTTTAGAGATGGTTAAAGAACACCAGTTCAGCAAAGCAAGAGCCGGATTCAGGTTTACAACTATCTGTAACACATTAGACAATAATTAAAAAACATATATAGTGGCAGATGCTCAATAGCTTAGTGATATGATTTAGGTGCTTGAAAGGGAGGGGTATTTCTGAGCAAGAAAAAACAGCATTTTGTTTCCCCCAGCACCCTGAATGATAACAGTAACCAGATTTAAATCCCACACAATACTGAAATTCAGAGATCTCAGTTACATATATTGTGCAAATGTATGAATAACCCCCAAAGCCACGTCAAGGCCTCTCTGTATATTTGGGGTTCCTAGTGCTATATCTAGATGCAGGGTGTGGCACCCCAAAAAATCAGCATAAGCCAGAAATCCCAGTGCAGCATACCAGTGAAAAAACTATAGTGTTAATACATTAGTGTTAGGAAGCCAAAGCTATAAAGGAAGTGATACAAAAATGAGATATAATTAAAATGAAGAAATAGTGTTAAAGAAATTAGTAAGTGATAAGTGTTAATAGAATGTAAAGGTATGCCACACTAAAGCCATCCAGCTCAGCCAGTCCAGAGGCACAACACCCCACACCTCCATTTCCCTAATCTGGGTCTATAATTAACCAGCAAGGAGCCACATGATAATGGCTCCTTACTTAAATATATCTATGCTAAGAGCTACCTACCTTGGAGCAACCCCATAATGCTCCATATGGCATGTCAGGGCCTGCACCTCCTCCTAATGCAGGAACCTCTCTGCCTCTCACAACAGACATATAAAGTGGCAGATGCTCAGTTAGCTTAGCGATATCATTCAGGTGCTTGAAAGGAAGGGGTACTTCTAAGCAAGAAAAAAAAGGCATTTTGTTCCCCCCAGCACCCTGAATGATAACAGTAATCAGATTTAAATCCCACACAATATTGGAATTCAGAGATCTCAGTTACATATATTTGCGCAAATGTATGAATAAGCCCCAAAGCCGCGTCAAGGCGTCTCTGTATATTTGGGGTCCCCAGCGCTATATCTAGGTGCAGGGTGTGGCACCCAAAAAAATCAGCATAAGCCAGAAATCCCAGTGCGGCATACCAGTGAAAAAACTATATATAGTGTTAACAAATTAGTGTTAGGAATACATTTGCGCAAATATATGTAACTGAGATCTCTGAATTCCAATATTGGGGGTCATTCCGAGTTGATCGCAGCCAGCAACTTTTTGCTGCTACTGCGATCAACTAATCCCCGCCTATGGGGGAGTGTATTTTAGCATAGCAGGGCTGCGATCACTTGTACAACCCTGCTATGCTTAAAAAGTTTCCTGCAAAACAAGACCAGCCCTGCAGCTACTTACCCTGTGGGACGGATCCAGCGATAAAGGTTCCGGTCCTGACGTCAGACATCCGCCCTCCGTTTGCCTGAACACGCCTGCATTCTTCTTACCACTCCCCGAAAACAGCCTCCAACGGAGAATATCTGCCCCGGAACTCCTCTCCGCTGTCAATCTTCTTCCGTCCAGCGTTGCATCTTTTTTTTCCGCTGGGTGCTCCGTTGCCTGGTGACGTCCGTCGCCGGGCAATGACGCGCGTGAGTTCCGACCCATTTGCAACGCAGTTAAGAACCGCTGCGTGCGAACAGGTCGGAATGACCCCCATTGTGTGGTATTTAAATCTGGTTATTGTTATCATTCAGGGTGCTGGGGGAAACAAAATAATTAAAAAACTTCTGTCCAGAAATTATGAAGTACTTGACACTGGAGTACTGGACATTCCTCTGAGCATTGCCTCAAGCAATATTTTGAGCAAAAGTACAACATTTTATGTAGTTTAGTTGGAGTAAGATATAGTCTTTGGAGTAATTTGAAGTGCATTTCTAAGTGATTAGTACACCTAGATATATGTGAAGAGTTAGTGTAAATGGCTTCCCACTCTCTTTTTCAAATTGCAAAGGCAATCATGACCTTACTAAAGCTTTTGTAATTGCTAAGGCTTTACAAGACTGGGCTTGGGTTGCTCCAGTGCATGCGGAGAAGTGTAGGCCCATTGATAGACATTTGTTTCCTTTAGTTTTAGAATTTTTAAATAATGTTTGTTTTTCAGTTTACAAAATTGCTCTTTTTAAATTGATATTTTCTATGGCATTTCATGGGTCATTCAGATTTGGTGAGCTAGTGGCACCATCCAAGTTTGCTATGGATTTTCTGCTTTTCCGAGATGTGTGTTAATCCCATTCCCTCCTTTGCCATATCATTGTTACACAATTTTTTCATAGTCCCATAAACATTTAGCTCTCCACTAGTTTCTTTTATACCATCAGACTCTTTCACATACCCCTTATATGCCATCGGAACCCACCACATACATCACATAGACCATCAGAACACTCCTTATAACCATCATAGACCATCATGTCTATATATATATATATATATATTATAGAAATAGAGGAAAAATGGCGCCCCAGGGTTTACAAATACCCTTATACAAAGACTATTGCTTAACAGGATTTGCAATCAATATTTATACAGGTTTTTAAAACACATAACGGACTGTTCTTTTCATAAAAATGTATTAAAACAATTATACAAAAACATGAAGTATATCCATCATTATTACATGTACATTATGATGTAGTTTCTCCTACAGAAATCCATCAATGGGATATGGAGGAAAGAAGGCAACCTTTCTGTTGTATCCTTATTCTTCCTCATTAAATATTCGGAGATAACATCAACAAGAAATATAGTAACCCAACGCGTTTCATATAGGAACTAGACTTCATCAGGGGTGTGTCTAGAAATTATAGAACAACCATTCAATAAAATATATAAATACATGAAAATACATAAAATTACATAAGAAAATGTACAAACAATCCGAAAGAACAGTCCAAAAAAACAAAGATGGGCAAGACAAGGAAAAAAACGAAAACATGGAATGAGCAGTTGATAATCTCACATAATTAGAAGAGACTTTAAGATGTTATTCATAAATATGGTCCACCGAAAAAGATTTTATGTTAGACATACCTTAGATAATAATGTCTATCCAAGAGAGTGATAGGCCTAGATCATTTGCCGAATAGGTTCATACGTGGGCTTCCAAACATCAATGAGGCGTGAAATAAGGGCATAAATTCAGCCTAATTGGGAATATAACAAGTTCTTAAAGTGATCTATTATCTAGATTCAATTAAACCATAGAGGTTGAATAATGTACCACATACCTCGTGAATCTGGTAACTCAGATTACGAAGAGCTCAAAAGGGAAGCATTCGTATGAAAAAAAGAGGAATCCGCAACTTCATGCACACATGGAGGACCTAATGAGTTAATTATCATTCGTTAGTGTCTCACCTTATCATGGTGAAGGTATACATAAAGGGAGGGCCTAAACTCAGATACCACTAATTTCAAGAATCACTGGTATATGAACGCCTTCACATCTGAAATGTGAGGACTAGTCAGACCATAAAGATATGTTCTAGGAGATTACTATTAATCTTTCCATATGTCATAAACCTTAACCTTAATTTAAAATAAAATAAAAATGGGCGTATATTACCTCTAGTCTATTTTTTCTGTCTTTTTAGACTAAAAGTATAAAATTAATTACTTCTATATGAAGCACATATGCTGATGAATCTGCACCTTATCAATGAAGACTCTATTTTCTATTGTAATTAATCTATTAACATTAAGATTCCACAAGCACAAAATACATTAATCATAACATACCTCAGAAGTCACAATACAGGTGAAAAATGCAGAAATCTATACAGAGTCCTTATGGTATCCTATGGATATGATACCTAGAGGATTTAATTGTATAACAGCAGTTAGGACCTATGTTAACTAAGTCCCAATCTGAGAACACATGTGTATAATCATGTGTTCTCAGATTGGGACTTAGTTAACATAGATCCTAACTGCTGTATACAATTAAATCCTCTAGGTATCATATCCATAGGATACCATAAGGACTCTGTATAGATTTCTGCATTTTTCACCTGTATTGTGACTTCTGAGGTATGTTATGATTAATGTATTTTGTGCTTGTGGAATCTTAATGTTAATAGATTAATTACAATAGAAAATAGAGTCTTCATTGATAAGATGCAGATTCATCAGCATATGTGCTTCATATAGAAGTAATTAATTTTACACTTTTAGTCTAAAAAGACAGAAAAATTAGACTAGAGGTAATATACGCCCATTTTTATTTTATTTTAAATTAAAGTTAAGGTTTATGACATATGGAAAGATTAATAGTAATCTCCTAGAACATATCTTTATGGTCTGACTAGTCCTCACATTTCAGATGTGAAGGCGTTCATATACCAGTGATTCTTGAAATTAGTGGTATCTGAGTTTAGGCCCTCCCTTTATGTATACCGTTCACCATGATAAGGTGAGACACTAACGAATGATAATTAACTCATTAGGTCCTCCATGTGTGCATGAAGTTGCTGATTCCTCTTTTTTCATACGAATGCTTCCCTTTTGAGCTCTTTGTAATCTGAGTTACCAGATTCACGAGGTATGTGGTACATTATTCAACCTCTACGGTTTAATTAAATCTAGATAATAGATCCCTTTAAGAACTTTTTATATTCCCAATTAGGCTGAATTTATGCCCTTATTTCACGCCTCATTGATGTTTGGAAGCCCACGTATGAACCTATTCGGCCAATGATCTAGGCCTATCACTCTCTTGGATAGACATTATTATCTAAGGTATGTCTAACATAAAATCTTTTTCGGTGGACCATATTTATGAATAACATCTTAAAGTCTCTTCTAATTATGTGAGATTATCAACTGCTCATTCCATGTTTTCGTTTTTTTCCTTGTCTTGCCCATCTTTGTTTTTTCGGACTGTTCTTTTGGATTGTTTGTACATTTTCTTATGTAATTTTATGTATTTTCATGTATTTATATATTTTATTGAATGGTTGTTCTATAATTTCTAGACGCACACCTGATGAAGTCTAGTTCCTAGATGAAACGTGTTGGTTACTGTATTTCTTGTTGACGTTATCTCCGAATATTTAATGAGGAAGAATAAGGATACAATAGAAAGGTTGCCTTCTTTCCTCCATATCCCATTGATGGATTTCTGTAGGAGAAACTACATCATAATGTACATGTAATAATGATGGATATACTTCATGTTTTTGTATAATTGTTTTAATAAATTTTAATGAAAAAAACAGTCCGTTATGTGTTTTAAAAACCTATATAAATATTGATTGCAAATTCTGTTAAGCAATAGTCTTTGTATAAGGGTATTTGTAAACCCCTGGGGTGCCATTTCTCCTCTATTTCTATACTCTATTTTCTTTGCTCAGTTCCTCCTAACAAGGAACTCAGAGGAACCAGGCAGCCCATCCTAGAGATAGCTATACCTAATCGCCTATTTTGAAACCAATTAGGGCAGGAGGAGAGTTTTGTGAAGTATATATATATATATATATGTATATATATACAGTGCATATATCAGGTGAGTCTATATATATATATATATATATATATATACATATACACACACACACACACACACAAACACACACACACACAGTGCATCCGGAAAGTACTCACAGCGCTTCACTTTTTCCACATTTTGTTATGTTACAACCTTATTCTATAATGGAGTAAATTCATTTTTCTCCATCAAAATTCTAAACACAATACCCCATAATGACAACATGAAAATATTTTGTTTGAGATTTTTGCAAATTTCTTAAAAATAAAAAACTAAGGTTCAAACCGTTGCATTCCCCTGAGTGCCGCCTCTCTCCAATTCTTTGTTTCTTTGTATATATGTGTATATATATATATATATATAATCCTCTGTAAAACTTCCCACCAAGGAAGTAGAATCATGGCTCGGCACTGCAGGAGACTTCAATGAATGCAGTTCAGTATTTATTGACGTTTCGGGGCGTCACATGCCCTGTCCTCAGAAAAGTGAAACAACAAATGACATAAAACTCCCATACCTTTTAAACCCCCGTGAGCGCCTTACTCCTCCCGCATTCCAAAACACCAGCCAGGACTCCGCCGCCGGAGCGGGCGTGTGAGGCGCTCTCCGATGATGTCATCCTGCTGCTTTAGCAACGCTTAGGCTTCCTCTCGACTGACACTGGTCTGCAGGGCTAGGAAGTCAAAAGTTACCAATGTGATAAGTTAAAATCACACATTACCCACAATGTTACTTTCTTAAACATCGTAATAAAATTACTATTCTTATTGTTTCCCATACAATTAAATACATTATACTGTATGATTAAACTTAATTACAAGATTCTATGTGGATGTTTTAAAGTGTGCTTAATCCGATAATGGTGGAAGTAACATTACTGATATTAGGGATGAAATACTCCCAATAACTAACATTTTAAACCAACAAAGACTAATATGCAGAATTTAGTTAGTGATGAGGTTTATTTTAAATGAACGTGTTCCAAGTAATACGTTCATTCAATCTCTTGGAGGACACACTTGTCCAAGCGGAAAATCCATGAAGCTTCCATCTTCATCAGGATCTTGTTACGATCCCCTCCTCTGTTGTTATTAGGGACGTGGTCTATAATTTTTAGAGATGTCCGGCGGGCACTTTTCGTGCTTTGTGTTTTGGTTTTGGTTCTGGTAAAATCCTCGTGTTTTGGATCTGGATTGGTTTTGCCAAAACCACCCTTTTGTGTTTTGGTTTTGGTTTTGGATCTGAATGATTTTTGAAAAAAAACATAAAAACAGCTAAGATCAAAGAATTTGGGGGTAATTTTGATCCTACGGCATTATTAACCTCAATAACATTCATTTCCAATCATTTCCAGTCTATTCTGAGCACCTCACAATATTGTTTTTAGACCAAAAGGTTGCACCGAGGTGGCTGTATGACTAAGCTAAGTGACACAAGTGTGCGGCACAAACACCTGACCCATCTACGAGTGGCACTGCAGTTGCAGACAGGATGGCACTAAAAAAAACTAGGCCCCAAACAGCACATCATGCGAAGAAGAAGAAAAAGAGGTGCAATGAGGTAGCTGTATGACTAAGCTAAGCGACACAAGTGTGCGGCACAAACACCTGACCCATCTAGGAGTGCCACTGCAGTTGCAGACAGGATGGCACTAAAAAAAACTAGGCCCCAAAGAGCACATCATGCAAAGAAGAAAAAGAGGTGCAATGAGGTAGCTGTATGACTAAGCTAAGCGACACAAGTGTGCGGCACAAACAACATGGGACTTGCTGGAATTTGCCCAGATGTAATACACGCACAATATTGGTAGCACAGGAGAGTGTACCATAAACCACACACACATATGGCAAAGCCTGTAAAATTAATTTGGATAATAATCACCCTTTTATTTGTAGCTATTATAATAATATGCAGCACAGGCGAGCGTACCTCTACACCACACAGGGCAAACCCTGTAAAAATTATATTTGAATTAGATGTTAATAACCCCTTTATTTGGAGTAAATAATATACAGCACAGGACACTACCACTGGTCTAATGCAGCGACAACACAGAAAAACTGTAAGGGACTTATTATACAGCAGCACTGGACATATGGCAGCAGAGGACACCACGACTGTGACTGGTCACTGGACTGGCTGATGCACAGGACACTACCACTGGTCTGATGCAGGACAACACAGCAACAATATAAGGGACTTTTTATACAGCAACACTGGACATATGGCAGCAGAGGACACCACCATTTTGACTGGTCACTGGACTGACTGATGCACAGGACACTACCACTGGTCTGATGCAGGACAACACAGCGACACTGTAAGGGACTTACAGCAGCACTGGACATATGGCAGCAGATGACACCACCATTTTGACTGGTCACTGGACTGACTGATGCACAGGACACTACCACTTGTCTGATGCAGGACAACACAGCAACACTGTAAGGGACTTATTATACAGCAGCAGTGGACATATGGCAGCAGAGGACACCACCACTGTGACTGGTCACTGGACTGACTGATGAAGCTAAGGCACTACACTGGACTGAGCTGCACAAGGCAGCACTATAATCTCCACCCCACTTTCCCGCCCGCACAGACACTGAGGACGGACACATGTCCTCCCACTATACTCTCCAGGACTGGAGTGAAAATGGTGGCGACACGCGGCTCCTTATATGGTATCCAAACCCCGTGAGAATCCGACAGCGGAAAGATGACAATTTGCCATGTTCTGGTTTCCGAGTCAGGCGGGAAAACCCGAGCCGGGCTCAGATCCGGGCTTGGGTAGTGAATTTCGGTAAGGTTTGGTTCTCTGAGAACCGAACCCGCTCATCTCTAATAATTTTGTAACGGAGTGAGGTAAGTTGATGTCCCTTCTCCTTGAAGTGTACTGCCACTGGTTGGTCCATTTTCTTGCCGGCCAGTGCTGCTTTAATGGCGGAAAGGTATAAAGCCATCCTTCCCTTAAATTTTATCGTGGTCATCCCTAGATAATATAGACCACATGGGCACACTGTAATGTAGATTACAAATCGTGTTTCGCAGCTAGTATATATATACTAGGTGATTCATCGCGCCCTACGGGCGCTCTTCACACCGTCGTAAGGGGCTACGCCTCGGTAAACTCAACAGAAAAGTGAAGGAGTAGTATAGTAGATGGTGAAGTTGTGGTGGAATGGTGTGTTTGGAGGGTGCGTCTATTGTGTTTTTGTGGTAGCGGTGGGTGAATTGTTTATGTGTGTGGCAAGGTGAAGTGGATGTGGTGTTAGGGTGTTTGTTGGGGGTAGAGGTGTGTTATGTTAGCAGATGTTGGAGTTAGAATTGGCGTATTAGTGCTTTAGGCTATGGGGGTAGTCTTGTGGGGTAGCTGGTGTTTTAATGGTTTGACTGAATTAGTTGGGTGCAGAGGGAGGGCGGTGGGTGTGCGATAGGGTTAGGGTGGTGTGTGGCTGGATTGTGGAGGGTGTTGAAGGGAATGTGGTGGAGTGTTTTTTTGTGAAGGGTACGTAATTTGGCGTGTGGTTTTATGAAATGCTGTGGGTAATGATTTATGGTCCTTGGGCAAGTGTGTGGAGAGGGGTCACTGCCTGTATATGTTTTTGCGTAGGGGTGAGGGATGGTGGTGGTGATAGGAGGTGTAGTGTGGGATGGAGTTGGGTGGCAGGGGGATGGGTGAGAGGGTTTAAAGTTGGCATGGGTGGAGGAGGTCCACATAGGATGGGTGGTTGGATGGTGGAGGGTTTTTGTGTGGGGGGGGGGAAGGGAGGGGAAAGGGCAGTGGAGGGTACGTGCGTGTTGTTAGGAGTATGGAGGGTGAGTGTGTGCGTGGGGGGAGGAGTGGAGGGTGCGTGCGTGTTGGTAGGAGTGTGGAGGGTGAGTGTGTGTGTGTGTTGGGGGGAGGGGAAAGTGAAGTGGAGGGTGCGTGCGTGTTGGTAGGATTGTGGAGGGTGAGAGTGTGTGTGTAGGGGGGGAGGGGAAAGTGAAGTGGAGGGTGCGTGCGTGTTGGTAGGAGTGTGGAGGGTGAGTGTGTGTGTGTGTTGGGGGGAGGGGAAAGTGAAGTGGAGGGTGCGGGCGTGTTAGTAGGAGTGTGGAGGGTGAGTGTGTGCAAGTGTGTTGGGGGGAGGGGAAAGTGAAGTGGAGGGTGCGTGCGTGTTGGTAGGAGTGTGGAGGGTGAGTGTGTGTGTTGGGGGGAGGGGAAAGTGAAGTGGAGGGTGCGTGCGTGTTGGTAGGATTGTGGAGGGTGAGAGTGTGTGTGTAGGGGGGGAGGGGAAAGTGAAGTGGAGGGTGCGTGCGCATTGTTAGAAGTGTGTGTAAGGTAGAAGTGGTTGCAGTGTATATGGTGATAGGTGTTGGTATGTGTGGGGCCATGAGGCTGCTACTTGTTTCCCCCCTTGTGATGGACAGGGTGCGAGTGGGGCTTGGTGCAAGTGGTAGGATGGGTGATATGGGGGGCACGTCATACGCAAGTGGGTGAGTGGGGGCGCTGTCTGCACAACACGGGGTAACAGTAACACAGGCCATAGCTGTACATGCGGCATCACCCTGACAGCACGCCACACCTGACTCTGTACCAGCGCTATCTCTGTTGCTGCTGCTGGCTCGGACCCGACGACCCTGCTGGACGTTTGGAAACAGACAGATTCGTGGGGTCGGAGGCAGCAGCGGTGAGAGAGATAACGCTGGTACAGAGTTAGGTGCGGCGTGCTGTCAGGGTGATGCCGCATGTACGGCTATGGGCAGTGTTACCCCGTGTTGCGGACGGCGGGTCCCGGGCAGCGTGTCAGTGGCTGCATGTGGGAACAGGCGACAGGCTGTTGCAGAGGGAGGGGTGTGGGGTGCGGGTGTCAGTGGGCTCCCGGGCAGTGTGTCCCGTCTGTGGCATCGGTGGCTGGATGCTCTGCTCCCCCCACCGCCGGATCCGATCCCTGCGGCACACAGCCGCAGCGGCCTCTGCTCCCCCGCACCACCGGCTCCGATCCCCGCGGCACACAGCCGCAGCGGCCTCTGCTCCCCCACACCGCCGGCTCCGATCCCCGCGTCACACAGCCGCAGCGGCCTCTGCTCCCCCGCACCGCCGGCTCCGATCCCCGCGGCACACAGCCGCAGCGGCCTCTGCTCTCCCCACCACCGGGCCCGATCCCCGGGTCATATATCCGCAGCGGCCTCTGCTCCCTCCACCGCCGGCCAGTGTGTGCAGCGGTAGTGGGGAGGGGGGAGCGGTGTGTGCGGCCGGGGTGTGGAGGGCGTTTAGTTGTGAGTGTGTGGCCGCGTCTGCAATCTTAAAGAGGTTAGCGGCGGCCTCGGTTGCGGTTGTGTGTCCCGCCGTGGTGGGGAAGGTGGGTGTTTGCAGGGGAAGGGTGGTGTGGGGTGCGCCTGGCTAGGTGGCCATGCTTACCTGGCAGTGTGGAGCATCAGTGCGCTGCTGGATTGTGGCAGGGAATGGTGGGTGGAATCTCTGGCTGGTGCTCCCTTCTGCTATTGGTGTGTGCTGTGCTGACACTGGGACAGGGCAGGAGCTGCTAAGTCCGCCCAGGTCTGTGACTCCACCCAGCGTTAGAAATGCAGCCACAGAGTCACAGTGCTAATATATAGGAGATATATACTAGCTAAAGTACCCGGCATTGGCCATGTTTACATTTTTCAGTTATTAAGTTATTAATGAGTTGTGTCACGATCCGGGTATCTGGACGCCATTACTTACCCTTCAGAGGCCTCCTAAGGCTGGCTCAGCGTTCCAGGACCGGATCCCGCTGTTCCTGAATTTCCACATGCAGAATGTCAGAGTGGTGATTTCATCAGCCGCGGCCTCCGCTGTGCCCGCGTGGTTAAATGTGCGCTTGTCAGTCTGGCGTCTCCTGTCTCCTGTGGCCGGCGTCGCCATTACTGTTTCAATTCTCACATGGATTACAAACCAAACTTCCCTCCAAGTGTCTGCATGGGCGCAGCCATCTTGGATTTTGTCATCTGAGCATTTCCACCAATCTGCTGTCTGTATTGTTGATTTGCATAATTGCCTAGCCAACCCCTTCCTTGCTGCAGGTATAAGTAAGCTGTGCCTGAGCAAGGAAGGCGTCAGTGCTTTGGTTGTCTAACCTAGTTCCAGTTTGTCTCTCTCCTGTGGTTGTCTTCCAGGTTCCAGCTCCTGTCTCCAGACTTCTGCTATAGAGACCCGCACCAGCATTCCATCTGCGGTGTAGCCTGACTCTCCGATCCATTCTGGACTCACCTGTTTCCAGTTACGTCAATCACCTGCTTCCAGCCCAGCTTCCAGCAGTGTACAGCTTCTCTTAAAGGGCCGGTGTCCTTTCTGCAGTTTACCACTCTCCACCGGTATTATTATTTCACCGCTCTCAAACTCCAAACTTCATCAATCACCTGCTTCCAGCCCAGCTTCCAGCAGTGTACAGCTTCTCTTAAAGGGCCGGTGTCCTTTCTGCAGTTTACCACTCTCCACCGGTATTATTATTTCACCGCTCTCAAACTCCAAACTTCATTATTATTTCATCGCTCTCAAGTTCGTTTATTATTTAACTGGTTCCAGCCAGTATCCACTCCGTACCAACAACAGTCTGGTTCCAGCCAGTATCCACAGCAGCCGTTTTATCTTCAGCAACCCAGCCTTTCCTGGAACACCAGCTGGTACGATCCTGGGTTCTCTCCATTGCTACAGTCAGGCCTGGTAAGGACTTTCCAACTAGAAGATTATTAGAACTGTCTCACTCTACCAGTGCCTGTGGCCCTTGCCACCCTGTAGTACCCAGGAATTGTATTTATCCTCTGTTGACTTTTATGTTTCCTTTACTGCTGCTGTGTTACGGAGTTTGTCATAATAAACATCATTGACTTTTATCCTGGTTGTCGTGGTCACGCCTTCGGGCAGTTATTCTACATGTTACTTACATGTCTAGGGGTCTGATACAACCTCCCAGGTTCCGTTACATCTCAGCCCCTACAACTGAGGCTGCCTCCCGTCAGCTCAGGCCCTCAGTTGTGACAGTAAGCACTGACCTAATGAATCCAGCCGGAGACCAGGATCAAGCGGCCAGGCCAATGCAAGAACTGGCAGCCCGACTTGAACATCAGGAGGCTGCACAGGGCCACATCATCCGCTGTCTCCAGGATCTCTCTACACGGCTGGATGGGATTCAAACGACCCTCCGTGGACCTGGCATGTCCGGTGCGTCCACTACAGTGACACCAGCTGTAACCCCACCCACCTTACCCATTTCCAGTCCACATCTTCATCTTCCAACGCCAGCAAAATTTGATGGATCTCCAAGGTTCTGCAGGGGATTTCTCAATCAATGTGAAATCCACTTTGAGCTTCTACCTGGCAGTGACCGTACCAAACCGTACCAAAATTGCCTATATCATCTCCCTTCTCAGTGGCTCAGCCCTTGACTGGGCATCACCTTTATGGGAGAAGTCTGATCCCCTGCTATCCTCCTATACTGACTTTGTAGCTACATTCAGGCGCATCTTCGACGAGCCAGGCCGGATAACATCTGCTTCATCTGAGATTCTCCGTTTACGCCAGGGAACACGTACTGTGGGACAGTATCTTATACAGTTTAAAATCCTGGCATCCGAACTGGCATGGAACGACGAGGCCCTGTATGCTGCATTCTGGCATGGCTTATCAGAACGCATCAAGGATGAGTTAGCTACCAGAGACTTGCCCTCTAAGTTGGATGAGCTAATTTCTCTTTGCACGAAGGTTGATCTACGTTTCAGAGAGAGAGCAACTGAGCGAGGAAGATCATCTACTCCTAAATCTTCTGCTCCTCCTCCTCGTCAACCATCTCCATCCAAGGATGAGCCTATGCAAATTAGTCGTTCCCGTCTATCTCCCGCTGAGCGCCGAAGACGTCTCTCTGAGTCTCTCTGTCTCTACTGTGCAGCTCCGTCGCACACTATCAATGCCTGTCCCAAACGTCCGGGAAACTCCAGATCCTAGCTCGCCAAGGAGAGGGCCGGCTAGGAGTAATGATCTCCTCTCCATCTCCTCATGACTGTAACCTCCCAGTGTCGCTCCAAATTGCTCAACGTTACAGGAACGTCATTGCCCTCCTTGATTCCGGAGCAGCTGGGAATTTCATAACCGAAGCTTATGTTAAACGGTGGTCCCTACCCACCGAGAGACTGTCCTCGTCCATCTCTTTGACTGCCGTGGATGGCAGCAAGATTTTTGACTCAGTCATTTCCTTAAGGACTCTTCCAGTTCGTCTGAGAGTGGGAGTTCTTCATTCTGAGTATATTTCTTTTTTAGTGATTCCAAGAGCCACACATCCAGTGGTTTTAGGCCTTCCATGGCTCCGTCTCCACAACCCATCAATTGACTGGACGACTACGCAAATACTGGCATGGGGTTCCTCCTGTGCTGAGACTTGTTTAGCCAAAGTTCTTCCTGTTTGTTCTTCCTTCCCCAGGTCATCTGATGTTCCGCCTCCTCCATATCAAGACTTCACGGACGTGTTCAGTAAAGCCTCTGCTGATATCCTTCCTCCTCATAGAGAATGGGACTGCCCAATCAACCTCATTCCAGGGAAGGTTCCACCGCGAGGCCGAACTTATCCGTTGTCTCTGCCTGAGACACACTCCATGGAAGAGTACATCAAAGAGAACCTGGCGAAGGGTTTCATCCGACCATCTTCTTCTCCAGCCGGCGCAGGCTTCTTCTTCGTTAAGAAGAAAGACGGTGGTCTGCGTCCGTGCATCGACTACAGAGGTCTGAACGACATTACCGTCAAGAACCGATACCCTTTACCCCGGATTACCGAGCTCTTTGATAGAGTTAGTGGTGCAACTATTTTCACAAAGCTGGACTTGAGGGGTGCCTACAATCTCATCCGAATCCGTGAGGGTGACGAGTGGAAGACCGCCTTTAACACCCGTGACGGACATTATGAGTACCTCGTCATGCCCTTCGGATTGAGCAACGCTCCAGCAGTCTTCCAGCACTTCGTGAATGAGATTTTCAGGGACATCTTGTACCGCCATGTCGTGGTTTATCTAGACGACATCCTCATCTTTGCTAATAATCTCGAAGATCATCGTTTCTGGGTAAAAGAGGTTCTTTCCCGTCTCCGTGTCAATCACCTCTATTGTAAATTGGAGAAGTGTGTGTTTGAAGTTAAAACCATTCCGTTTCTAGGTTACATTGTGTCCGGTTCCGGACTAGAGATGGATCCTGAGAAACTCCAAGCAATCCAGAATTGGCCTATACCCTTAAGCCTCAAAGGGGTCCAGAGGTTCTTAGGGTTCGCCAATTATTATAGAAAATTTATACGAGACTTTTCCACCATTGTGGCGCCTATCACTGCATTAACCAAGAAAGGTGCTAATCCGTCCAAGTGGTCCGAGGAAGCTACACAGGCCTTTCACCTTCTGAAGCAACGGTTCATCTCTGCACCAGTTCTGAAACAGCCCGACACCGACTCTCCTTTTATCTTAGAGGTAGATGCCTCCTCCGTTGGAGTAGGAGCAGTGTTATCCCAGAGGGCCAAAGATGGACATCTACATCCTTGCAGTTTCTTCTCCCGGAAGTTCTCCCCAGCTGAGCGCAACTATGCCATTGGCGATCAGGAGTTGCTAGCCATCAAGCTCGCTCTGGAGGAGTGGAGATACCTGTTGGAGGGAGCTTCCCACTCAATCACCATACTTACCGACCACAAAAATCTTTTATATCTCAAAGGCGCACAATGTCTGAATCCTCGTCAGGCCAGATGGGCACTTTTCTTCTCTAGGTTTGACTTTAAACTCCAGCTCTGTCCGGGTTCTCAGAATCGTAAGGCCGATGCCCTTTCCCGCTCATGGGAGCAAGAAAATGAGTCCGAGTCTGCAGACAAGCATCCTATTATTAATCCGTTGGCATTCTCCACGGTAGGGATGGACTCTACGCCTCCACCAGGGAAAAGTTTTGTTAAGCCAGTTCTAAGGAAGAAGCTCATGCATTGGGCCCATGCTTCCCGTTTTGCTGGACATACAGGCATTCAGAAAACCCTTGAATTTATTTCTAGGTCCTACTGGTGGCCAACTCTAAAGAAGGACGTTATGGAATTTATTGCCTCCTGCCCAAAGTGTGCCCAACACAAAGTCTCCCGCCAGTCGCCTGCGGGGCAACTGGTTCCATTATCTGTTCCCCGTCGACCTTGGACCCATTTGTCGATGGACTTTGTTTCCGATCTACCTATCTGCAACAAGTTTAATACCATCTGGGTGGTAGTTGACCGGTTCACCAAGATGGCACATTTCATCCCTCTCACCGGTCTTCCGTCAGCTTCCAAGTTGGCTCAAGTGTTTATACAAGAGATCTTCCGACTTCACGGTCTTCCTGAAGAGATCATCTCGGATCGTGGAGTACAATTTGTAGCCAAATTTTGGCGAAGTTTGTGTCAAGCCCTCCAAGTCAAGTTAAAGTTTTCCACGGCTTACCATCCTCAGACCAATGGTCAAACCGAGAGGGTGAATCAGGACTTGGAGGCCTTCCTCCGTATATATGTGTCTTCCTCTCAAGATGACTGGGTTCAACTCCTTCCTTGGGCCGAGTTCAGCCACAACAATCAATACCATTCCTCATCTTCTTCTACACCATTCTTCATTAATTATGGATTCCACCCTAAAGTCCCAGAATTCCAACCGCTTCCCGCAACTTCTGTTCCAGCAGTGGATGTCACCTTGCGTCAGTTTTCAAATAACTGGAGGAACGTCCGCGCAGCCCTGCTTAAAGCCTCATTCAGGTATAAGAAGTTTGCCGATAGGAAGCGTAGAGCGGTTCCTGCTCTCAAGGTGGGTGATCGTGTGTGGCTGTCCACGAAGAATTTGAGGTTGAGAGTTCCCAGCATGAAATTTGCACCTCGCTACATCGGACCCTTCAAGATTGAACAAGTCATCAATCCTGTTGCCTACAGGTTACAGTTACCATCCTTCTTGAAAATACCCAGGACATTTCATGTTTCTTTGTTGAAACCGCTGATCCTGAATCGGTTTCATTCCGCACTTCCTCCAGCCCCCAAAGTTCAGACTCAACGGGGAGTCGAGTACGAGGTGGCCAAGATTTTGGACTCACGTTTCCGTTACGGTCAGTTACAATACCTCATTGACTGGAAGGGCTATGGTCCTGAAGAACGCTCTTGGACCAATGCCTCAGACGTCCATGCTCCTGCCTTGGTCCGAAATTTCCACGCAAAGTTTCCTTTAAAGCCTAAGAAGTGTCCTGGGGCCACTCCTAAAGGGGGGGTGCTGTCACGATCCGGGTATCTGGATGCCATTACTTACCCTTCAGAGGCCTCCTAAGGCTGGCTCAGCGTTCCAGGACCGGATCCCGCTGTTCCTGAATTTCCACATGCAGAATGTCAGAGTGGTGATTTCATCAGCCGCGGCCTCCGCTGTGCCCGCGTGGTTAAATGTGCGCTTGTCAGTCTGGCGTCTCCTGTCTCCTGTGGCCGGCGTCGCCATTACTGTTTCAATTCTCACATGGATTACAAACCAAACTTCCCTCCAAGTGTCTGCATGGGCGCAGCCATCTTGGATTTTGTCATCTGAGCATTTCCACCAATCTGCTGTCTGTATTGTTGATTTGCATAATTGCCTAGCCAACCCCTTCCTTGCTGCAGGTATAAGTAAGCTGTGCCTGAGCAAGGAAGGCGTCAGTGCTTTGGTTGTCTAACCTAGTTCCAGTTTGTCTCTCTCCTGTGGTTGTCTTCCAGGTTCCAGCTCCTGTCTCCAGACTTCTGCTATAGAGACCCGCACCAGCATTCCATCTGCAGTGTAGCCTGACTCTCCGATCCATTCTGGACTCACCTGTTTCCAGTTACATCAATCACCTGCTTCCAGCCCAGCTTCCAGCAGTGTACAGCTTCTCTTAAAGGGCCGGTGTCCTTTCTGCAGTTTACCACTCTCCACCGGTATTATTATTTCACCGCTCTCAAACTCCAAACTTCATCAATCACCTGCTTCCAGCCCAGCTTCCAGCAGTGTACAGCTTCTCTTAAAGGGCCGGTGTCCTTTCTGCAGTTTACCACTCTCCACCGGTATTATTATTTCACCGCTCTCAAACTCCAAACTTCATTATTATTTCATCGCTCTCAAGTTCGTTTATTATTTAACTGGTTCCAGCCAGTATCCACTCCGTACCAACAACAGTCTGGTTCCAGCCAGTATCCACAGCAGCCGTTTTATCTTCAGCAACCCAGCCTTTCCTGGAACACCAGCTGGTACGATCCTGGGTTCTCTCCATTGCTACAGTCAGGCCTGGTAAGGACTTTCCAACTAGAAGATTATTAGAACTGTCTCACTCTACCAGTGCCTGTGGCCCTTGCCACCCTGTAGTACCCAGGAATTGTATTTATCCTCTGTTGACTTTTATGTTTCCTTTACTGCTGCTGTGTTACGGAGTTTGTCATAATAAACATCATTGACTTTTATCCTGGTTGTCGTGGTCACGCCTTCGGGCAGTTATTCTACATGTTACTTACATGTCTAGGGGTCTGATACAACCTCCCAGGTTCCGTTACATCTCAGCCCCTACAACTGAGGCTGCCTCCCGTCAGCTCAGGCCCTCAGTTGTGACAAGTTGTATGTAACATATTAAAATATGTCAACATATTAAAAATAATAAGCAGCTTAGTACAGTATCTCTTCCAACACACCCATGAGTTGGCTGCCAAGTGTTGTTTTTGTTTTTGGGGTGTCGTTAGTAGCTCTAATCCACAGCTTTTCTTTCTGTTCAGTTTTATAATAACTTTTCCATTGTGAGATCAGTTTAAAATGTTCCTTCTGTTATTAATGTTGCTATTCCAAGGCTTTTGGGTACACAACATTTTTTATCTTCTCACCTCCATTTTTGGCCCCTGCACCATTTTCTTGGAGACCTTTGCATGCGTACTATACTCTGGGACAGCACTAGGGTCTCCTACTGACTCTAGTGCCCAGAGTGTATTGCTTTGCTGGCTAGAGAGGAGGGGCCACAGATGGAGACTGCACATGGGCCTCCTCCTCTTTTGATGTGCCTCTGAGCCAAATACTGTAGTTGTTGTAATATGGTCTATGGTCACCACAGGACTCTGGTGAACAGCAGAATTGTGACTCTATGACCTGCAAGTCATATTGAACAAGAGCTGCAACAGCATTTCCTGTATTAAAAAAAATGTTCTGTGTAACAAAATTCTTGTAAGCAAGTTGAAAATTCCTGTAAGACAAGTAGATTGCGGTGCAATCTACATACAGCCACAGTTAATATCTGGAATTTAGCTGCTGTGCAAGGCCCTTCCAGAAATACAAAGGCAATTCCACATTATCTATATTTCTATTAGAGATGAGAGTCATACTGCTGTGTGCTGCACTGTACTCTGCTGTTTTCATCTACAAGTGGCTTGTGATATGTCCATTAAGTGGCTGTGCTGTGTACCTCTACAGGTGGCTGTGCTGTGTCCATTAAGTGGCTGTGCTGTGTACGGTACCTCTACAAGTGGCTATGCTGTGCCCATTAAGTGGCTGTGCTGTGTACCTCTACAAGTGTCTATGATGTATCCATTAAGTGGCTGTGCTGTATCCATCTACAAGTGGCTGTGCTATGTCCATTAAGTGGCTGTGGTTTGTACCTCTACAAGTGGCTATGGTGTGTCTATTAAGTGGCTGTACTGTGTACCTCTACAAGTGGCTATGGTGTGTCCATTAATTGGTTGTGCTGTGTACCTCTACAAGTGTCCATGGTGTGTCCATTAAGTGGCTGCACTGTGTACATCTACAAGTGGCTATGGTGTGTCCATTGAGTGATTGTGCTTTTTACCTCTACAAGTGTCTATGATGTATCCATCAAGTGGCTGTGCTATGTCCACTAAGTGGCTGTGTTGTGTAACTCTACAAGTAGCTACAGTGTGTCCATTAAGTGGCTGCGCTGTGTACCTCTACAAGTGGCTATGGTGTGTCCATTAAGTGGCTGTGCTGTGTAACTCTACAAGTGGCTGTGCTGTGTCCATTAAGTGGCTGGGCTGTGTACCTCTACAAGTGTCTATGATGTATCCATTAAGTGGCTGTGCTGTATCCATCTACAAGTGGCTGTGCTATGTCCATTAAGTGGCTGTGGTTTGTACCTCTACAAGTGGCTATGGTGTGTCTATTAAGTGGCTGTACTGTGTACCTCTACAAGTGGCTATGGTGTGTCCATTAATTGGTTGTGCTGTGTACCTCTACAAGTGTCCATGGTGTGTCCATTAAGTGGCTGCACTGTGTACATCTACAAGTGGCTATGGTGTGTCCATTGAGTGATTGTGCTTTTTACCTCTACAAGTAGCTACAGTGTGTCCATTAAGTGGCTGCGCTGTGTACCTCTACAAGTGGCTATGGTGTGTCCATTAAGTGGCTGTGCTGTGTAACTCTACAAGTGGCTGTTATATGTCTTTTAAGTGGCTCAGCTGTGTACCTCTACAAGTGGCTGTGCTGTGTCCATCTAAAAGTGGCTGTGCTGTGTCCATCCACAAGCAGTGTTCAGTCCCTCTAGTCTGATTCTGTCACAAAGTGGTGCTGTACTGACTCGACTGGCCACACTACACCCACTGCGTTCACATATAAGCAATGTGACTAAATATTGTCCATTGCAAAAAGAAAAAGGAAAACAAATAAATAAAAAAGTGAAAATTTTTTAAAAAGTAAAACTTTTTCCCCCCAGTTTGTACAACCTGTCTGCGCTGTACACAGTGTTGGACTGGGGCATGAAGGGCCCACCGGGGAAATGCAGTGGTAAGGGCCCATGTTTAGAGACGTGGCAAACCATTAATGTATGGTCTGGGCCCCTTGATAAATATATATAGTAAATACTGCTAGTGAATACATGATGATGTACCACATTAATAACAGCAATGAACTGTAGTGAATACACCATAGTCCTGTGCAGTATAAGGTAACCTATGTATAGTGTATAAGCAAGTGCTCAGTCTTAAACCTGATCCCTAGAGAAGAGGGTGGGCCCCCAGGCTGTGGGGCCCACCAGTGGTTTCCACTGTACCCATGTGGGCCAGTCCGACACTGGCTGTACCCCAGTGTGGGAGATCACATACATATATAAGCCCTGTGACTCCACATAGTGTGAGCTGAATGGCCCATTAAAATGAAATGAATACAAAATATATTGTATAATTTGTTTGTACTGTTCTGTGCACTGCACCCCAGTACATATAAAAGCGGTCCGACTCCATGCAGTGTAGGCTGAGCTGTGAGTCAAAAAATGGCTGTTGTACAAACTGGCTTTGCATTACTTAAGCTGCCCAGACTAATTGAAACCAAAGCCAGCAAAAATTGTCTGGCACACATCTCTAATATCTATATATAAGAAAATTTTGGTTTGTTTGTCTGTTCATTCCAGCATCATGCAAAAACTACTGGATGAATTTGGGTATGTTTTCACTAATGGATAGCTTAGTGACCTAGAACGAAACTGAGGCATGTATGATCAGAGAGAAGAGCAATAAAGGAAAAGCCAGACACTAGAAACTCAGTTCATGTAGTGTGCAGGCCAGCGGCATTTCTGGAGAGGAGGGTACCCGTGTGCAGACTCCGTGTGTGGGCCCCCTCCTCTCCTGTAGCCGTAACCGCCGCTGTTATCGCTCTCAGCGCTGAGACTCTGGCACAGTGCCAGAGTCTACAGCGCATGCACAGGACTCCGAAAAATGGCCGCTGTGACTTTTTTGGGAGTCCTGCGCATGCACTGTAGACTCTGGCACTGTGCCAGAGTCTCTAGCGCTCAGTGCGCTAGCAGCAGCGGTGACGGTTACAGGAGAGAAGGGGGCCCACACACAGTCACCGATGGACACCGGAAAGGTAGGCATAGAAGAAATGGGTGCAGTGTGCACAATGTGGGCCCCCTCTGGACCCAGGGGCCCATGTGCAATGCACACACTGCACCCATTATAGATACGCCAGTGGTGTTCCTTGAGTCCAAAATAGCTATATGTATATAAACAGGAGCGTAGCTATACCTTTGGAGGACCTATAGCACAAACTCAATCCCCACACCCCATTCTGCTCTCTTCCCTCCCCACAGCAGACTACTTGCGACTAAACTGCCCTCCCTCCCTCTCTTCACTTCTCCCGGCGGACTGAGCGGACTGAGTCAGTGGGCGGCACTCACCTTTAGCGTCCCATTGGCTGCTGTTTTATTTACGGCATGTGCACTGCAGGCACATCTCTGCTCTCCCGGGCTTGCTCCATCTCTCCTCACTGACTAAAACAGGGAGGAGGCATTGCCGTGGTCTGAGGATGTCCCTGAAGGCTTAGTCAAGCCTCCTCCCAGCTTCAATGACAGTGAGGAGAGACCAAGCTGCCCAGGACAGTAGATGTGCCTGTAGCTTACTGCTAAGAAAAAAAAGCAAAATGTAGTATAAATAGGTGCAGGGGGATGGCCCCATAGCAGCTGCACTCCCTTCACCTTTTGTAGTTTCACCCTTGTATGGGTGTTGTAGGGTATGCCGGCGGCCGGGCTCCTGGCGGCCAGCATACCAGTGCCGGAATCCAGACCACCGGCATACCGACAGCTGGGCAAGCGCAAATGATCCCCTTGTGGGCTTGCTGCGGGCACGGTGGCGTGCTACTCACGCCATGCTATCTATTCTCCCTCCAGGGGGGTCATGGACCCCCAATAGGGAGAAAAGATGTCGGTATGCCGGCTGTTGGGATTCCGGTGCCGGTAAACTGTGCGACGGGATCCCGACAGCCGTCAAACTGAAGACCACTCCCCTTGTATGTAAATATACATTTTGGCAGAGAAATATACTTCTATGGGCTGTTTATGAACTACTGTAAGGAGATGAAAACATTTTCAGAAGACATCCACACAAGTGAAGCCGCCGGCAAACCTTAGTCTTTTCTGAAGATAACATTGATAATAGAGATGAGCGGTTTCGGTTTGTTGAGATCCGAACCCCCCTGAGCTTCACCTATTTTACACGGGTCCGAGGCAGCCTCGGATCTTCCCGCCTTGCTTGGTTAACCCAAACTCGGCCGAACGTCATCATCCCGCTGTCGGATTCTCGCGAGATTCGTATTCTATATAAAGAGCCGCACGTCACCGCCATTTTCACTCCTGCATTGGAGATTGAACGGAGAGGACGTGGCTACGTCCTCTGCCTGAAAAGCTCCATATCTGTGCTCAGTGTGATGCAAATATCTGTGCTCAGTGTGCTGCAAATATCTGTGCTCAGTGTGCTGAAAATATCTACGTTCTCTGCCTGAAAAGCTCCATATCTGTGCTCAGTGTGCTGAAAATATCTGTGCTCAGTGTGCTGCAAATATCTACGTTCTCTGCCTGAAAAGCTCCATATCTGTGCTCATTGTGCTGCAAATATCTGTGCTCAGTGTACTGCATTTTGGTGACCAACAGTATATAGTTGTACAGTACAGTAGGCCATTGCTGTATCTTGAAGCTCCGTGTCACTGCAAGTATCCATTCCATATCTGTGCTGCATTTTTGTGAGCAGTATATATAGTAGTACAGTGCAGCATTTTGGTGACAAACAGTATATAGTTGTACAGTACAGTAGGCAATTGCTGTATCTTGCAGCTCTGTGTCACTGCAAGTATCCATTCCATATATGTGCTGCATTTTTCTGAGCAGTATATATAGTAGTACAGTGCAGCATTTTGGTGACCAACAGTATATAGTTGTACAGTACAGTAGGCCATTGCTGTATCTTGCAGCCCTGTGTCACTGCACGTATCCATTCCATATCTGTGCTGCATTTTTGTGAGCAGTATATATA
The DNA here is from genome assembly GCF_028390025.1 of Pseudophryne corroboree. Classification (NCBI taxonomy): domain Eukaryota; kingdom Metazoa; phylum Chordata; class Amphibia; order Anura; family Myobatrachidae; genus Pseudophryne; species Pseudophryne corroboree. Next base: position 641,869,432 of record NC_086446.1, read on the forward strand.
CAGGTTGAGTATCCCATATCCAAATATTCCGAAATACGGAATATTCCGAAATACGGACTTTTTTGAGTGAGAGTGAGATAGTGAAACTTTTGTTTTTTGATGGCTCAATGTACACAAACTTTGTTTAATGCACATAGTTATTAAAAATATTGTATTAAATGACCTTCAGGCTGTGTGTATAAGGTGTATATGAAACATAAATGAATTGTGTGAATGCAGACATACTTTGTTTAATGCACAAAGTTATAAAAAATATTGGCTAAAATGACCTTCAGGCTGTGTGTATAAGGTGTAAATAAAACATAAATGCATTCTGTGCTTAGACTTAGGTCCCATCTCCATAATATCTCATTATGGTATCTAATTATTCCAAAATACGGAAAAATCCGATATCCAAAATACCTCTGGTCCCAAGCATTTTGGATAAGGGATACTCAACCTGTAGTATTACAGTGCAGCATTTTGGTGACCAACAATATATAGTTGTTCAGTACAGTAGGCCATTGCTGTATCTTGCAGCCCTGTGTCACTGCAAGTATCCATTCCATATCTGTGCTGCATTTTTGTGAGCAGTATATATAGTAGTACACTGCTGCATTGTGGTGACCACCAGTATACAGTAGTACAGTACAGTAGGCCATAGCGTTATCTTGTTGCACCATGTCACTACTAGTATCCTGATCAGTGCTTATTATCTGTGCTCAGTGTCAGTGCTGCATTGTGGTGACCAGTATACTACAGTACAATAGTCCAGTGCTGTTCTCGCTGCTCAGTGTCAGTTCTCCGTAGTATCATCAGTGATCAGTATAATCAGTGCTCAGTAAAATCAGTGCTCAGTAAAATCAGTGATCAGTATAATCAGTTCTCAGTAAAATCAGTGCTCAGTAAAATCAGTGCTCAGTAAAATCAGTGATCAGTATAATCAGTACTCAGTAAAATCAGTGCTCAGTAAAATCACTGCTCAGTATAATCAATGCTCAGTATAATCAGTGCTCAGTAAAATCAGTGATCAGTAAAATCAGTGATCAGTATAATCAGTGATCAGTATAATCAGTGCTCAGTAAAATCAGTGCTCAGTATAATCGGTGCTCAGTAAAATCAGTGCTCAGTATAATCAGTGATCAGTAAAATCAGTTCTCAGTATAATCAGTGATCAGTATAATCAGTTCTCAATATAATCAGTGCGCTGTTAGACGTGCGCCCGTTTTCCACCATTAGTGCATTGGGATTTAGACAATTGATGAAGTTATTGTGTCCCTGGTACAAAATCCCATCTAGATTCCACTTCACTAGGCAGGCGATAGCGAGATTTTACCAATTAGTAACAGTGATTTATAATTATTAATTACAGTGATCTTGTTAAATAATTCCAGTAATTTTGTCATTTTCTTCCAGTGATTTGGACCAATAATACCATTGATTAGAACAAATAATTCCTGTGATTTTGTCACTTTCTTCCAGTGATTTGGACCAATAATACCATTGATTAGAACGAATAATTCCTGTGATTTTGTCACTTTCTTCCAGTGATTTGGACCAATAATACCATTGATTAGAACGAATAATTCCTCTGATTTTGTCATTTTCTTCCAGTGATTTGGACCAATAATACCATTGATTAGAACTAATAATTCCTGTGATATTGAGGTGTTTGTGTCGCTTAGCTTAGCCATCCAGCGACAACAGTGCACCTCTTTTTCTCTTTTCTTTGCATCATGTGCTGTTTGGGGACTATTTTTTTAAGTGCCATCCTGTCTGACACTGCAGTGCCACTCCTAGATGGGCCAGGTGTTTGTGCCGCCCACTTGGGTCGCTTAGCTTAGTCATCCAGCGACCTCGGTGCAAATTTTAGGACTAAAAATAATATTGTGAGGTGTGAGGTGTTCAGAATAGACTGGAAATGAGTGGAAATTATGGTTATTGAGGTTAATAATACTATAGGATCAAAATGACCCCCAAATTCTATAATTTAAGCTGTTTTTGAGGGTTTTTTTTTTAAAAAACACCCGAATCCAAAACACACCCGAATCCGACAAAAAAAATTCAGGGAGGTTTTGCCAACCCCGAATCCAAACCAAAACACAAAACCCGAAAAATTTCCGGTGCACATCTCTAATTGATAGTGAGCATTTTAATTTTTAAAATTCTTTATTCTATGACATTATCCTACTAAATGCAAAATATATTTTAACACCCCTTTAAAATGTTTTATTTATTTGAAATGTACCATAAAAATTGTTCAAAATATTTCTCTCCCCAGTTTAAATCAACTGTACATGTATTTGATAACTATTTTACCTTCTAGTTTCCTATCAAGTTCCCTTGTGATTCAGTTATGAGATTGTATTATACATTTTGTTCCTTCACATGAATGTTCACAGTCTAAATATCCTTATCAAGTATTGTCTATCTTATCTTTTCTTGGGGCCTAATTCACTAAGTATTGCAATTGCAAAGCTGTTTGCAGCAGCTTTGCAATTGCAATCCTCAGCAATGGAAATGCAGGAGGAAGTACATAGCACCTCCTCCCTGCATTTGCAATGCGATCTCATCTGCGTTGGTCGCAGTGTGCATCTGCGATGGCAGGCTAAGTGAGCCTACGTTTTCTCAGCTCTGCCGTCGCAGGGCGGCTTGCGAGGCCAAGAAAACTGCATCTTGCAACGCTGTCCTTGGCCCTGCCAGTCCCGGAAATTGGGGGCCGAACAACCCTGTTTTCCCAAATGCCAGCCATCCCACCTCCGTCCCTCCACGCAAACGCATCTGCCTATCAATCAGGTAGAGGCATTTGCACTCCTGTGCTGAGATTGCAGGACTCGTTCTAAACATGCATCACTGAAATATGACACTGAAATATTGCTTACATATGCAATAATCTACCAGCAATTTTTTACATAGTTCAAATATATGGTTTTTTTTAATTAATAAGATATGGTATTTTCTGAATCACTAATAAGCCTTTGGTGCTGCCAAAAAGAACTACTGTATGGGACATTCTGTGTAATTTCTAATGAATAAAAAGACGTCAGATACCAGAGAAGTTCCTATGTTTTGATAGCTTTAAAAGTTCAATACATTGGAGGCTAAAGGCCCATACACACTTGACGATGCAAACGTCGTTAACGACCGTCGTTATCGACTTCCCTTGAACTTCCCTTGAACAGCTGAGCAAACGACATGAGCATACACACTACCAACGACCAAAGACCAAAGACCATTCATCGTTGAAGCATCCAAGCTGAACAGTTTATTAAAATAATGAGCTGGGAACAGGGCTGGTGAACAGTGGCTTGGTCGTTGGTCGTTCACACCATACACATTCAACGACGTCTCTGGTCGGTAACGACCATAGTGGAAATTGAGCATACATGCTCCACAGATAAGCGAGGGTCGTTAACGTCCCGCGGGGCCGCGCATCGGTGGTCGTCCGATGCATACACACTTGACGATATAATGAGCGACGTCGTTGATGAGGGCTGAAATGAACGACGTCGCTCATTTTATCGTCAAGTGTGTATGGGCCTTTAGAAAAAATATTATTATTTTTCTTAAATAACTAAACACTATGGATAAATACACAAATAATTTTCAAAGAAGCATATGTATTCATCACAGTTACAAATTATATAAACCTCTGAGTAAAAACACACATCTTAAAGCAACAATGTACATTATTTGCTGACTTAAAGAAGATTTACTGTATCATGTTTCAGAGACTAATTTGACTACTGCACACGCGCGGTGGCCACTTTGGCTGCAATTTTCACTGCGACTGCAGCACTCGATGCTGGACAGAAAGATAAGTATTAAAATATGGGTTCAGTGCGTGTGGTGTGCCCCCCCCCCCCCGACCCAGGGGCTCATGTGCAATGCACACACCGCACCCATAGTGCCATAATCTGTTTCTATATTCCCTAATGTGCAGTTTTTACTGTACAAATAATTTAAAAAAATACAAACGATATCTGCAATGTTTCGCAAATGTGTTTTCTTTGTATAATGAGAGTAGAAGTCAGTGTTTACCAATGCCTTACAGTGTTAGAATTGTTTTAACTATTTCATGTTAGGATTATTGCATTATGCATGAAGTACATGAAGTCCAGTTTTAAAAAATGCATTTCAATTATTCCTGATTTTTTTTGACATATTAATAGTCTGTCTAAATATGTTAACTATTATTAGAAAGGCTGAATAACAATATCTAGGTTATATATATCTATAAATGGAAGAAAATATCTCTAGTGTAACTCCAAGATGGCTGCCTCACCTTTTGTATGCTCCTGATCATCTCCATAAAACAGCTTAAATTCACCACAACTGACCTATGAATCATCATAAATATCTAAGGACTTACCTTGAACTTGTACTACTCTACGCGGACATTTCATCAAAACCAACGGATTGCATTCCTGCGCTGAGATACACAATGGATTGAATCCTGGACTGAATCCTCTGCATATCTCCACTAAGAAATCCTTCAGTTTAGCAGCTGCTGTACTCTGCATTGGACATTACCCAAATAAGGTACTGTGGATTACAACCTATCTTTCGCTACATCCAGCCCCTCACTTAGACATCATCCACCTCTGTTCTCTGAGCATCAAATAACTGACTTATTGCATTAATCTACTAATATCAGTATATTCAGGCACTGAATTGCTGAAGGCTCACTGTTTAAAATCAGGATCCATTTCCAGGACACATTATCACTACCACCACAAAAAATCTACTTCAAAGGCCTCTCACACTGAGACTTTTCACACCTACACAGTAGGAATTGGCTTCTAACACCTTTCCAAAAGGCTGCCTATCCTAGGATAATTGACTAACTCAGCAGTTATTTTATTTATTACTTGCTTCAAATATACACAATAGGTTATAGCAATAACTTTGTTCATAATCCCATTATAATTTTGGATCACATACCGAATTGGGGGAAAACAAAACACAAAAAGGAAAAAACAAAAAAAAAACAAAAAACAAAAAAAACACTGCTTTCTCTCCCTCTCTCATCATCATATGTAGCTCAAATTTATAGTAATCTGTCATTGATGACCAAATGTATACGTGTTGCTCCAGCTTCATTCCTTCACTCCGCCCACCTCGTTCTGCAGTTCCTATCACACCATCACAGGCTTCTATTCTCCAATCCCTTGGCATTTAAAAAAAAAAACCCAGGCGCATTCGTGGGAAGCGAGCAGGCCGGAAATGTATTTCCCCCCGGTAACCATCTAATTCATTTGCCCACCTGCTCACCCCCATACTCAAAGAACAATCAAATATAAGTGATCCCAAAAGACGGCCCTGTGTTTGGAAGGACAGAACTGTCAACTCTCACTTTGTGACCCCCATACCCAGAGCTCCTGCACTTAACATAAAGAAAACTGAAGGCCCTCTGGTATGCCCAATCAGGTCAGTCCTTTGTAATGCCAGATCTATAAGAAACAAGACTGCAACAATTGCTGACCTTATTGAATCTGCAGATCTAGCCTGTATTACAGAGACCTGGCTAGATGAAAATGCAGCACCTATATTGGAGGCTGCAGTACCAACAAACTACTCTGTCATCCACAACCCAAGACTGGACCGCAGGGGTGGCGGGGTGGCTATCTGCTTCAAAAAAGAACTTAAACTTTAGAGATGAGCGCCTGAAATTTTTCGGGTTTTGTGTTTTGGTTTTGGGTTCGGTTCCGCGGCCGTGTTTTGGGTTCGACCGCGTTTTGGCAAAACCTCACCGAATTTTTTTTGTCGGATTCGGGTGTGTTTTGGATTCGGGTGTTTTTTTTTAAAAACACTAAAAAACAGCTTAAATCATAGAATTTGGGGGTCATTTTGATCCCATATTATTATTAACCTCAAAAACCATAATTTCCACTCATTTTCAGTCTATTCTGAATACCTCACACCTCACAATATTATTTTTAGTCCTAAAATTTGCACCAAGGTCGCTGGATGACTAAGCTAAGCGACACTAGTGGCCGACACAAACACCTGGCCCATCTAGGAGTGGCACTGCAGTGTCACGCAGGATGTCCCTTCCAAAAAACCCTCCCCAATCAGCACATGACGCAAAGAAAAAAAGAGGCGCAATGAGGTAGCTGACTGTGTGAGTAAGATAAGCGACCCTAGTGGCCGACACAAACACCGGGCCCATTTAGGAGTGGCACTGCAGTGTCACGCAGGATGTCCCTTCCAAAAAACCCTCCCCAATCAGCACATGACGCAAAGAAAAAAAGAGGCGCAATGAGGTAGCTGACAGTGTGAGTAAGATTAGCGACCCTAGTGGCCGACACAAACACCGGGCCCATTTAGGAGTGGCACTGCAGTGTCACGCAGGATGTCCCTTCCAAAAAACCCTCCCCAATCAGCACATGACGCAAAGAAAAAAAGAGGCGCAATGAGGTAGCTGACTGTGTGAGTAAGATTAGCGACCCTAGTGGCCGACACAAACACCGGGCCCATTTAGGAGTGGCACTGCAGTGTCACGCAGGATGTCCCTTCCAAAAAACCCTCCCCAATCAGCACATGACGCAAAGAAAAAAAGAGGCGCAATGAGGTAGCTGACTGTGTGAGTAAGATTAGCGACCCTAGTGGCCGACACAAACACCGGGCCCATTTAGGAGTGGCACTGCAGTGTCACGCAGGATGTCCCTTCCAAAAAACCCTCCCCAATCAGCACATGACGCAAAGAAAAAAAGAGGCGCAATGAGGTAGCTGACTGTGTGAGTAAGATTAGCGACCCTAGTGGCCGACACAAACACCGGGCCCATTTAGGAGTGGCACTGCAGTGTCACGCAGGATGTCCCTTCCAAAAAACCCTCCCCAATCAGCACATGACGCAAAGAAAAAAAGAGGCGCAATGAGGTAGCTGACTGTGTGAGTAAGATTAGCGACCCTAGTGGCCGACACAAACACCGGGCCCATTTAGGAGTGGTACTGCAGTGTCACGCAGGATGTCCCTTCCAAAAAACCCTCCCCAAACAGCACATGACGCAAAGAAAAATAAAAGAAAAAAGAGGTGCAAGATGGAATTGTCCTTGGGCCCTCCCACCCACCCTTATGTTGTATAAACAAAACAGGACATGCACACTTTAACCAACCCATCATTTCAGTGACAGGGTCTGCCACACGACTGTGACTGATATGACGGGTTGGTTTGGACCCCCCCCAAAAAAGAAGCAATTAATCTCTCCTTGCACAAACTGGCTCTACAGAGGCAAGATGTCCACCTCATCATCACCCTCCGATATATCACCGTGTACATCCCCCTCCTCACAGATTATCAATTCGTCCCCACTGGAATCCACCATCTCAGCTCCCTGTGTACTTTGTGGAGGCAATTGCTGCTGGTCAATGTCTCCGCGGAGGAATTGATTATAATTCATTTTAATGAACATCATCTTCTCCACATTTTCTGGATGTAACCTCGTACGCCGATTGCTGACAAGGTGAGCGGCGGCACTAAACACTCTTTCGGAGTACACACTTGTGGGAGGGCAACTTAGGTAGAATAAAGCCAGTTTGTGCAATGGCCTCCAAATTGCCTCTTTTTCCTGCCAGTATAAGTATGGACTGTGTGACGTGCCTACTTGGATGCGGTCACTCATATAATCCTCCACCATTCTTTCAATGGTGAGAGAATCATATGCAGTGACAGTAGACGACATGTCCGTAATCGTTGTCAGGTCCTTCAGTCCGGACCAGATGTCAGCATCAGCAGTCGCTCCAGACTGCCCTGCATCACCGCCAGCGGGTGGGCTCGGAATTCTGAGCCTTTTCCTCGCACCCCCAGTTGCGGGAGAATGTGAAGGAGGAGATGTTGACAGGTCGCGTTCCGCTTGACTTGACAATTTTCTCACCAGCAGGTCTTTCAACCCCAGCAGACTTGTGTCTGCCGGAAAGAGAGATCCAAGGTAGGCTTTAAATCTAGGATCGAGCACGGTGGCCAAAATGTAGTGCTCTGATTTCAACAGATTGACCACCCGTGAATCCTTGTTAAGCGAATTAAGGGCTCCATCCACAAGTCCCACATGCCTAGCGGAATCGCTCCGTGTTAGCTCCTCCTTCAATGTCTCCAGCTTCTTCTGCAAAAGCCTGATGAGGGGAATGACCTGACTCAGGCTGGCAGTGTCTGAACTGACTTCACGTGTGGCAAGTTCAAAGGGCATCAGAACCTTGCACAACGTTGAAATCATTCTCCACTGCGCTTGAGACAGGTGCATTCCACCTCCTATATCGTGCTCAATTGTATAGGCTTGAATGGCCTTTTGCTGCTCCTCCAACCTCTGAAGCATATAGAGGGTTGAATTCCACCTCGTTACCACTTCTTGCTTCAGATGATGGCAGGGCAGGTTCAGTAGTTTTTGGTGGTGCTCCAGTCTTCTGTACGTGGTGCCTGTACGCCGAAAGTGTCCCGCAATTTTTCTGGCCACCGACAGCATCTCTTGCACGCCCCTGTCGTTTTTTAAATAATTCTGCACCACCAAATTCAAGGTATGTGCAAAACATGGGACGTGCTGGAATTTGCCCATATTTAATGCACACACAATATTGCTGGCGTTGTCCGATGCCACAAATCCACAGGAGAGTCCAATTGGGGTAAGCCATTCCGCGATGATCTTCCTCAGTTGCCGTAAGAGGTTTTCAGCTGTGTGCGTATTCTGGAAACCGGTGATACAAAGCGTAGCCTGCCTAGGAAAGAGTTGGCGTTTGCGAGATGCTGCTACTGGTGCCGCCGCTGCTGTTCTTGCGGCGGGAGTCCATACATCTACCCAGTGGGCTGTCACAGTCATATAGTCCTGACCCTGCCCTGCTCCACTTGTCCACATGTCCGTGGTTAAGTGGACATTGGGTACAACTGCATTTTTTAGGACACTGGTGAGTCTTTTTCTGACGTCCGTGTACATTCTCGGTATCGCCTGCCTAGAGAAGTGGAACCTAGATGGTATTTGGTAACGGGGGCACACTGCCTCAATAAATTGTCTAGTTCCCTGTGAACTAACGGCGGATACCGGACGCACGTCTAACACCAACATAGTTGTCAAGGCCTCAGTTATCCGCTTTGCAGCAGGATGACTGCTGTGATATTTCATCTTCCTCGCAAAGGACTGTTGAACAGTCAATTGCTTACTGGAAGTAGTACAAGTGGGCTTACGACTTCCCCTCTGGGATGACCATCGACTCCCAGCAGCAACAACAGCAGCGCCAGCAGCAGTAGGCGTTACACGCAAGGATGCATCGGAGGAATCCCAGGCAGGAGAGGACTCGTCAGAATTGCCAGTGACATTGCCTGCAGGACTATTGGCATTCCTGGGGAAGGAGGAAATTGACACTGAGGGAGTTGGTGGGGTGGTTTGCGTGAGCTTGGTTACAAGAGGAAGGGATTTACTGGTCAGTGGACTGCTTCCGCTGTCACCCAAAGTTTTTGAACTTGTCACTGACTTATTATGAATGCGCTGCAGGTGACGTATAAGGGAGGATGTTCCGAGGTGGTTAACGTCCTTACCCCTATTTATTACAGCTTGACAAAGGGAACACACGGCTTGACACCTGTTGTCCGCATTTCTGTTGAAATAGTTCCACACCGAAGAGCTGATTTTTTTGGTATTTTCACCAGGCATGTCAACGGCCATATTCCTCCCACGGACAACAGGTGTCTCCCCGGGTGCCTGACTTAAACAAACCACCTCACCATCAGAATCCTCCTGGTCAATTTCCTCCCCAGCGCCAGCAACACCCATATCCTCCTCATCCTGGTGTACTTCAACACTGACATCTTCAATCTGACTATCAGGAACTGGACTGCGGGTGCTCCTTCCAGCACTTGCAGGGGGCGTGCAAATGGTGGAAGGCGCATGCTCTTCACGTCCAGTGTTGGGAAGGTCAGGCATCGCAACCGACACAATTGGACTCTCCTTGTGGATTTGGGATTTCGAAGAACGCACAGTTCTTTGCGGTGCTACTGCTTTTGCCAGCTTGAGTCTTTTCATTTTTCTAGCGAGAGGCTGAGTGCCTCCATCCTCATGTGAAGCTGAACCACTAGCCATGAACATAGGCCAGGGCCTCAGCCGTTCCTTGCCACTCCGTGTGGTAAATGGCATATTGGCAAGTTTACGCTTCTCCTCCGACAACTTTATTTTAGGTTTTGGAGTCCTTTTTTTACTGATATTTGGTGTTTTGGATTTGACATGCTCTGTACTATGACATTGGGCATCGGCCTTGGCAGACGACGTTGCTGGCATTTCATCGTCTCGGCCATGACTAGTGGCAGCAGCTTCAGCACGAGGTGGAAGTGGATCTTGATCTTTCCCTAATTTTGGAACCTCAACATTTTTGTTCTCCATATTTTAATAGGCACAACTAAAAGGCACCTCAGGTAAACAATGGAGATGGATGGATACTAGTATACAATTATGGACGGACTGCCGAGTGCCGACACAGAGGTAGCTACAGCCGTGAACTACCGTACTGTGTCTGCTGCTAATATAGACTGGTTGATAAAGAGATGTCGTAGTATGTATGTATGAAGAAGAAAGAAAAAAAAACCACGGTTAGGTGGTATACAATTATGGACGGACTGCCGAGTGCCGACACAGAGGTAGCTACAGCCGTGAACTACCGTACTGTACTGTGTCTGCTGCTAATATAGACTGGTTGATAAAGAGATGTCGTAGTATGTATGTATGAAGAAGAAAGAAAAAAAAAACACGGGTAGGTGGTATACAATTATGGACGGACTGCCGAGTGCCGACACAGAGGTAGCCACAGCCGTGAACTACCGTACTGTACTGTGTCTGCTGCTAATATAGACTGGTTGATAAAGAGATGTAGTAGTATGTATGTATAAAGAAGAAAGAAAAAAAAACCACGGGTAGGTGGTATACAATTATGGACGGACTGCCGAGTGCCGACACAGAGGTAGCCACAGCCGTGAACTACCGTACTGTACTGTGTCTGCTGCTAATATAGACTGGTTGATAAAGAGATGTCGTAGTATGTATGTATAAAGAAAGAAAAAAAAACCACGGTTAGGTGGTATACAATTATGGACGGACTGCCGAGTGCCGACACAGAGGTAGCCACAGCCGTGAACTACCGTACTGTACTGTGTCTGCTGCTAATATAGACTGGTTGATAAAGAGATGTCGTAGTATGTATGTATAAAGAAGAAAGAAAAAAAAACCACGGTTAGGTGGTATACAATTATGGACGGACTGCCGAGTGCCGACACAGAGGTAGCCACAGCCGTGAACTACCGTACTGTACTGTGTCTGCTGCTAATATAGACTGGTTGATAAAGAGATGTCGTAGTATGTATGTATAAAGAAGAAAGAAAAAAAAACCACGGTTAGGTGGTATACAATTATGGACGGACTGCCGAGTGCCGACACAGAGGTAGCCACAGCCGTGAACTACCGTACTGTACTGTGTCTGCTGCTAATATAGACTGGTTGATAAAGAGATGTCGTAGTATGTATGTATGAAGAAGAAAGAAAAAAAAACCACGGTTAGGTGGTATACAATTATGGACGGACTGCCGAGTGCCGACACAGAGGTAGCCACAGCCGTGAACTACCGTACTGTACTGTGTCTGCTGCTAATATAGACTGGTTGATAAAGAGATGTCGTAGTATGTATGTATAAAGAAGAAAGAAAAAAAAAACCACGGTTAGGTGGTATACAATTATGGACGGACTGCCGAGTGCCGACACAGAGGTAGCCACAGCCGTGAACTACCGTACTGTACTGTGTCTGCTGCTAATATAGACTGGTTGATAAAGAGATGTAGTAGTATGTATGTATAAAGAAGAAAGAAAAAAAAACCACGGGTAGGTGGTATACAATTATGGATGGACTGCCGAGTGCCGACACAGAGGTAGCTACAGCCGTGAACTACCGTACTGTGTCTGCTGCGACTGGATGATAAATAATGATATAAAAAATATATATATATCACTACTGCAGCCGGACAGGTATATATATTATATAATGACGGACCTGCTGGACACTGTCTGTCAGCAGAATGAGTTTTTTATAGAATAAAAAAAAAAACACCACACAAGTGAAGTCACACGACGAGTGTTTAACTTTTTCAGGCAATCACAATATAGTATACTACTAACTATACTGGTGGTCAGTGTGGTCAGGTCACTGGTCAGTCACACTGGCAGTGGCACTCCTGCAGCAAAAGTGTGCACTGTTTAATTTTAATATAATATGTACTCCTGGCTCCTGCTATAACCTATAACTGGCACTGCAGTGCTCCCCAGTCTCCCCCACAATTATAAGCTGTGTGAGCTGAGCACAGTCAGATATATAATATATACATAGATGATGTAGCACACTGGGCTGAGCAGTGCACACAGATATGGTATGTGACTGTCTTGTACTCCTGGCTCCTGCTATAACCTATAACTGGCACTGCAGTGCTCCCCAGTCTCCCCCACAATTATAAGCTGTGTGAGCTGAGCACAGTCAGATATATAATATATACATAGATGATGCAGGCATGCAGCACACTGGGCTGAGCAGTGCACACAGATATGGTATGTGACTGAGTCACTGTGTGTACCGTTTTTTTCAGGCAGAGAACGGATATATTAAATAAAACAACTGCACTGCTGGTGGTCACTGTGGTCAGTCACTAAACTCTGCACTCTCTTCTACAGTATCAGCCTCAGGTCAATCTCTCTCTCTCTCTCCTAATCTAAATGGAGAGGACGCCAGCCACGTCCTCTCCCTATCAATCTCAATGCACGTGTGAAAATGGCGGCGGCGCGCGGCTCCTTATATAGAATCCGAGTCTCGCGAGAATCCGACAGCGTCATGATGACGTTCGGGCGCGCTCGGGTTAACCGAGCAAGGCGGGAAGATCCGAGTCGCTCGGACCCGTGAAAAAAAACATGAAGTTCGTGCGGGTTCGGATTCAGAGAAACCGAACCCGCTCATCTCTATTAAACTTAGGGTCCACCCTATTGAAACTACTCGCTCATTTGAGTGCATTGCTGACCGGAGTTCGACAGGATTAGGTTTCAGAGTACTTCTCATTTACCGGCCACCTGGAGATGGAAAGATATTTCTACAAGAAATTACAGGCCTGGTTCTGGAACATCAAAGACGGCTCATCCTCGGGGATTTCAATGCATGGGTGGATGATGTGCTCTCACGCCTTGGCCAAGACCTCCTGTGCACAATGAATGGTCTTGGCTTCACACAGGTCATTCCCTCTGCCACACATAAAAGTGGTCACACTCTCGACCTTGTCTATCAGATTGGATTAGAAGTCACTGACCTAAAAATAAACCCAGTCATCTGGTCAGACCACTACTCCCTCTGGTTCTCAGTTGCAACCCCTCAAATAAGATCTCTGCCCGTGGAGTTGACCAGGTATCGTCCAAGGAGGGGTATGACTCCCCAGGCTCTTGCAGCAAATCTGGATCTCTCTGCTATACTGGGTGCCTGTGAAGATCCCTGTTCCCTAGTCCGTTATTATAATAGGTATGTTATGGCTGCAATTGATATTATCGCCCCTGTGCGTTTAAGACCTCGTAAACCACAACGTCAAGCTCCATGGTTCGACAACAGTGTTAGTGAGCTCAAGAAAAGGGGGCGTAGACTGGAAAGATGATGGAGGAAGACTAACCTAGTGGATGACAAAATAAAACTAATAAAGCATAACGAAGAATATCACTCGTAAGAAAGCACAGTTCCTGTCAAATGAGATCACAGCAGCAAACAATAGGCCAGCTCAACTTTTCCGCACAGTGGAGATGCTTTGCAAGCCAGCATGCCTGCAGACTGATGAGACCCTCTCCCAGGCAAGATGCAACGAGTTTGCAAACTTCTTTGCAGATAAAATATCCACCATACGGGCTGGAATCTCCACAGTGCCATCAAAGGAGTGCCAAACTACAAAGCATGCCAATATAAGCTACCTGCCTTCATGGACCAGCTTTGATCCAGTGGATGTAAAGGACACTGCTGAAATTGCTCGGATTTTGCGTCCCACCACCTGTGATCTGGACCCAGCCTCAACCAAGCTTCTAATAGGTTGTATGGATATAATTGGTCCTGTCTTTACAAAAATTGTTTAATGCTCTTTGCAGACAGACATTTTTCCTGAACCCCTAAAGGAAGCAATTGTTAGACCGCTTCTTAAAAAACCTAATTTAGATCCCGACTGCATGACCAACTACAGACCGGTATCAAACCTTCCTTTCCTAGGAAAGGTTATTGAGAAAGTCGTTGCAAATCAACTGGAAACCCGCCTGACAACCCATGATATTTATGATCCATTTCAATCAGGATTCAGGAGAAGACATAGCACTGAAATAGCCTGGTGTGTGTGTTAAATGATCTTCTGATGGCAAAAGACAGAGGTGACTGTTCAATATTAATCCTTCTGGATCTCTCGGCAGCATTTGATACCGTGGACCATGGGCTTCTGATTGAGCGACTGATACATTTCTGTGGTCTGGATGGCACAGTCCTAAGCTGGTTCAAATCATTTCTCACAGGCAGGTCACAGAGAGTATCATCTGGATTATACTCATCACCACCAGTGCCATTGCCATGTGGTGTCCCACAAGGTTCTATACTATCCCCCATGCTTTTTGCAGTATACATGCTCCCATTGGGCGAAATAATCAGGCGCCATGGCCTGGTCTACCACTGCTATGCAGATGATACACAACTGTACTTGTCCTTTGCTCCGGGCACTGATAACCCAATAGCAACCCTAAATGGCTGTCTAGCTGAACTACAGGAGTGGATGAGTGCCAGTTGGCTGCGACTGAACCCGGATAAAACAGAGGTCCTTATGATACGACCGCAACATCAAAGGACAAGACTGCTGCATAGCCAACCAACTGGACTTACACTCGGTGATTCAGAATTACAGACCAGTGATCGTGAGCGGAATATTGGCATTGTCCTGGATGGTGGCTTGACACTAAAACATCAGATATCAGCCACAATCAAATCCTCATTCTTTCACCTGAGGAACATAGCCAGAATCAAGCACTTAATTCCCTCAGATGATATGCCAAAAGTCATACATGCATTTGTATCATCTCGTTTAGACTACTGTAATGCCCTCTACCTTGGTCTACCAGCAAAAGCATTGCAGCGCTTACAGCTGGTGCAAAACACAGCTGCCAGGCTATTAACCAACCAGTCCCGTTCTAGCCACATAACACCCATCCTCTACTCCCTTCACTGGCTGCCTGTACGATGGCGAATCATCTTCAAGATTGGCTTACTGAGTTTCAAAGCATTACATGACCAAGGCCCAAGGTGCCTGAAACAGCTTCTGACCCCATACTGCCCCACTCGATTACTGCGATCTGTAGATGAAGGACTTTTAGCAGTACCTAGAATCTACCGTAATTCATCTGGGGGTCGAGCTTTTAGTCATGCGGCTCCGACTCTATGGAACTCACTTCCCCGCACAGTGCGAGAGGCCCCAACTATAGAAACCTTCAAAAGTAGACTCAAGACTTTTCTGTTTACTCAAGCATTTCCATAATGTCCCTTTTAGTATCTTCATGCTTCTGTATTTTATGAAAATGTACTTCATTATTTTCTGTACTATATTATGCTATGTATCTGTTAAGCGCCTTGAGTCCTATTGGAGAAAAAGCGCTATATAAATAAAATTATTATTATTTAAAAAAAAAAAAAATTCACGATACACTTACAAGAAAAAATTCAAGATAAGCAACAAAATATATAGCAATAGAGTCACTCCACTAAAGAAACAGGCCATCTACCAGATAATCAGTGAGGAAAAAGCATGTAAAAGTCCATGTTGTTAGAAGTGGAATGGTCTAATGTGGGTCATTCCGAGTTGATAGCACGCTGCCAATTTTCACTGCGCTGCTATCAGGTCATCTACTGCACATGCGTATGCACCGCAATTCGCATGCGCGTCGCACGGGTACAATGCGGATCGTGTCTGAGCTATGGATTTAACGAAGAATCCTTACGCACAGCCGATCGCAAGAAGATTGACAGAAAGAGGGTGTTTATGGGTGTCAACTGAGCGTTTTCTGGGAGTGGTAGGGAAAACGCAGGCGTGTCTGGGCGTTTGGAGGGCGGGTGTGTGACGTCAGTTCCGGCACCAAAAAGACTGAAGTAATCACAAGGGCTGAGTAAGTTCAGACCTACTCTGAAACTGCAAAAAATGTTTTTGCACAGCTAGGCTGCACAGGCGTTCGCACACTTGCAAAGCGAAAATACACTGCCCCGTGGGCGGCGACTATGCATTTGCACGGCTGCTAAAAACAGCTAGCGAGCTATCAACTCAGTATGAGGGCCAATGAGCGGTCTCCAACAAAATGGCAAATCTGTGGAAATTTCATTCCCTAACCAAGGTGGTCATTCCGAGTTGTTTGCTCGCTCGCAGTTTTTAGCAGCCGTGCAAACGCTATACCGCCACCCACTGGGAGTGTATTTTAGCTTAGCAGAAGTGCGAATGAAAGGACCGCAGAGCGGCTACAAAATAATTTTGTGCAGTTAATAAGTAGCTTCAGACCTACTCAGTGCTTGCGATCACTTCAGACTGTTCAGTTCCTGTTTTGACGTCACAAACACGCCCTGCGTTCGCCCAGCCACGCCTGCATTTTTCCTGGCATGCCTGCGTTTTTCCGAACACTCCCTGAAAACGATCAGTTGACACCCAGAAATGCCCACTTCATGTCTATCACTCTTCGCCCAGCAGTGCGACTGAAAAGCTTCGCAAGATGCTGTGTGAAACTACATCATTCGTGGTAATTGTACGTCGCGCATGCACATTGCGCCGCATGCGCATGTGCAGAAGTGCCTTTTTTTGCCTCATCACTGCACTGCGAACGAATGCAGCTAGCGATCAACTCGGAATGACCCCCCAAGATGGCTACTAACACTGTTTCGCTGCATGCACAACACCATCTTGCCACAGTGCGATCGAAAACAAGACTAGAAAAGCAAGGCCTGAAAATCCCCTGGTCCCGCCAACGCATATCAATTTTCTTTTTTTAAAACAGATGTAATGTCAGTGGAGAAGTATGTGCTTTTTTATTCTCATCTCTGTGATAAAGTGCAACTCATTGTTTTTCCAGATGCCCAGAAATTATTAACTATTGTAGATTCTCATGCTCAGAAGGTAGAGATACAGTACATTACTTGTAAGCCTTTGAGGCATATTCATCATTAAAATATTGTGAATTGAGAATTTCTGGTTTTCAGTTTTCATTTACAATTTGTTTTCGATATTCATCATTGTTTCATCTTAAATTTATCACTTCCAAAAAACTGCTCCTTTTGCGGAGACAGATTTACGGAAAGTGATATTTTAATCTTCTGGACGCAGAGTACAATGTGGACTCCCACCGACCGCCGGCACCACGTTGTGTTATCCATGCCCTCCAAACACACATTACTGCCAGATCCCCCTCCCCCGCCACCTTAATGACGTGCCTGCCATGCCGCCCCTGCATGCCCATCCGAACCATACCTCCACAGTCACAGCCTCCTTCCCCCTCTAGCACCTTCTTGCTGGGCTGCTCATCACAAGAGGTTGAGCTGTTGCCATGGTGCCCCCTCCTCTCCACCTTCCTGTGTTTCACAAGCTGGCATGCATTTGGATGAATGTCACAATTTCTACATCCCCTGAGGAGTGTAGAAAGTGTGGCAGTTAAAGGATGAGGAATATGCCCCTTTGTGAGAGATAATGTGGATGGAGATAAAGTATCAGCCAATCAGCTCCTAACTGCCATGTTACAGGCTGTGTTTGAAAAATGACAGCTAGAAGCTGCTTGGTTGGTACTTTATCTCTGTCCATTTAATCTCTCTCCAAGCCTTAGTATATAGACTCCTTGGTCTCTTGGATAGTTTAGCCAAAAGAAGATAATTCATTTGTACTGGTCAGTATTATAAATCGTATTGCTTTTTAAGATATATTTAGTCAAATGGTATCTGGAATCAACCTTTAAACAGGGGTGCTGTGTCAAATTCAGGCAAAAAAAAAATCCCTATGCTCTTTAAACCTTTGACCTATTGCACTATAAACCTTTATTTTGTCAGTCAAGACACAGTATATGTTAACCATGTTCCAGTGCAGTATACTGGACCATTAATAGTATGTTTTTCCACTTTCTGCGGTTAGTCAATACCTTCAGGCTGTGAGGATAAAAGTCAGGAAATTAGGCTCAAACACTGACTTATTGTTGTGGTCTTAACTTTGCTTGATTTATGTACTAATAGATTATTTGGACTTTGACCTTGGCTCTGACTACCTTTCCAGCTCTGTCACCCCTTACTATGCTACTGACTATGGCTCTGCATAACCCTTCGGCTTCCTGTGTGACCTCTGCTTTATTACATATGCACTGAACTCCTGGCTCTGGACTTGGACTATGACCATAGTTGCCTACTGTTTGGCTGCTCCCTCCTGGGAGACTTGTCCACTTTCCCAGGAGGGGCGGGAGTGCCACTGGATTTTCAGGAGCATCCCGGCTTTTCTGGGAGAGAAGGCAAGTATGACTTTGCTCTATTTTGCCCTTAGCTTCTCTCAGCTAGAATGATTCCGCCTCTGATGCTGTCCTGATCAGTACTGCAAATGCTGTGACGACAGACCAATTTCCGCCAGCTGTATGTTAAATATGTAAAGTTTGCAGGGATAGGCTGACTCTATTCCAAAGGGCCCTAGGTCTCCTTGCTATGCTCTCCTCCCCTCACACACAGGACAGCAGCAGCGCGGTAAGCAGCAGGGGAAGGGGGGGTGCACTGTTAGGACATGTGTACCTGGTACTGAGGGCATATCTGGCACTGCGGGGCATATCTGGCACGGGGGCATCTCTGTATCTGGCACTGGGGGCATTTCTTGCACTGTGGGGGCATTTCTGTATCTGGCACTGGGGGCATATCTGACACTGGGGGAACATGCGTATCTGGCACTGGGGGCATTTCTGTATCTGGCACTGGAAGCATTTTTGGATCTGGCACTGGGGGCATATCTGGCACTTTGGGGACATGTGTATCTGGCACTAGGGGCATTTCTGTATCTGGCACTGGGGGCATATCTGGCACTGGGGGCATATATGTATCTGGCACTGGAGGCATATCTGGCACTGTGGGGGCATTTCTGTATCTGGCACTGGGAGGCAATGTATATCTGACACAGTGGGGGCATTTGTGTATCTGGCACTGTGAGGCAATGTATATCTGGCACTCTGGGGGCATTTGTGTATCTGGCACTGTGGGGCAATGTATATATGGAATTGTGAGGCAATGTATATCTGGCTCTCTGGGGGCATTTGTGTATCTGGCACTGTGAGGCAATGTGTATCGCCTGACTCGGAAACCAGAACGAGGCAAAACGTCATCATCCCGCTGTCGGATTCTCTCGGAATTTGGATTCCATATAAAGAGCTGCGTGTCCCCGCCATTTACATGCCGGCATTGGAGAGTGTACAGAGAGAACGTGTCTCCATTCTCTCAGTGTCCTCAGGGTCCGTGTCTTGTGCTGCATCTGTCCAGTCACAGTGGTTGTGTCCTCTTGCTGCCATATGTCCAGTGCTGCTGTATAGGGTACTGTGTTGTGCTGCATCAGTTCAGTGGTGGTGTATTGAGCTGCATCAGTCAAGTCACAGTGGTGGTGTCCTCTGCTGCCATATGTCCAGTGCTGCTGTATAGGGAGCTGTGTTGTGCTGCATCAGTTCAGTGGTGGTGTATTGAGCTGCATCAGTCAAGTCACAGTGGTGGTGTCCTCTGCTGCCATATGTCCAGTGCTGCTGTATAGGGAGCTGTGATGTGCTGCATCAGTTCAGTGGTCGTGTATTGTGCTGCATCAGTTAAGTGGTAGTGTCCTGTGCATCAGCCATCAGTCATTCCAGTGACCAGTCATAGTCGTGTCCCTTGTTGCCATATGTCCAGTGCTGCTGTATAATAACAAGTCCCTTACAGTATTGCTGTGTTGCCCTGCATCAGACCAGTGGTAGTGTCCAGTGCATCAGCCATTAGTCATTCTAGTGACCAGTCACAGTGGTATCATCTGCTGCCATATGTCCAGTGCTGCTGTATAATAAAAACAAGTCCCTTACAGTGTTGCTGTGTTTTCCTGCATCAGACCAGTGGTAGTGTCCTGTGCATCAGCCATCAGTCATTCATGTGACCAGTCATAGTCATATCCTCTTCTGCCATATGTCCAGTGCTGCTGTAAAATAAAACAAGTGCCTTACAGTGTTGCCGTGTTGCCCTGCATCAGACCAGTGGTAGTGTCCTGTGCATCAGCCATCAGTCATTCCAGTGACCAGTCACAGTGGTATCCTCTGCTGCCATATGTCCAGTGCTGCTGTATAATAATAACAAGTCCCTTACAGTGTTGCTGTGTTGTCCTGCATCAGACCAGTAGTAGTGTCCTGTGCATCAGCCATCAGTCATTCCAGTGACCAGTCACAGTGGTATGCACTGCTGCCATATGTACAGTGCTGCTGTATAATAATAACAAGTCCCTTACAGTGTTGCTGTGTTGTCCTGCATCAGACCAGTAGTAGTGTCCTGTGCATCAGCTATCAGTCATTCCAGTGACCAGTCAGAGTGGTATCCTCTGCTGCCATATGTCCAGTGCTGCTGTATAATAATAAGTCCCTTACAGTGTTGCTGTGTTGTCCTGCATCAAACCAGTGGTAGTGTCCTGTGCATCAGCCATCAGTCAGTCCAGTGACCAGTCACAGTGGAATCCTCTGCTGCCATATGTCCAGTGCTCCTGTGCCGCATATTGTGTTATATAACTCCAGAAAAATAATGGTGGATAAAATAGGGAAAGATCAAGAACCACTTCCTCCTAGTGCTGAAGCTGCTGCCACTAGTCATGACATAGACAATGAAATGCCATCAACATCGTTTGCAAAGGCCGATGCCCAATGTGATAGTAGAGGGCATGTAAAATCCAAAAAGTCAAAGTTCAGTAAAAAGACCCCAAAAAAAGAAATTTAAATGGTCTGCGGAGAAACGTAAACTTGCCAATATGCCATTTACGACATAGAGTATCAAGGAACGGCTAAGGCCCTGTCCTATGTTCATGACTGTTACGCACACCAGTGCTAACAGGAGTATACCGGTGTATGAACAGAGAGGGAAGCGAAGCAAACGAACTCACAGACAGTATAACATAACATACACAGGGGGTGATGGAATAACTAATAAACACAAAGGGAACGGAGAAGCCCAAAGGCTCAGGAATTGGGTGTCTCCCTAGTGTCAGGAATGCTCAGATGGAATAGAGCGGACAATGAAGCGATGTGTAGTGATTTAACATGTGGAGCACCTGAAATGATGTTGCTAAGAGCAACAGAAAAAACCCCAAAGGGTTACCAACGGGTGTGGGAATAAACTCCTTGGTCAGAGATAGAAATATAGACACAAGGAGAGTATCCACAATCCTAACCCCCACTTGCAGGGCACAGGTTCAGCTTACTGCCACTAAACTGACACCTGGACGCCCTGCACAGTGAGGGAGGATTAAGCAAGCAGGTCTGAGAGAGTACAGCCGCAAACCTGCTGGGTTCACAGAATAGCAAAAGAACCCCAGCAGGTCAAACAACTGACTCCAGTCTTACTGCTAGGTCCAGATTGGCAGAATGAAGTACCGAATCCCAAGGCCTATTCGCAGTAAGCAACAAGTAAATACAAAGTCACACAGTACTAGCTAACTCTCTGGAACTGACTAACAAACAAAGATTCAGCAGCATTTGCCTAGCCTGAGAGGATGGTTTATATAGCAAGTGCTGTCCACGCCCCACTCAGACCTCACAGACTGTGAGCACAAAACCAGCGCCGGATTCCCTGCTGTGCACAGAGCCTGTAACCACTACACAGTAAAAACCCGGACCGGGGTTTCAGCTGCGCTCAGGTTACTTCGCTAACACTTGCCTCCCGGTTGCCATGGCGACGTGGCAGCACAGAGCAGGAGATCCTAACAGTACCCCCCTCTGACGAGGGGTCAAAGAACCCCTACCACCGGGTTTATCGGGGAACTGCGAGAAGAAATAGCGTATCAGTCTGGGGGCATGAAGATCACAACTGCGCACCCACGACCGCTCCTCCGGGCCATACCCCTTCCAGTGCACCAAAAATGACAGCCGACCCCGAACCATCTTGGAGTCAAGAACCCTTTCAACCACAAACTCCCTCTGACCCCGTATCAGAAGAGGAGAAGGTCTTCCACTGGAAGAAGGATTACTAACCGCCAGTTTTAAAAGGGAACAATGAAATGTTTTATTGATACCCAATGAACGGGGCAGATCTAACTGAAATGCCACCGGATTGATAACCCTGGTGATCTTATAAGGGCCGATGAACCGGGGGCCTAACTTATGAGATGGCTGTCTCAACTTCAAATTCTTGGTGGACAACCAGACGAAGTCTCCTAATTTGAAGCTGCAGGGTCTTCTCCGCTTATCAAAAACCCTTTTGGTCACTAATGACACAGACACAAGGGCTTTCTTCACTTTCCTCCAAATACCCCTAAGGACCGAAACATCAGAGGAACCACCAGGCGTGGAATCCAGGGGGTCAAAAGAATTGGCCTTAGGATGATGCCCATACACACAAAGGAAGGGAGAGATCCCTGTAGCAGAGTGAGCCGCGTTGTTATAGGCAAACTCCGCCATGGACAGATGAGCAACCCAGTCAGTATGACACTTGGAGACATAACACCTGAGGAACTGCTCCAAGGACTGGTTCACCCTCTCAGTCTGCCCATTAGACTGTGGATGGTAGCCTGAGAACAAGCTCACAGAAATCTTGAGATCAGAACAAAATGCCCTCCAGAATTTGGCCACAAACTGGGATCCACGGTCAGAGACCACATCAATGGCAACCCGTGGAGGCGCACAACATGCTGCATAAATAACTCAGACAGGCATCTGGCCGATGGCCACCCAACCAGTGGAACGAAATGCGCCATCTTCGAAAACCTGTCAACGACAACCCAAATGGCTGTCATCCCCGAGGATTTGGGCAAGTCCACCACAAAATCCATGGAAATGTGGGTCCATGGCTTAGACGGAATAGAGAGTGGATGTAATGGGCCGACAGGAACCCCTCTAGGAGTTTTATTTCGGGCACAAATGTCACATGCCCGAACCCACTGATCCACATCCATAGCCACCGAGGGCCACCACACCGCCCTATACAGCAACTCCCGAGTTCTGGCAATACCCGGATGCCCTGCCGACCTCTTGGCATGGAATTCTAGGAACACTCACTGTCTTAACCTAGGAGGCACAAACAAGAGACCTACCGGAAGGTCTGGAGGAGCCTGCTCCTGTGCTCTAAGGACTAATGACAAGAGGTCCTGGGTAATGCCCACTTTAATACATGATGGGGACACAATGGGCAATGGCTCCTCGGGGGTCTCTTGAACTGGAGCAAAACTCAGCTAGAGCGCATCAGCCTTGATGTTTTTTTGACCCAGGGCGATATGTTATCAAAAAATTAAAGCGAGCAAAAAACAAAGCCCATCGTGCCTACCTGGCATTGAGCCGCTTCGCTGACTCTAAATATGCCAGATTCTTATGGTCGGTGAGAATTGAGACCACAAACTTAGCCCCCTCAAGCCAGTGTCTCCACTCCCCGAGTGCATCCTTTATAGCCAACAATTCCCAGTTACCCACATCATAATACATCTCGGCAAACGAAAATTTACGGGAAAAGTAAGCACAGGGATGAAGTCGATTATCAGACACCCCCATCTGAGAGAGCACTGCCCCAATACCTATCTCAGAGGCATCCACTTCTACCACAAAAGGACGCTCTGGATCTGGGTGTCGCAGCACCTTGGCCGAGACAAATGCCCTTTTGAGACGGGCAAAGGCCGCTTTGGCCTCACAAGACCAGTGAGCAACATCCGCCCCTTTTTTAGTGAGTGCCACCAAGGGGGCCACTATAGATGAAAATCCAGCGATAAACCGTCTATAAAAATTTGCAAAGCCCAGAAAACGCTGAAGCGCCTTCAAACTGGTGGGCTGCACCCAATCCAGGACTGCCTGTACCTTAGAGCCCTCCATTTGGAAACCTTCTGAGGAGATAATATACCCTAGAAATGCGATTTGCTGGACTTCTAACTCGCACTTCTCCAGCTTCGCCCCAAGCTGGTGGTCTCTGAGTTTCTGGAGGACTAAGCGTACATGCTTCCGATGTTCCTCCAGGGAATGAGAGAAGATTAGGATGTCATCTAGATAAACAACTAAGAATCTATCCAAATATTCCCTGAGCACATCGTTCATGAATTCCTGGAAGACTGCCGGGGCATTAGAGAGCCCAAAAGGCATCACCAAATATTCATAATGCCCTGAGTGGGTATTAAAGGCAGTCTTCCATTCATCCCCCTCTCTTATTCGGATTAGATTGTAAGCACCGCATAGGTCAATCTTAGAGAAAATGGTGGCAGTACGAAGCTGGTCAAACAAAACCGAAATGAGAGGCAGTGGGTACGAGTTTTTAATCGTGATACGGTTCAATTCCCTGAAGTCGATGCAGGGTCACAACGAACCGTCCTTTTTACCCACGAAAAAGAACCCCGACCCAACTGGGGACTGTGAGGGTCTGATAAATTCCTTAGCCAAGTTCTCCTGAATGTACTCTGCCATAGCCTGAGTCTCAGGACGTGACAGGGAGTACAACCTGCTCTTGGGAAGCTTAGCATCCGGCAACAAATCAATGGCACAGTCATAGGGGCGATGGGGAGGTAGTACCTCCGCAACTTTTTTTGAGAACACATCCGCAAAATCTGCATAACATCCTGGCAATCCTGGCAAACTTAACTGCGAGAGCCTGACTGGAAGGATCAAGCAACTCCTGAAACAATCACTACCCCAACTAAGAATCTCCCCAGAGACCCAGTCAAATTGAGGGTTATGGGCCCTTAACCAGGGTAACCCCAAAACCAATGGGGCAAAAGAACAGACAGTCACATAAAAAGACAATTTTTCAGAGTGTGTGGCTCCAATAAACAAAGGAATTTGGCTGGTGCAGGAGGTAATTTTACCCTGGGACAATGGTTCCCCGTTTAACCCACAGATCTCAATCTCTGATGCCAAAGGTACTGAGGGAACAGAGTGTTCCAGGGCGAATTGACGGTCCATGAAAACCCCATCGGCCCCACTGTCAACAAAGGCCTCAGTCTTGACAGTTTGACCGAGGATCTCCAAAGTCACTGGAATGAGAAAAGTCTTTTTGGGAAATTCTGACTTCTGGCCTGACAGGATATTCCCCATCACCCTCAGGCCCTGAAGTTTTCCGTTTTTTCTGGGCATGATACTACAACATGACCTTTATTCCCACAGTACAAACACAAACCCTGCTGTCTCCTCCGCGTCTTCTCACGCGAGGAGAGGCGGGTAGCCCCAATCTGCATAGGCTCCTCGGAATATTCCTCAGAGTCTGAGGTTCCCTTGGGAAAAAAGGAAACTGCGGTCTCCCTCTCAAGCCTACGCTCTCTCAGCCGTCTATCCACCCGGATGGATAACTGCATGAGCTGATCTAAGCTATCAGGCGAGGGATATTGTACCAGTTGGTCCTTTATCTGGTCAGAAAGGCCCCTTCGGTACTGGTTTCTCAGGGCTGGGTCATTTCACTGGGTATCATGAGCCAACCTCCGAAACTCCGTACTATAAACCTCAGAAGGCCGTCGCCCTTGCTTAAGAACCATAATCTGAGCCTCGGCTGAAGCCATCTTGTCAGGGTCATCATACAAAATGCCCAGTGCCGTAAAAAAAAGCATCAACACTTTTAAGCGACGGACAGTCAGGCAGTAACCCATATGCCCAGACCTGTGGGTCTCCTTGTAGCAAGGAAATCACCATGCCCACCCGCTGAATCTCCGACCCAGAAGACTGGGGCCTAAGCCTGAAATATAGCTTACAGCTCTCCTTGAAACAAAAGAACTGCGAGCGATCTCCAGAAAAACGATCCGGGAGATTTACTTTCGGCTCCTTAACCCCTGAACTTGCCTGATCGACCACCTGTTGCAAAGTATTTTGAGGGGTATGCTCAATATTCCCACAAAATTTCAATAGGAGTAAGGCTGCTGAATATGTTACGCACACCAGTGCTAACAGGAGTATACCAGTGTATGAACAGAGAGGGAAGCGAAGCAAACGAACTCACAGACAGTATAACATAACATACACAGGAGGTGATGGAATAACTAATAAACACAAAGTGAACGGAGAAGCCCAAAGGCTCAGGAATTGGGTGTCTCCCTAGTGTCAGGAATGCTCAGATGGAATAGAGCAGACAATGAAGCGATATGTAGTGATTTAACATGTGGAGCACCTGAAATGATGTTGCTAAGAGCAACAGAAAAAACCCCAAAGGGTTACCAACGGGTGTGGGAATAAACTCCTTGGTCAGAGATAGAAATATAGACACAAGGAGAGTATCCACAATCCTAACCCCCACTTGCAGGGCACAGGTTCAACTTACTGCCACTAAACTGACACCTGGACGCCCTGCACAGTGAGGGAGGATTAAGCAAGCAGGTCTGAGAGTACAGCCGCAAACCTGCTGGGTTCACAGAATAGCAAAAGAACCCCAGCAGGTCAAACAACTGACTCCAGTCTTACTGCTAGGTCCGGATTGGCAGAATGAAGTACCGAATCCCAAGGCCTATTCGCAGTAAGCAACAAGTAAATACAAAGTCACACAGTACTAGCTAACTCTCTGGAACTGACTAACAAACAAAGATTCAGCAGCATTTGCCTAGCCTGAGAGGATGGTTTATATAGCAGGTGCTGTCCACGCCCCACTCAGACCTCACAGACTGTGAGCACAAAACCAGCGCCGGATTCCCTGCCGTGCACAGAGCCTGTAACCACTACACAGTAAAAACCCGGACCGGGGTATCAGCTGCGCTCAGGTTACTTCGCTAACACTTGCCTCCCGGTTGCCATGGCGACGTGGCAGCACAGAGCAGGAGATCCTAACAATGACTAGTGGTTCAGCTTCATGTGACAATGGAAGCCCTCATCCTCCCGCTAGAAAAATTAAGAGTTAAGCTGGAAAAAGCACAGAAAAGAACTATGCATTCTGAGATGTTATCACAAATCCCCAAGGAGAGTCCAAGTGTGTTGGCGGTTGCGATGCCTGAGCTTCCCAACACTGGATGGGGAGAGGTGGCTCCTTCCACCATTTGCACGCCCCCTGGAAGGAGCACCCACAGTTCCTGATATTCAAATTGAAGATGTCACTGTTGAAGTACACCAGGATGAGGATATGGGTGTTGCTGGTGCTGAGGAGGAAGTTGACGATGAGGATTCTGATGGTGAGGTGGTTTGCTTAAATTAGGCACCGGGGGAGACAACTGTTGATCATGGGATGAAGAAGCCCATTGTAATGCCTGGGCAAAATACCAAAAAAGCCACCTCTTTGGTGTGGAATTTTTTCACCACAAATACAGGCAGCAGGTGTCAAGCCGTGTGTTGCCTCTATTATATTATCTAAGGTTGAAAAAAAGACAATTGTCCATCGAGTTCAACCTATTTGTGGTCTCCTATGCACGATTATTTTGTATAAAATTTTGACTGAAGTTGATGACTGCCGTTACCTTTTACCCCTCTTTTTTATAATAACCATAGTGCGTGACTATGCCCCGTAACCCTGGATATCCTTATCCATTAGGAATTTATCTAACCCATTCTTAAAGGTGTTGACTGATTTGGCCATTACAACTCCCTCAGGTAGGGAATTCCAAACACGTATCGTCCTTACCGTAAAAAAGCCTTTACGCCGTATTTTGCGGAATCTCCTCTCCTCTAACCTGAGCGAGTGTCCACGAGTTCTCTGTGTTGATCTAACCAAAAACAGGTCCTGCGCAAGATCTGTATATTGTCCCCTTATATATTTGTAAATGTTGATCATGTCCCCTCTTAATCTCCTCTTTTCCAGTGTAAACATGCTTAGTCTTGCAAGCCTTTCCTCGTATTCCAACATCAACCCTTAATTAGTTTGGTCGCCCGCCTTTGAACATTTTCTAACTCCAGGATATCCTTTTTGTAGTAAGGTGCCCAGAATTGTACACAGTATTCAAGGTGTGGCCTCACAAGTGATTTATATAACTGGAGTATAGTACTCTCGTCCCTAGCATCAATTCCCCATTTTATGCATGCTAATATCTTATTAGCCTTCTTTGCTGCAGTCCTACTTTGGGTACTACTGCTTAGTTTGCTATCTATGACGACACCTAAGTCCTTTACCAGTACAGAATCCCCTAATTTTACCCCATTTAGTAGGTACAGTAGGTGTTATTTTTGTTCTTGTTACCACAGTGCATTACCTTACACTTGTCTGTATTGAAGCGCATTCTCCATTTCGCTGCCCAAGCTTCTAATTTAACAAAGTCGTTCTGAAGCGACTCAGCATCCCCCTCCGCATTTATAACTTTACACAATTTGGTATCATCTGCAAAAATTGACACCATGTTCATTAGACCTTCTGTTAGGTCGTTAATGAAAATATTGAACAATAGCGGGCCTAATACTGAGCCTTGCGGCACACCCCTTAGCACTTCAGTCCAAGTTGAAAAAGATCCATTAACCACAACGCTCTGCTCCCTATTATCTAACCAGTTTTTGACCCAAGTGCATATTGTGCTTCCTAGCCCTGATTCTTGTAGATAAGTCTCATGTGTGGTACAGTGTCGAATGCTTTGGCAAAATCTAAAAAGATTACATCCACCTCTTTACCCTGATCTAGGTTTGTGCTTACTGTTTCATAAAAGCCAAGTAAGTTGGTTTGACAGGATCTGTCCTTCATAAACCCATGTTGATTCATATTAATGACCTTATTGACTTCAAGGAACTTCTGAATACTATCTCTTAGAATACCTTCCAATACTTTCCCCACTATAGATGTAAGACTAACTGGTCTATAATTACCTGGTTCAGCTTTACTTCCCTTTTTGAATATAGGCACTACTTCTGCTATACGCCAGTCCTTGGGAACCATACCTGATATTACTGAATCCTTAAAGATCAAAAATAGCGGTTTTGGAAGTTCAGAGTGAAGCTCCATTAGAACCCTTGGGTGAATACCATCGGGACCTGGTGACTTATTAATCTTTAAATGTTTTAATCGGTCACAGACTACTTCCTTGCTTAAATAAGTGCCTATCAGTGGGATATTCTCATTATTGATATTATGTGTTAGTCCCTGAATTGGGTCCACTCTAGTAAATACTGTTGAAAAAAACTCATTTAGTGTGTCCGCTATGTCATTATCATTTTTGCTTAAGACTCCCAACTTGTCTTTTAAAGGGCCTATACTCTCCTTCTTTAATCTCTTGCTATTAATGTATTTAAATAATTTTTGGGGATTCGCTTTGCTTTCCTTTGCTACTAGTTTTTCAGTTTCTACTTTAGCAGCTCTTATTTCCTTTTTGCATATTTTGTTACATTCCTTTTAGTGCTGAAATGACTCTGCTTCCCCGTCAGATTTGTATTTTTTAAATGCTCGCCTTTTCTTGCCCATAAGTTCCTTTATCTTTTTGTTAAGCCACATCTGTTTATGATTTTTATACCTTTTTTTGCTGCAGTGGGAATAAATTTGAGTGTATTTTTAGCTAGCAGGAATTTTAGTACCTCCCATTTCTCCATAGAATTTTTTCCTAAAAACAAACCTTCCCATTCAATATCCCTGAAAAATACCCTCATCTTTTCAAAATTCGCTTTGCTAAAGTTTAGAGTCCTAGTTGAGCCATTATAGGGCTGTTTATGAAAACTGATATTGAATGTGACCATATTGTGGTCGCTGTTTCCTATGGGTTCCCCTACTATAATACCTGATACCAAATCCCCATTGTTTGTTAATACCAGGTCTAAGATTGCATTGTACCTAGTTGGTTCCTCAATTAGTTGAACTAAGTAGTTATCATTAAGTGTATTTAAAAACATATTGCCCCTAGCAGTATCACATGAATCGTTTTTCCAGTTTATCTCTGTATAGTTAAAATCTCCCATCACTACTATGTCTCCTACTCCTGCTGCTCTTTCAATTTGCTTTAGTAACAATTCCTCATCAGATACGTTGATACCAGGCGGCCTATAGCATACACCCAATACTAACTTTTTTATTCCTTTTTCCCCGCATGCAATTTCTACCCATAATGTCTCGACAGTGTCTACAGTCCCCTCCTGAATATCTTCCCGTATATCAGGTTTTAAAAACAGCTTTACGTAAAGACACACCCCTCCACCATTTTTATTTAGTCTGTCTCTCTAAACAGTGTATAGCCCTCTAGATTGACTGTCCAATCATGAGATTCGTCCCACCAAGTTTCAGTAATGCCTATAATATCATACTGTTTGCTTGCTGCAAGTATTTCTAGTTCACCCTTTTTACCAGTAATGCTTCTAGCGTTTACATACATACAACTAAGATAAGTATTTTCCCTTGTGTAGCAATGATGACCTGTAATCGTCATTGGTTAGTGCTTTGGTAAAATCTCTTTTAGTACCCATGTTAGTAACCTTACCGCCTGCTCTTACCCTCCCCCCAACTTCTCCCCCATTTTGTTTACTACCGCCATCCCCACTATTCTCACTGCATGACCCGTAGTTTCTAGCTAAACCCTCCCCCCAGGCTCCTAGTTTAAAATCTCCTCCAACCTTCTAATCATCCTTCCCCCCAGCACCGCTGCCCCCTCCTCAGTCAGGAGCAATCCATCACGACAAAAGAGATGGCGCCTGACTGAGAAGTCCGCCCAGTGTTCCAGGAACACAAACCCCTCTTTCCTGCACCAATCCCTAAGCCACACATTTACTCCCTCTGCCTCCCTGGACTAGCGCGTGGCACATGTAATATTTCAGAGAATATTACCTTAGATGTCCTTGCCTTAAGTTTCTTTCCTAAGTCCCTATATTCTTTTTTAAGGACATCCCACCTTCCGCTAACTTTGTCATTGGTGCCAACGTGCACCAAGACCGCCGGGTCTTTCCCAGCCCCTCCCAACAATCTATCTACCCGGTCCGCGATGTGCCATACCCGAGCACCCGGGAGACAACAGACTGTACGGCAATCATGGTCCCAGTAGCAGATTGTCCTATCTGTCTCTCTGATGATAGAATCCCCTACCACCACCATCTGACTAGGTACCTCACTATCTTTTATCCCAACTGCGCCAGAGGGATCACTCCTCTGGATGCTAGAGGGAGCAGTCTCCTCAGGCACTGTCATTTCTTCACTATCATCCTCCGATTCCTCGTCCAGTTGGGCAAATTTGTTCGGGTTTGATAGTTTTGAGATGTCGAGCCTCCCCCTCTTTTTCTTCCTTCTAACTGTGACCCAGCTGGCTACCTGATCATCATCCTCTTCTACCAGTGACCCCTCCCGCAACTCCTCCACCGTTCTGTCTAAACTTCGCTCGAGATTGTGAATCTCCCTCAGTAGCGTAACGGTTTGACCTAGATCAATTACCTGGGCTTCCAGGGCAACCGTTCGCACACACCTCGTGCAGATGTAATCACACTGGGCCGGTAGCTCCAGGTGTGCACACATCTTGCACGGCATGCACTGAGTGAGGTCCCAAATCACAGCCCCTCCCATATTGTTTGTAAGGTCTAACTCCCTGTTACTCTCAAAGAAAAAGAAGCAAAAAGAAAAAGTAGAATACAAACAATCTCACTTATACAATAATTAGGCTGGCTTATACTTATCTATCTTTGTGCGGTTCTTGGTCCTTCACTTTTATGCAGCCGTAGTACTCTCTCCTGCGGCATCGATATTCCGCTTAGCAGTTGCAGTTGTTCCAGCTCACTGCACCTCCTTTTCTCTTGCTTACAGCTCTTTTGCTGTTACCAACTCACATACACTTACAAATTCAAGCAACACTTTAAAGTACAAGCCCTTACAATCTGTAATAAGTAGGGGTAAGGATGTTAACCACCTATGAACATCCTCCCTTATACGTCACGTGCAGCGCATTCATCAGAAGTCAGTGTATAGTTGTAAAAATTTGGGTAAGAGCGTAAGCAGTCCAATTACACCTAAATCCCTTTTTCCTCTTGTACTCAAGCTCCTGCAAGCCACACCACCAACTCCCTCAACGTCAACTTCCTCCTCAGCCATGAACGTCATTGTTCCTGCAGGCCATGTCCCTGGCAAGACTGACGAGTCCTCTCCTAACCGGGATTCCTCGGGATTGATGCTTGAGTGGTATGCCTACTGCTGTTGTTGCTGCTGGGAGTCGATCGTTATCCCAGAGGGGAAGTCGGAAGACCACTTGTACTACTTCCAGTAAGTAATTGACTGTCCAACAGTCCTTTGTGAGGATGATGAAATATGACAGCAGTCATCCTGTTGCAAAGTGGATAACTGAGGCCTTGACACTTATGTTTTTGTTAGACGTGCATCTGGTATCCACCATTAGTGCAGTGGGATTTAGACAATTGATGGAGGTATTATCTCCCCGGTACCAAATCCCATCCAGGTTCCATTTCACTAGGCAGGCGATACCGAGAATGTACAGAGACGTCAGAAAAAGTGTCGCCAGTGTCCTAAAAAATGCGGTTGTATCCAGTGTCCACTTAACCACGTATATGTGGGCAAGTGGAACAGGGCAGACTAAGGACTATATGACTGTGATAGCCCACTGGGTAGATGTATTGCCTCCCGCAGCAACAACAGCAGCAGCGGCACCAGTAGCAGCATTCCACAAATCCAAACTCGTTTCTAGGCAGGCTACGCTGTGTGTCACCACTTTCCGTAAGAGGCACACCGCTGACGACCTCCTACGGAAACTGTGGGACATCATCGCGCATTGGCTTACCCCACTTAGACTCTCCTGGGGATTTGTGATATTGGACAACGCCACCAATATTGTGCGTGCATTACAACTGGGAAAATTCCAGCACGTCCCATGTTTTGCACATACAATTAATTTGGTGGTGCAGAATTTTTTGAAAAATGACAAGGGTGTACAGGAGATGCTGTCGTTGGCCTGAAAAATTGCGGGTAACTTTCAACATTCTGCCACTGCGTGCTGAAGACTGGAGTGTCAGCAAACACTCCTGAACCTGCCCTGCCATCAACTGAAGCAAGAGGTGGTAACAAGGTATAATTCAACACTATATGCTTCAGAGAATGAAGGAGCAGCAAAAGGCCATTAAAGCCTATACATCCACCTACGATATAGGCAAAGGAGGGGAAATGCACCTGACTCAAGCGCAGTGGAGAATGATTTCTGTCTAGTGCAAGGTTCTCCAACCCTTTGAACTTGCCACACGTGAAGTCAGTTCAGACACTGCCAACTTGAGTCAGGTCATTCCCCGCATCAGGCTTTTGCAGAAGCAGCTGGAAAAATTGAAGGAGGAGCTAAGGCGGGGCGATTCCGCTAAGTATGTGCAACTTGTGGATGGTGCCCTTCATTCACTTTGCCAGGATTCAAGGGGGGTCAATCTGTTGAAATCAGAGCACTACACTTTGGCCACCATGCTCGATCCTAGGTTTAAAACCTACGTTGTATCTCTCTTTCCGGCAGACACAAGTGTGCAGAGGTGCAAAGACCTGCTGGTGAGTAAATTGTCAACTCAAGCAGAATGTGACCCGTCAACAGCTCCTCCTTCAATTTCTCCCACCACTGGGGCGGCAAGGAAAAGGATTAGATTTCGTAGCCCACCCACTGGCGGTGATGCAGGGCAGTCAGAAGCGAAAGCTGACATCTGGTTCGGACTGAAGGACCAACCAATGATTAGTGACATGTCTACAATCGCTGCATATGATTCTGTCACCATTGAAAAAATGTTGGAGGATTATATGAGTGACAGCATCCAAGTAGTCATGTCAGACAGTCCGTATGTATACTGGCAGGAAAATAGGCAATTTGGATGGCCTTGCACAAACTGGCTTTATTTTACATCATTTGTCCCCCCCTTTTCTCCAGCGTGTACTCAGAAAGAGTGTTTAGTGCAGCCAGTAACCTTTTTAGCGATCGGCATAGGAGGTTACTTCCACAAAATGTGGAGAAGATGATGTTCATCAAAATGAATTGTAAATTAATCCAGGAAGACCTTGACTAGCAATTGTCTTCATAAATTACACAGAAACTTGTGATGGTGGCTTCCAGTGGTGATGAATTAATACTCTGTGAGGAGGGGGATGTACACAGTGAAAGGGGTGAGGAATCGGAGGATGAGGTTGAGGTCGACATCTTGCCTCTGTAGAGCCAGTTTGTGCAAGGAGAGATTGATTGCTTCTTTTTTGGATGAGGCCCAAACCAACCAGTCATTTCAGCCACAGTCATATGGCAGACCCTGTCGCTGAAATGATTGGTTTGTTAAAGTGTGCATGTCACGTTTATACAACATAAGGGTGGGTGGGTGAGCTCAAGGACAATTCCATCTTGCACCCCTTTTTCTTCTTTGCATCATGTGTTGTTTTAGGACTAATTTTTTAAAGGGCAAACCTGTCTGACACTTCCGTATATGTCTAGTGGTACTGCCATATAATTCCAGTGATACTGCCGTATATGTCCAGTGGTACTGCTATATAATTCCAGTGATATTGGCGTATAATTCCAGTGGGAATTGTTTGTGTCGCTTGGCTTAATCATACAGCTTCCTCATTGCACCTTTTCTACATCTTTGCATGAGGTGCTGTTTGGGGCCTTTTTTATATCTACCCTCCTGTCTGCTACTGTAGTGCCACTCATAGATGGGCCAATTGTTTGTGTTTCTTGGCTCAGTCATACAGCTACCTCATTGCACCTCTTCTACATCTTTGCATGAGGTGCTGTTTGGGGCCTAGTTTTTGAAAAGTGCCATCCTGTCTGACACTGCAGTACCACTCCTAGATTGGCCAGGTGTTTGTGCTGCACACTTGTGTCGCTTGGCTTAGTCATACAGCAACCTCGGTGCACCTCTTTTACTTCTTTGCATCATGTGCTGTTTGGGGCCTTTTTTTATATCTGCCCTCTTTTCTGCCACTGCAGTGCCACTCTTAGATGGGCCAGGTGTTTGTGCCGCACACTTGTGTCACTTAGCTTAGTCATACAGCATCCTCGGTGCTACTTTTAGGCCAAAAACAATATTGTGAGGTGTGAGGTGTTCAGAATAGACTGGAAATGAGTGGAAATAAATGTTATTGAGGATAATAATACAGTAGGTTCAAAATTACCACCAAATTATGTGATATTAGTTGTTTTTATGTTTTTTTAAAAATCATCCAGATCGAAAACCAAAACCAAAACACGAAAGGGTGGTTTTGTCAAAACCAAGCCCAAACCAAAACACGAAAGTGGAATTAGAACCAAAACCAAAATACAAAACATGAAAAGTGCCAGCCGCACATCTCTAATTATTATAAGGAATGTTAAGGACACAAGCGTTTGTAAAGCCAACATGATTAAACAGTTTTGTGGGCCAGAGTTTCTCAAACTCTGCTAATACAGTCCACTTTTTCAGGATATCCATGCTTGAGTCCAGATGGTTAATTCAAATTGACTGAGGTACTAATTAAGGGCCTAATTCAGAGATGAACGCTGCTTTAACAGCCCTTTACGCAGTGAGCTCGTGCAGCGGGTGCACTGCGCATGTACAACCAGTGAGATGCGAAAGCATCTCACTGGTGCGATCGCCTCTGCCTGATTGACAGGCAGAGGTGGTCACATGGCGGGAGAACGCTGTTGCAGAGGGAGGCCGCGGTGGCTGCATAATGTCACAGGCAGCCGTTGCAACCCAGAACGTGGTGGGCAACCGCCTGCCAGCGCAGGTAGGCTGCGTAGGTAGGGAGCTACTTGGCGGGTACAAAAGCATCATCGCTGTGCAATGCATTTGCACCCATGTGGGGGGGAGGGGGGGAAGTAGGTCCTGACATGCAGGGCGGAATAGCCCTGTGCTTGGCGTCCCCCCGCATGTTAGAGAATCTGATCATAGATGTGCTAAATTTAACACATCTACATTCAGGCCTGAATCACCCCCTAAGTCACCTGTGCTCGAGCATAGATATCCTTAAAACCTGAACTGTAATGGGTGAGTTTGAAAAACTCTGTTGTAGCGAATGATCATTGAGAAGTTTACATAAGAAAAAAAAAGGATTTAGATTTCAAAATGTCAAAGAAATCTATATTGTTGATGGTGAACATTACATTTAGGAAACACTATCATAATGTAATTTTAATGAAACTTTTGACATTTGTGCGGATTATTACTTAAAATTGTAACAATCAGACTTGACTGCCTTGTGCAAAAAGGGTCTTAACCCTATCATCATATCTAAATTATCTTTACATTTGTGGTATCTTTTGTACCCCAAGACATTGTATTTTAATTTGCAGATGTACTGTAGTGCCTAAATCAAGGTTGATTGCAAAAGCAAAATCTTCCTCTAATGGGCAAAACCATGTGCACTGCAGGTGGGGTGGATATAACATGTGCAGCTAGTGGATGTAATCACATCACCGGCGGTCGGGATCCCACCTGTCAGTATACAGACGCCGGAATCCCAACCGCTAGAAATATCGACATTCGGCATGCCAATGACCAGGGACTATCCCCACTCCAATGACACCCATAGAGTGGAAATAGAACCTGTGGCAAGCACAGTGAGGGATGCTGACTGCTGGGATCTCAGCCGCAGGCAAAGCATACCAATCCCGCAGAGAGTTAGATTTGGGTGGGGTGTGTTCAAACTGAAATCTAAATTGCAGTGTAAAAATAAAGCAGACAGTATTTACCCTGCACAGAAACAATATAACCCACCCAAATCTAACTCTCTCTGCATATTTTACAACTGCCCCACCTGCAGTGCACATGGTTTTTTCGATTAGAGGAAGATTTTGCTTTTGCGATCAACCTTGAATTATGCCCATAATTCACTATACAATACAGTATCATCATAAAATATGTATGGCTATTGTTTGAGGATACAACACAGCTAATTATTGCAGATAGTACAAATCCTGTTCAGTACAAATGTAGTTTGTGAAATTGTCCAGGGACCAGGTTTTGTTCTTCCAGTCTTGCATTTATATATGTAGATTAATGACTGCAGAGGATATGTAGCTAAGAAATACTGGTATTTGCTGAATACAGTATATAAAAAATGCTTGGAACCATTACAAAATAAAAGGAAGACATAGATAAATTTGTATTACTTAATAAAAGGTTCAGCATGATTTAAAAAAATACATAAAACTATACAATTCCCTGACAATCATTCAAGAGCGATCTTTAAACTTAATTTTAGGCAACAGTGCCAGAGTTTTATTAACTACAGAAGTAGCTAATATATTTTCCCAAAACTGCTTAGAAATTGTCATTTTTTTTTAAATTACTGAATTAGATTAAGAACATTTATTTAAAATATATCCAATCTGATTTTATAAAAACAATTTAAAACACAAAACAAAAACATCTGTACAAACATTGATGATTAGAACATCGGACCACGAATGGTTGAAACATCTCTGTAGCCTCCTGTGGTCCAGAGGAATAATAAGGGGCAACTTTTTAACATTTTCCAAATGACTGCTAATGTCTAGAGCCAAGGGGTCGGGGTGCTGCTGGCCGACTGATCAGAAGTGTTCAGCAACATTGCAAGCACAGAGGAGAGGGAACGAAGAAGTAGAGGAGCTGTGAGGTCTCTGATAGCGGCAGCAGCAGGAAGATTCTCTTCCTGCAGCCACACAGTGGGCTTTCTGACTGGTAGCATATAGTAAAGTCCAGCCTGGTGTAACCACACTAGCAAGCATACAGTAGGTGCCGATTCCATGGGTGCTTATGGACCAAAGAACCCACGAAAATGATGAGCACCCATGGGACCATAGGCAGCCACCCACCCGGTAAATAGTCACTACGTGGCCGCCCGATCATTCCCGCTGCCACCTCCCACCACCGGTGTTTCTTCAGCCAGCGGGTCAACCCCCACCTCACAGTCACACACTTGCCTCCTGGTTGTCTCCTGGTCTCTTGGGTGTGCGGCTGCGGCATGATGCAATTACGTCATGTGGCACTGCGGCAGCCGTGTACATGCCCAGCTACCCACCCCTGTACTGTGAGGAGCCACCGGGGCATGTGAAGGAGCTGGTGGCTTGCCCAAAGCACCCACCAGCAAAAACATAAATTGGCACCTCTGCTAGCAAGTGTTCATTTAGGTTACATGCTGTTTAAGAATTTACCAAATATTAAGTTTTGCAGCTGTATATAGACATCATTATCTGTTACGAGATACTAAAAATGCAGTATTCAATATAAACTTCTGCAAAGTTTTTTTTTTAATGTGTGCAAAATTCTGAAAAGCAGGCAAGCCTAACCACTCTCTTCATCAAGGGGGTCATTCCGAGTTGTTCGCTCGCAAGCGGATTTTAGCAGATTTGCTCATGCTAAGCCGCCGCCTACTGGGAGTGAATCTTAGCATCTTAAAATTGCGAATGACGTATTCGCAATATTGCGATTACATACCTCGTAGCAGTTTCTGAGTAGCTTCAGACTTACTCGGCATCTGCGATCATTTCACTGCTTGTCGTTCCTGGTTTGACGTCACAAACACACCCAGCGTTCGCCCAGACACTCCCCCATTTCTCCAGCCACTCATGCGTTTTTTCCGGAAACGGTAGCGTTTTTTCCCACACGCCCATAAAACGGCCTGTTTCCGCCCAGTAACACCCATTTCCTGTCAATCACATTACGATCGCCAGAACGATGAAAAAGCCGTGAGTAAAAATCCTAACTGCATAGCAAATTTACTTGGCGCAGTCGCAGTGCGGACATTGCGCATGCGCATTAAGCGGAAAATCGCTGCGATGCGAAGATTTTTACCGAGCGAACAACTCGGAATGACCCCCCAAGATATGAACCATTGTTCTACAGTCTGTAGTTTCTCTTAAGTGGGGTACACACGGAGAGATCAGTGCTTAAATTCTAAGCAATCTGACTAGATTGCTTATTATTATTATTATCCTTTATTTATATGGCGCCATATGGGATCTGCAGCACCCAATTACAGAGTAAACAAATAAGCAAAACATGAAGACAGTGACTTACAGTTCAATACAATCTAGGACAAGTACAGGGTATATAAATATAGCTGCGTCAGTAAACAGCACTGAAAAATCTTGGAGGTAGGAGTGGGAGGAGGTAATCAGAAGGCAGGAGAGGTGCATGCATTTGCAGAGTGAAGAGGACGGGCGGGAGTGTAAAGGGAGATAAGGTCAGAGATGTAACTGGGAGAGGATTGAGTGAGGGCTTTGTAAGTGAGTGAATGGATGCTGAAAGGGAAGGGGAGCCAGTGAAGGACTAGTAAGAGAGGTGAGGTGGATGTAGTGCGTTTGGTGAGGAAGATGATCCGGGCAGCAGCATTGAGGATAGATTGGAGTGGAGAGATGTATGTGTTAGGGATGCCAATCAGGATGAAATTACAGTAGTCCAGTCTGGAGATGACCAGTGAGTGGATAAGGGTCTTAGTGGCATCCTGGGTGAGAAAGGGTCTGATCCTAGAAATATTTTTGAGATGAAAATGACAGATTTGTGATAGGTGCTGAATGTGTGGTTTGAAGTAAAGGGAGGAGGCAAGGATTACTCCAAGACAGCACACTTGGGGGCTGGAGGAGATAGTAGTACCATCTATTCATAGTGAAATTGTGGGAGGTGAGGTTGTGCAGGAGGGTGGGAAGATGATCAGCTCAGTCTTAGACATGTTAAGTTTAAGAAAGCACTGGGACATCCAGGAAAAGAAAGCAGAGAGACAGTTGGATACACAAGTGAGGAGAGGAGGAGAGAGGTCAGGGGAGTAAAGGTAAATTTGAGTATCATCAGCATAGAGATGATATTGTAAGTCAAGGTAGCTAACGAAATCTCCTAAGGAGGATGTATAGAGAGGGAAAAGAAGAGGACCAAGAACAGAGCCTTGGGGGACACCTACAGTTAGTGGAAGTGGGGGGAAGGTGGACCCCTGAGAGGAGACAGAGAAGGAACGGTCAGAGAGGTAGGAGGACAGCAAGGAGAGGATAGTATCATGCAGAACAAGGAAGTGAAGGATTTGCAGAAGGAGAGGGTGGTCCACAGTGTCAAAAGCAGCAGAGAGGTCAAGAAGAATAAGCAAAGAGTAGTGACCCTTGGATTTAGCAGATAGGAGGTCATTGCAGACTTTTGTGAGGGCAGTTTCAGTGAAGTGGAGAGGATGGAAGCCTGACTGGTATGGGTCAAGTAGTGAGTGGGAGGAAAGAAAGGCAGTGCGGCGGTTATAGACAATACGCTCAAGGAGTTTGGAGGCAAAAGGAAGGAGAGAGATGGGTCGATAGTTGGAGAGAGTGTGTGGA
Organism: Pseudophryne corroboree; assembly: GCF_028390025.1. Taxonomy (NCBI): domain Eukaryota; kingdom Metazoa; phylum Chordata; class Amphibia; order Anura; family Myobatrachidae; genus Pseudophryne; species Pseudophryne corroboree. The sequence continues at coordinate 641,909,720 of NC_086446.1, forward strand.
TCAAAGGTAGGTTTTTAAGAACAGAGGAAATGAGTGCATGCTTGAAGGAAGAGGGGAAAGTGCTTGATGAGAGGGAGAGATTGAGGAGTTGGGCAAGATGGGAGTAGGCAGAGAGAGGGAGGTGGCGGAGGAGGTGGGAGCGGATAGGGTCAAGTGGGGAGGTGAAGGGGGGTGAGGAACGAATGAGGGCCATGACTTCCTCACCAGATACATGGGAGAAAGATTTCAGAGTAGGTAAGGGGGAAGGAGAGGGGTGATAAGGGATAGGAGGTGGCTGGTTGCTGATTTTTTTGGTGGGATGCGATGTCCTGACGTATGGAGTCAATTTTGGATGTAAATTAAGTGGCAAATTCAAGAGCAGAAAGTGAGGGGGGAGACGAGGTGGGGGTGGGCAGAGGAGGGAGTTGAGAGTGGCAAAGAGGTGCCGGAGGTTCTTGAAGTATGACTGTTTAGCAAGGGTAAGGGCAACACTGAATGATGAGAGCATGAATTTGAAATGAATGAAGTCTGCCTTAGAGCGCAATTTCCTCCACTGTCGCTCAGCAGCACGTGAGCATTTTTGCAAATATCTGGTGCATTTGGTGGGCCACGGTTGAGGTGTTGATCTGAGATGGTGAATAGTGGTTGGTGGAGCAACAGAGTCAAGAGAAGAAGTAAAGGAAGCATTGTATAGGTATGTGGATTGTTCAGGGCATGAGAGAGAAAGTATAGGAGAGAGAAGTGAGTGGAGTAGGGAGGAAAGGGAAGTGGTGTCGATATCCTCAATGTTGCGTTTAGTGATGGTAGCCTTAGGAGGTAGAGATTGAGTAGCAGAGAGAAATAAGTTAAAGGAGAGCAGGTGGTGGTCTGAGATGGAAAATGGAGAGTTGGAGAAATCAGAAATATCACAGCGGTGAGTGAAGACCATATCCAGAAAGCTCCCATTCACATGGGAGGGGGAGGAGGTCCACTGGGAGAGACCGAGTGAAGATGTAAGGTTAAGGAGTTTAGAGGCAAGGGATTTTGTGGGGATATCAATTGGGATGTTGAAGTCACCTAAGATAATGGAGGGAATGTCAGAAGAGAAGTAGTGAGGAATCCAGGAAGCAAAGTTGTCAAGGAATTTGGAGGGCATGCCAGGGAGGCAGTAAATGACAGCTTCTCGTAGATGGACAGGTTGAAAGAGGCATATAGCATGGACCTCAAATGTAGAGAATGTAAGGGATGGTTCTGGGGGATGAGTTGGTAGGAGTAGCTAGAGGGTAAAAGTATCCCAATGCCACACGTAGGTGACCCCCAGGTTGTGGTGCATGTGAGAGCAGCAGCTGGAGAAACTGTGTCAGTGGGGGTAATCCAGGTTTCTGTAATGGCCAGGAGATGCAGGGAGTTGGAGATGAAAAGGTCGTGGGTGGAGACCAGTTTGTTACAAACAGATCTGGCATTCCATAGAGCACAGGATAGGGGGGGTGAGTTTGAGGGAGAGATGCAAATGAGATTATCAGGGTTGCTGTAGCGTTGAGGTGATATTGAGTTGGATGAAAGGGATAAAGTGAGCACAGTGTTAGTGCGGGCTTCTGAGCTAGGAGGAGAAACTGCAGGAGGAGGGCAGGGAGGGAATGCAGTGTGAGGTAGATGGAGATGAGTTGGGTGACAGAGAATGGAGGGAGGGAACTGGGCTAAGTGGTGGGGTAGTAGGACCATGGTGGGGCAGAAGTGACTGAAAGTGGGGTGACGGTAAGCGAGGAGGGGAAGGGAGGTAGAGGGATGGATGGGAAACAGGAGGGGAGAGAATAGGAGATGTAGGAGACTAGGGGCAGGGATGGATGTGGAAGGAAGGTACAGAAGAAAGAATTACAGTAGGTAGACAAGGGATGATGGGGAGGGTTGATGTAAACCTGGACATAGTATGGGTGAGGTAAATGGGTGTAAAAAAATAAAATAAAAAATATATAACTACAGTATATATTGGAAAAAGGAGTGGAGGCTGTATAATAGAGACAGAGCAGGAGAATTGCAGGAGTTCAGGTAAATGTACGGTGTTGGTAAATGTGTATTATAGTCAAAAGTTATTGAGTTACAAGTGAAACTTACAGTGATGATTTTAAGAATGCATAACTTCAGTTTTAAAATAGACTGCTAAAATTGAGAGTGGTTGTGAGAATCGGTAAAAAGCAATAGTAATTCAGACAGGACTTACAAGAATATGTTAAAGCAAAAATTACATTGGTACAGGTGAGAATTCAGAAGTTTTTGGTAAGCTATAAACACACATGTGAGTAGTTGCAGATGAAGTTGAAAGGTCTTGCAGCGTTCCTAACACATATTTCAGTTATACAGGTTACTCAGACTGGAGTAGCTTGATGTGTAGAGTTAGTGGACTCACATTTGTTTGAAAGCAGTCCTTCAGTGGTCCAGATTATGGGTTGATTGTTTTCCTTTAGTTTTCCTTCGGTTTAACGTCGGTGTAATGTCATAATTATGTTTAAAATTGTAGAAATCCTTTGAATAATGTCCTTTGAATTAAGGAACACAAGCCTATTGACACAAGCCTTCCTAATGCTCTTTAAGTAATGGGCCAAGCATGTGACTACACTAATTACATCCAAACTCCAATGAATCCTCCCCCAACAATGGCTAGTAATAAAACAGTTTAAAGAAAAACAAGCTTACATACCAACCTTCTAAGATTTAACAGAGTCATGCCCTCATGCCTATACTCAGGAGATAACATTCCAATTTTGGTTTAAAGATTTTATTTGGTTTTGACAAATAAGTAATATAGCACATAAAAGGATAACAAAACTTAATAATTGCTCACACATAGGAGTCATGAGATTCTGTAAACAAAATAAGAATACACAGTTATATGTATATGTATAAAGCACTTAACAAAAAGAAAAGAAAGCATTCCAGAATATATGGTCACAGATGGATATTACATTGACAACCAATCAGGGTGCACAAGAGATGATTCCGTACATCTCATTGAACAAATAGAAGGGGGGAGGGGGGGTAGAGGTGGTAAGACAATACAGAGGGGTGAGGACAAGAAGGAGAGGTAGTGAAAGTCTGAGAGTAGGGTAAGAGATTATATCTGAATTCGTAAACTGTAACTACAGGTATTACACAAGATTCCTCCATATGTCAGAGCATGTAGAATTATCTATAGAAGAGATATATTTTCCCCATTTTCGGAGAAATGTATCAAATTAACTATTCGGGTTAAGCGAGAGAGTTCTTTTATCATAATAGATTAATTGTAGAATCCTGTTTTGAAGTTCTCGGATAGTCGGGGCAGATTTCTGTATCCAATGTACCAGAATAAGTTTCTTTGCCATAGTGAGTGTTGTTATGAGAAATGCTGAAGGCGAGCTCTCTGCTTTAGATAAGTTCCAATCTTTGAAGTTTAGGCATAAACAGGTGAGTGGGTTGAGATCTAGATATAGTTGTAATGCCGAGTTGAGGAAGGCTATAGTTTTACGCCAAAATTTCAATATCTTAGTGCACGACCAAAAACAGTGAAAAAATTTGGCGTTAGCCATAGAACATTTATAACAAGAACCAGATTCTGAGGTAATCAAATGTTTCCTTTGTGCAGAAGATTGTTAGGGTCTCCTGCCCTGTGCTGCCACGTCGTCATGGCAACCGGGAGACAAGTGCTAGCGGAGTAACCTGAGCGCAGCTGATACTCTGGTTCGGGTCTTTTGCTGTGCAGTGGTTATAGGCTCTGTGCATGGCAGGGGATCCGGTGCTGGTTTTTGTGCTCACAGTCTGTGAGGTCTGAGTGGGGCGTGGACAGCACCTGCTTTATAAGGCCTCTTCTCAGGGTAAGCAGATGCTGCTGAATCTTTGTTGGTTAGTCAGTTTCTGAAAGTTAGCCAGTACTGTGTAGCTTTGTATTTGTTTGTTGCTTACTGCAAATAGGCCTGGGGATTTGGTATTACACTCTGCCAATCCAGACCTAGCAGTAAGACTGGAGTCAGTCGTTTAGCTTGCTGGGGTTCTGTTACTACTCTGTGAACTTAGCAAGTTTGCGGCTGTATTCTAAGACTTGCCTGTCTAATCCTGTCTCACTGTGCTAGGTGTCAGGGGTCAGTTTAGTGGCAGTAAACTGAACCTGTGCACTGCAAGTGAGAATTAGGATTGTGGAGACTCTCCTTGTGTCTCTGACCAAGGAGTTTACTGCCACACCCGTTGGTAACCCTTTAGGGTTTTGCTGTTGCCCTTAGCAACAGCATTTCGGGTTCTCTACGTATTAAAACACAACATCTTGCTTTTCCCATCTGAGCAGTTCTAATACAAGGGAGATACCCAGTTCCTTAGCCTCTGGGCTTCTCTGTTCACTTTGTGTGTATTTTGTTACCCTATCACCTTCTGTGTACGTTATGTCATATTCCCCAGTCTGTCTGTAAGTCCATTTGTTTTGCATAACAGTTCAAACACCAGTACATTCCTGCAGGCACTGGAGTGCATAACAGTCCTGACACCAGTACTTTCCTGCAGGCACTGGTGTGCATAACATATTCAGCAGCCTAATACTCCTGTTGAAATTTTGTGGGAATATGGAGCATACCCCTCAAAATACGTTGCAACAGGTGGTCGATCAGGTGCAGGTCCTGACTCGACAATTTAATGATTTGTCCATTAAAATGCACACCTCCCAGGCTGCTGGCGGAGCTCCCGCAGCAGCAGCACCTGCAGGGGTTAAGGAGCCAAAAGTAAATCTCCCGGATCGTTTTTCTGGAGATCGCTCGCAGTTCTTTTGTTTCAAGGAGAGCTGCAAGCTATACTTCCGGCTTAGGCCTCAGTCTTCTGGGTCGGAGATTCAGCGGGTGGGCATAGTGATTTCCTTGCTACAAGGAGACCCACAGGTCTGGGCATATGGGTTGCAGCTTGACTGTCCGTCGCTTAAAAGTGTTGATGCTTTTTTTACGGCACTGGGCATGTTGTATGATGACCCTGACAAGACGGCCTCAGCCGAGGCTCAGATTTCGATCCTTAAGCAAGGGCGAAGGCCAGTTGAGGTTTACTGTACGGAGTTTCGGAGGTTGGCCCATGATACCCAGTGGAATGACCCAGCCCTGAGACACCAGTACCGAAGAGGTCTTTCTAACCAGATAAAGGACCAACTGGTACAATATCCCTTGCCTGATAGCTTGGATCAGCTCATGCAGTTATCCATCCGGGTGGATAGACGGCTGAGAGAGCGTAGGCTTGAAAGGGAGACTGAGATTTCCTTCCTTCCCAAGGGAACCTCAGACTCTGAGGAATTTTCCGAGGAGCCTATGCAGATTGGGGCTACCCGCCTCTCCTCGCGTGAGAAGACGCGGAGGAGACAGCAGGGGTTGTGTTTGTACTGTGGGAATAAAGGTCATGTGGTAGTATCATGCCCAGAAAAGCCGGAAAACTTCAGGGCCTGAGGGTGATGGGAAATATCCTGTCAGGCCAGAAGTCAGAATTTCCCAAGAAGACTTTTATCATTCCGGTGACCTTGAAGATCCTCGGTCAAACTGTCAAGACTGAGGCCTTTGTGGACAGTGGGGCCGACGGGGTTTTTATGGACCGCCAATTCGCCCTGAAACACTCTGTTCCCTTAGTACCCTTGGCATCGGAAATTGAGATTTGTGGGTTAAACGGGGAACCATTATCCCAAGGTAAAATTACCTCTTGCACTAGCCAGATTTCTTTGTTTATTGGAGCCACACACTCTGAAAAATTGTCCTTTTATGTGACTGTCTGTACTTTTGCCCCATTGGTGTTGGGGTTACCCTGGTTAAGGGCCCACAATCCTCAATTTGACTGGGTCTCTGGGGAGATTCTTAGTTGGGGTACTGATTGTTTCAGGAGTTGCTTGAGCCTTCCAGTCAGGCTCTCGCAGCTAAGTTTGCCAGGATTGCCAGGGTGTTATGCAGATTTTGCGGACGTGTTCTCCAAAAAAGTTGCAGAGGTACTACCTCCCCATCGCCCCTATGACTGTGCCATTGATTTGTTGCCAAATGCTAAGCTTCCCAAGAGCAGGTTGTACTCCCTGTCACGTCCTGAGACTCAGGCTATGGCAGAGTACATTCAGGAGAACTTGGCTAAGGGATTTATCAGACCTTCACAGTCTCCAGTTGGGTCGGGGTTCTTCTTCGTGGGTAAAAAGGACGGTTCGTTGCGACCCTGCATCGACTTCAGGGAATTGAACCGTATCACGATTAAAAACTCATACCCACTGCCTCTCATTTCGGTCTTGTTTGACCAGCTTCGTACTGCCACCATTTTTTCTAAGATTGACCTACGCGGTGCATACAATCTAATCCGAATAAGAGAGGGGGATGAATGGAAGACTGCCTTTAATACCCACTCAGGGCATTATGAATATTTGGTGATGCCTTTTGGGCTCTGTAATGCCCCGGCAGTCTTCCAGGATTTCATGAATGATGTGCTCAGGGAATATTTGGATAGATTCTTAGTTGTATACTTAGATGACATCCTAATCTTCTCCCATTCCCTGGAGGAACATCGGAAGCATGTACGCTTAGTCCTCCAGAAACTCAGAGACCACCGGCTTGGGGCGAAGCTGAAGAAGTGCGAATTTGAAGTTCAGCAAATCGCATTTCTAGGATATATTATCTCCCCAGAAGGTTTCCAAATGGAGGGTTCCAAGGTACAGGCAGTCCTGGATTGGGTGCAGCCCACTAGTTTGAAGGCGCTTCAGCGTTTCCTGGGCTTTGCGAATTTTTATAGACGATTTATCGCTGGATTTTCGTCTATAGTGGCGCCCTTGGTGGCACTCACTAAGAAAGGGGTGGATGTTGCTCACTGGTCTTGTGAGGCTAAAGCGGCTTTTGCCCGTCTCAAAAGGGCATTTGTTTCGGCCAAGGTGCTGCGACACCCAGATCCAGAGCGTCCTTTTGTGGTGGAGGTGGATGCCTCTGAGATGGGTATTGGGGCAGTGCTTTCTCAGATGGGAGTGTCTGATAATCGCCTTCATCCCTGTGCTTACTTTTCCCGTAAATTTTCGCCTGCCGAGATGAATTATGACGTGGGTAACCGGGAATTGTTGGCTATTAAGGATGCACTCGAGGAGTGGAGACACTGGCTTGAGGGGGCTAAGTTTGTGGTCTCAATTCTCACTGACCATAAGAATCTGGCATATTTAGAGTCAGCGAAGCGTCTCAATGCCAGGCAGGCACGATGGGCTTTGTTTTTTGCTCGCTTTAATTTTTTGATAACATATCGCCCTGGGTCAAAAAACATCAAGGCTGATGCGCTCTCGCGGAGTTTTGCTCCAATCCAGGAGACCACCGAGGAGCCGTTGCCCATTGTTTCCCCATCATGTATTAAAGTGGGCATTACCCAGGATCTCTTATCATTAGTCCTTAGAGCACAGGAGCAGGCTCCTCCAGACCTTCCGGTAGGTCTTTTGTTTGTGCCTCCTAGGTTAAGACAGCGAGTGTTCCTGGAATTCCATGCCAAGAAGTCTGCAGGTCACCCGGGTATTGCCAGAACTCGGGAGTTGCTATCTAGGGCGGTGTGGTGGCCCTCGGTGGCTAAGGATGTGGATCAGTGGGTTCGGGCATGTGACATCTGTGCCCGAAATAAGACTCCTAGAGGGGTTCCTGTTGGCCCATTACATCCACTCTCTAAGACATCTAAGCCATGGACCCACATTTCAATGGATTTTGTGGTGGACTTGCCCAAATCCTCGGGGATGACAGCCATCTGGGTTGTCGTTGACAGGTTTTCGAAGATGGCGCACTTCGTTCCACTGGTTGGGCTGCCATCGGCCAGACGCCTGTCTGAATTATTTATGCTGCATGTTGTGCGTCTCCACGGGTTGCCACTTGATGTGGTCTCTGACCGCGGATCCCAGTTTGTGGCCAAATTCTGGAGGGCATTTTGTTCCGATCTCCAGATTTCTGTCAGCTTGTCGTCGGGCTACCATCCGCAGTCTAATGGGCAGACTGAAAGGGTGAACCAGTCCTTGGAGCAGTTCCTCAGGTGTTATGTCTCCAAGTGTCAGACTGACTGGGTTGCTCATCTGTCCATGGCGGAGTTTGCCTATAACAACGCGGCTCACTCTGCTACAGGGATCTCTCCCTTCCTTTGTGTGTATGGGCATCATCCTAAGGCCAATTCTTTTGACCCCCTGGACTCCACGCCTGGTGGTTCCTCTGTGGTTTCGGTCCTTAGAGGTATTTGGCGGAAAGTGAAGAAAGCCCTTGTGTCTGTGTCATTAGTGACCAAAAGGGTTTTTGATAAGCGGAAAAGACCCTGCAGCTTCAAATTAGGAGACTTCGTCTGGTTGTCTACCAAGAATTTGAAGTTGAGACAGCCATCTCATAAGTTAGGCCCCCGGTTCATCGGCCCTTATAAGATCACCAGGGTTATCAATCCGGTGGCATTTCAGTTAGATCTGCCCCGTTCTTTGGGTATCAATAAAACATTTCATTGTTCCCTTTTAAAACGGGCGATTAGTAATCCTTCTTCCAGTGGAAGACCTTCCCCTCTTCTGATACGTGGCCAGAGGGAGTTTGTTGTTGAAAGGATTCTTGACTCCAAGGTGGTTCGGGGTCGGCTGTCATTTTTGGTGCACTGGAAGGGGTATGGCCCGGAGGAGCGGTCGTGGGTGCGCAGTTGTGATCTTCATGCCCCCAGACTGATACGCTCTTTCTTCTCGCAGTTCCCCGATAAACCCGGTGGTAGGGGTTCTTTGACCCCTCGTCAGAGGGGGGGTACTGTTAGGGTCTCCTGCCCTGTGCTGCCACGTCGTCATGGCAACCGGGAGACAAGTGCTAGCGGAGTAACCTGAGCGCAGCTGATACTCCAGTTCGGGTCTTTTGCTGTGCAGTGGTTATAGGCTCTGTGCATGGCAGGGGATCCGGTGCTGGTTTTTGTGCTCACAGTCTGTGAGGTCTGAGTGGGGCGTGGACAGCACCTGCTTTATAAGGCCTCTTCTCAGGGTAAGCAGATGCTGCTGAATCTTTGTTGGTTAGTCAGTTTCTGAAAGTTAGCCAGTACTGTGTAGCTTTGTATTTGTTTGTTGCTTACTGCAAATAGGCCTGGGGATTTGGTATTACACTCTGCCAATCCAGACCTAGCAGTAAGACTGGAGTCAGTCGTTTAGCTTGCTGGGGTTCTGTTACTACTCTGTGAACTTAGCAAGTTTGCGGCTGTATTCTAAGACTTGCCTGTCTAATCCTGTCTCACTGTGCTAGGTGTCAGGGGTCAGTTTAGTGGCAGTAAGCTGAACCTGTGCACTGCAAGTGAGAATTAGGATTGTGGAGACTCTCCTTGTGTCTATCATTCCATCTCTGACCAAGGAGTTTACTGCCACACCCGTTGGTAACCCTTTAGGGTTTTGCTGTTGCCCTTAGCAACAGCATTTCGGGTTCTCTACGTATTAAAACACAACATCTTGCTTTTCCCATCTGAGCAGTTCTAATACAAGGGAGATACCCAGTTCCTTAGCCTCTGGGCTTCTCTGTTCACTTTGTGTGTATTTTGTTACCCTATCACCTTCTGTGTACGTTATGTCATATTCCCCAGTCTTTCTGTAAGTCCATTTGTTTTGCATAACAGTTCAAACACCAGTACATTCCTGCAGGCACTGGAGTGCATAACAGTCCTGACACCAGTACTTTCCTGCAGGCACTGGTGTGCATAACAGAGATATGTAAATTCTATGAATAGATTTAAAGTGAACTTCTTGAAGATAAGATGAGTGGAGTACGCTCATAATTTTCTGGTACTCTGCAGTGACAATAAGGTCAGCTCCGGTAACCCCAGGAATATCAGCACTCCAGGCAGACACAAGGTTGTTTAAACCAATATCATTTGATGGTTCCATAAGGAGAGAATATAGCGCTTTGGTTGAGGACTTAGGCAAACGCAAAGATTTGAGGATAGCGTCCAGAGGGTGAGGCATCTTGGGTGTAGAATTTAGGGATGGCAGGGATTGTGCATAGTGTCTAGCTTGTAAATATAGATAGAAGTGAGAATTAGGAAGATTATAGGTGACTTTTAGAGAAGAGAAAGGTAGTATATGGCCACCAGAATCAAAGAGTTTTGTAGCTAGGTTAAGGCCTTTCTGGGACCATAGGCGGAAAGCTGGGTTAGTGAGAGAGGGTTCGAAATTGGGGTTACCCCATAATGGAGAGAAGGAGGAGGATGTATGCGGGAATTTGAGGGTTTTACTTAACCAAATCCAACTGCTATAGGTATCTCTGAATAAAGAGTGATTTAAAAGGCGTTGAGGAATTAAGGGGGCAGGTGTGTGAAGTAGAGCTCCAGGTGAAAATGGATAGAACAGGCATTGTTCGAGAGCTTTATCAGTGAACTTTGAAGTTTCCATGAGCCAATCTGTAATGATTCTAAATTGTGTTGTGATTGTATATAATGCAAAGTTTGGGATGCTTAGTCCTCCAACTTTACTTGCTCTGTATAACTTCTTTAGAACTAATCTCGGTCGTTTACCCTGCCATAAGAAATTTTATATCATTTTCTCAAGATTACCGAGGTCATATTTGGTTAGGGCGCAGGGTAGCATTTGTAAGGGGTAATAGATCTTAGGAAAAATGACGCTCTTCAATACAGCTGCTCTGCCTAGCAGAGATAAGGGGAGTTTTGACCAAGCATCTAGTTGAGAAGAGATTTTTGTAAAGAGAGGAGCAAAGTTAGCTGTATACAGAGTGTGGGGATTATTAGTGATCTGAACTCCTAAGTATTTAAGTTGTGAAGATTGCAAACGGAATTGGGAAAGTACAGGTAGGGAATGAAATTCGGGAGTCTGTATAGATATGGGAAGAATTTCTGATTTAGAGACATTAATTTTATATCCTGCTATAAGGCTGAATGATGAAATTATCTCTGATATTACCGGGAGGGATTTAGCGGGATCTGAAATAAAGAGCAGCATGTCGTCTGCGAAGAGAGAGACCTTTAATTCTAGAGAGGAAATATTAATGCCTATGAAATCGGGTGTGGAGTGGAGGGCAATTGCTAGGGGCTCAATTGCTAGGGCAAAGAGAAGTGAAGACAGGGGGCTTCCCTGTCTCGTGCCTTTCTGAATTGGGAAGGGGGGAGATAAGAATCCATTACATAAAACTTGTGAGGATGACGAGCTGTATATTGTTCTAATAAACGAAATAAAAGTAGGAGGGAAGCCAAATCGCTCCATGGTGAGGAACAAGTGAGTCCATTGTACTAAATCAAAAGCTTTTTCAGCATCAATGGAGAGAATAATTTTTCCACTGGACTCACCTGTTCCCCCATCACATGTCTGCACTGCAGCTAGAACCTTGCGAATATTTGTAATTGAATGTCTGCCTTTGATGAAACCCGTTTGGTCGTGATGTATCACTGAAGGGAGCATAGGATTGAGACGTGTGGCTAAAATTTTCGTAAGGAGTTTATAATCAGAATTTAATAAGGAGATTGGCCTGTATGAGGCAGAAAGAGCAGGATCTCTGCCAGGTTTCGGTATTAGTTTGATAATTGCCGAATTAAAGTAAGAAGGAAGGTCTGCATTAAAGAGGATAGAATTGAAGACAGATACTAATATTGGGGCAAGACGACTTTCAAATAATTTATAGAAATCTCCACTAAAACCATCTGGTTCTGGGGCTTTAGCTGACTTTAGCGACTTAATGGCCAGTGTGACTTTGGTGAGGGTAATCGGCTGTGTCAATGAGTGGATATAATCGTCAGATATTTGAGGGTAAGGAAGTGAGGACCAAAAGGATTGGGAGGAGTTGAGGGAGAAAGAAGGCGTAGGGGAATCAGTAGTCGAGGAAACCTGGGAGTGAGAATAAATGTTTGCGTAGTAATGTTGCATGATTTGGGAGATCTGTTTGTTGGATGTAGTATGTGTACCATCTGCTTGGAGTAGGGGGTGTACTCTCATAGGGGGTCTAGTTCCATTAAGGATATTGGATAATAACCTACTGGTTTTATTACCGTATCTGTGGAAGCGGTAATTAGAGTAGAACTGTGATTTGTCAGTTAGGGCCTGGAGTGTCTCATCGAATTTTAATTTAGCTGTTAGATAGATGGATTTGTTGGCAGGAGTAGGATGTAAACTATAATTTGAATAAGCCACAGAAAGAGATTGTTGTAATGATAAAAAGGACTGGGAGTAATTCTTTTTTTCCTTAGATTCAAAGGCCAAGATGGAGATCCTCAAAACCGCTTTTGCCGTCATCCAATATAGCGTTGGATTAGAGGCAAGAAACTGCTTATTGTTTTCATGAAATTCGTCCCATGAGTGTTCTACATGAGTAATGAATTTAGGAGTATTAGTCAAATGCGCTGGAAATCTCCAGGTCTTATGTGTAGATCTCTCATTTTGGGTTTTTACTATAAGCCACACCAGAGCATGATCTGATATAGTGATTGGTTCTATACCTGAATCAAGTACTTGCGTAAATAAATTATTAGAGAGAGTGACATAGTCTATGCGGGATAAAGTGTGGTGTGCTGAGGACATACAAGTGTATTCTTTTTCAGTAGGGTGTAAAGCCCTCCATACATCTATTAGTTGTAGCATAGATAGAATCGAAGGGACACCTAATTTGGGTAGGGAGTGAAGAGTTCTCCTAGAGTGGGATCTATCAAGATGCGAATGTGAGCTCAAATTAAAATCTCCGCCCAAGATAAGATTGGTAGAAGCATAAGGAAGTAGTTTTCGTAGAATGGATTGAAAGAATGGTTTAGAATAAGAATTAGGAGCGTAGAGCGAGCATTGAGTGTAGGTAGTAGAGTATAGTTTGATGGTGGAATTAATATACCTGCCCTCTGGATCGCTATCAGTTGATATAACCTCAAGTGGGAGTGATTTAGTGGCTAAAATCACTACACCTCTAGATTTTGAGTTAAAAGATGAAGAGGCGAGCAAGCGCCAGTTAAGCATCTGCAGCTTAAGTGATTCAGGGGCTGTAAGGTGTGTCTCCTGGATGAATACAATATCCAGTTTTTGTCTATTCAAATAAATTAATACCTTGCGACGCTTAGCAGGAGAGCCGAAACCCCCAACGTTCACAGAGCCAACCTTTAATGTAGTTACCTCGGCGCGTGGCATAGGAGGATCTTTGGGTGGGAGTTAATACCAAGGAGTATGCAGTAAAACCTGTAGTAGAGAGGGAGACACAAAAGGGGGACACAAGAGGGAAAGGGGAGACAAGACAACAAGAGAAATAAAGAACATAAGAACATCAGGGTTACAAACCTCATATATACAGTTGAATTAGCATGCGGGCATGCATGGTACTTTCGCAAAAAGGAAAAAAGGAAATATAAGAACAAAACACTGATCACAGTGTTTAAACGTGGTATAGTAACATAACGGGGCATAACAGGCGTTCCATTACCCTAACATAATAATAATTAAGCCTCTGAGATATAGATATAGGGTAGTGTAAGGTCTGAACATTCCATACATAAAATAATAAGTTGGAAACAGAACTATTTGAATGCAAGGCATATTATTGGCAGGTGGAGAACCTGAGTCCGTGTAGTAACATCAGGGTATATAACAGTGCAAAGTCTTTAAAAGGTGTGGAACTGTGCAAAGGGGATATATTTTAAGGAAACGTCCAATATTGTGGAATATAGACTGAGGGTGGGATAGGGAAACAAGATTACTGGTGATCAGGAGGCGTGTCGGATATATCTTCAGCTTGTGTTTGCCGTTCCTCATTTAGAAAAGCTTGCGCATTTTCAGGTGTGTTGAAATCGTAATGTTTATCTGAAATGAAAATGCGCAGTCGATCCGGGTACATAAGAGCAAATTTCTGCTTAGCAGACACCAATGCTGAGCATACTGGGGAGAAGGCCTTTCTTGCTCTAGGGAGCTCAACTGAGAAATCTTGGAATAGATGGATACGTTTGCCTTCCCATGATAGGTTTTGCATCTGACGGGATGCCTTCCATATAGCTAACTTGTGCAGGTAGTTGAGGCATTTAAAGATAACAACACGCGGTCTCTTATCATGAGGTTTAGGAGGAGGACCGACTCTGTGGACTCTCTATATTATTAAATCTTTGCATTCCGCTTCAATTTTCAACAGTTGTGGGAGCGTAACAGACACAAAGGACAGCAGAGCTGGGCCCTTCACAGATTCCGGTATCCCTGCTAGTCTTATATTGGATCTCCTAGAACGGTTTTCTATATCATCAACCTTGTTCCACAGTTGGTGATTTTCTTTTTGTAGCTTTAGAATAGCACGTTGTGCTTCAGATAGATCATAGCAGACTGAGGCTACTCGGTATTCAGTGTCAGTGACCCTCCCCTGCAGGTGATTTAACTGCTGTGTAATGTCTGTCACAGCTTGTGTTAGCAGGGGGGTCATAGTGTGCTTAATAGCATCCACTATGTCCTGATATGTAGCAGGGGAGTCAGGGGAACGTCGTACCTGCTGAGAGTTTGCATCCGCCAGCGCCTCAGCAACAGCTTTCTTTGAAGCCGGGATGTTGTGTGCCGCTTCTGTGTCCGGCGCCATGATGGGGTCTGCGCAGCGCTTCTCCTGGCGGGTCTGCGGTGGCTTAGCGGCGGGCGGTGAAGCAAGAAACTTCTCCATCAGGGTATCAGGTAGGAAGTTCGGGTAGCGAGGCAATGGAGGCTAAATAAGCCTCTAAAAGGTAGTTATAGCCGGGTATAGAACCAATGAGCACGATCACGCTGTGCCCTGCATGCAACCGCGATAACATTCCAATTTAGCAATAGCAACCCATTATGTTCATAAGCAATATAATACTAAAGCAGATGCCTTATGCCTAATGCCTATAGCAATGTTGTAATTCTCATTTTCAATATACCTAAACAATTATATTTTCACAAGCAGTCATTTGGTTGAAATGTTCCGCAGGAGGGTATTAGATGATATTACCTAAACAAGTATATTTTCACAAGCAGTCATTTGGTTGAAATGTTCTGCAGGATGTTATTAGAAGTTAAGAACGGATCTCTCCGTGAGTATCCCCTACAGTGATAGCGATGTGCGATCCCGCGCGTCGCTATCACCCGTAATAGATTGGCCTGCATGCAGGCACAATCTAGCAGGTCGCTCATTTTGCCTCTGGGTGAAATGAGCGCCCCCCACCCCTCGCTCAACACACATCGCGCTGTGCTGAGTGGGGGTAGAGATGTGTGCTGAGCGGCCACTGATAGATCGCTCAGCACACATCTCTTGGGAAATCTCCCCGTCAGTCAGTACTGGCCTTACGTCTGATTAACAGTATAAAGCAGCATGGGGATTCCATTATCCTATAATGAACACTAATTTTTTTTTTTCTTTATAGTTTATTACCTCAAAGGGTCAAAGGGACAAGAAAACACTGGTGTAAAAAGAGTCCAAATGAGTCGTGAAGGCAAGTATTTTATGACTTTATCAGGAAACATCAGATGTCTAGCAAATATCACCTATACCTGGATGTGATTTTTAATACATCTTGGTGGAAATTAATTTCTTATTGGCCAAATAGTGGCAATAAGAAATTATATTTATCAAGTCTAAACCTCAATAAATAGTAAAAGAGCTCCTGAATGTTATTTTCTTCTAATACACTATTATCAGCATTCTCTATAGTGTCCTCAATGCTGTTTCAACATAAATGTGTGCATGTGTGTGTTTGTTTGTGTGTGTGTGTGTGTGTGTGTGTGTGTGTGTGTGTGTGTGTGTATATAGATAGATGATAGATATCACTGTCATAAGGTAAGTGGTGTGACAGGTAAGTCCAGCTGTCACTGAGGGGGTGACATTTAGCGATATAGGGGAGCAAAAATTAAATTATATCTTGCCTCCCCAACCAAAAAGTTTGTGGTGACCCTGTGGACAGTACAGTATGTGCTAAGAGCATTGATTCTAGTAATACCCCTTTCAGACCACCAGCTATGAACACAGGTTATGAACATGGATTCAACCCTTGTCGCTGTGTGGTGTGAATGGATTGCCCCGAGTTGATGCAATCCATTTCCCATTGAAGAGCCGCCCACGCATGCATCACCGCTGATGTCACCAACCCGGCAATATGCCAGGCTGGAGACATCAGTGTTAATATATATATATATATATATATATATATATATATACTGTAGTACATTTCTCCAATAGGACTCTTACTTAGTCATGTCATTTCATGCCATTTGGCTTGCTAATTTCCCAGCCATTTTAAAAAAAATTGTAAACAATGTTTATTATGTAATTTTTGTTCAATATATAGTATGACAAACAAGTAATTATTGACTGTACACACAGGTTAGTGCTGAAACACTGGGCTGCAGTTTATTCACCAATTGTCAGGATGGTACAAACTGCATTCGGTGTAGTCCCAGCAATCATATCAGCTTAGTATTCCCATGACCCTGTCACTGACTTCACACTGGTCACCTCACTAGTCACTTGTCCAGCTTGTCCAGTGTCGGTCGCACTTACCTAAACACAAGACAGGTTATTAAAGCAGGGCTGTCTTAACAGCAGTGTAGGCTCCCTGGGCAAAGAAATGCACTGGGACCCCTACCCATCCTCCAGTGGTAGGGGTGGGGGGTACATTCAGTGCAGATTTGATGTCCCGTTAGTGGTAAGGGGTGTTCTATCTTCCACTCAGCATGTTGAACCTGGAGCAGTAATTTCTGCTAATTACTCCTTTACTGCACAGATGGTGGTAAGTGGGGAGAGAGGGAGAACACAAAAGTGTAGAAGATGACATTAGGCTGAATGAAGGGGCCCCAGTACACAACTTCCAGGGTGGTAGGGGATGTTTCATTCGCAGGGGAGGGGTGGATAGTGGAGTGTGCTTAATATTCATCATTTTCCAGTGGGATGGCAGATTGCTTAACTGCAGATATATCCAGTTCCTGAAAATAGATTTCTTAGATTTCAATGGGATAAAACACTAGAGAGTCCCATCTTTCAGGAGATATTGGGGACTTGTATTAGAGTTTAGGAGCCAGAGCAATCCACAGATGAAAATATAAAACTGCATACCAGGCATGTGGAGTTGGAGCAGGGACCAGCTACTGGAAAACTGATATCTCTGGTTCTGGGCATAATAGAGATAAGCTGCAAGTGTCCACCAAAAGGGGAGTATATCAGCTTTTGTAATATACCCTCAGAAAAACTTTAAGTCAGACAGAACCTGAGATATCTGGCTGGGAAGAGCAGTTCACAGGCTCGGATGGGGACCACTGCTTTGAAGTTTGATATCTCCGGTTCCTCGAGGCCGATTTTAAAAAATCTGGTACTCCTGGAAAAAGGGGACCCTCAATGATCAGCCTAATGCCCTTATACTCCTGAGGCTCTTGGGCACATTGAGCCTTGTATTAAAGCCTCTTCCCCAAGCACTACCATTTAATTATTCACACTCATGTGATGCCGCTGTGTAGTTGTGCTGTGTTTGTCATGTATATGTGGGGAATAAACCCTGTCTTTACCATAAGACTGCTGTCTTTCAGAGAAGGCATTAATCTTTTTCACAATAGGCTGGGACCGTTTGTCACCACAAATTTGCCAGCCTAGGTGATATGGACATTGTCTGTGGCAAACTACTCTTTTTGCAACATGCCCTTTCCCTTAGCTTTGTCAATTTAGGTGACAGACAGGAGAAAGTGTCTGTATTTTTACATACAGTATGTCTCTTGTTCTATGTTCCTCATCTAGTTGAAACATATTTTCAACTTCCTGCTTTACTGTAGATTTGGCTCTATCATAGTGCGGTTGTTTACCTATTATCCCAGGAAATGAGACTATGGGCCTAATTCAGTAAGGATAGAAAATTCTGCTAATTAGTAGAATTTGATATACTTTAGATCACATGCTGGGGGCCGCCCATCGCTGGGCAAGGCCACCCAGCATGCTGACCGGAGCCTCCCCCCCTCCCCCCTTCAACAAGCAGAAATTGTGATCAAATCGCAATTTCTGCTTGTTAGCAGAAATAGAGGAAGCCTCCTGCCCGCGCAGCTTAGCTGCACCTGCAAGAGACCCACCACCATCTTCCCGATCGTGGCAGCTGCGTGTGATGTCATGCAGCAGACCTGACCACGCCCTGACACGTCCCCATTTGCGGCACACTGCCCCCCCCCCCCCCCCCCGTTCATCCGTCTCCACCACCGCAACGCTCCGTCTCCTCCCTCGAAAAGGAGCATTGCTGACCCGTCTTCTTCACGACTGCCTTAATCAGGCAGAGGTGATTGCATTTTCTGTGGCCCCCTGCAGAAAATGCGGGCGCATGCGCAGGACAGACGCTGCGCATGCACCCACATCTTTTTCTCTAGAATTCCAGTTGGATCGCATACTGTTATTCAACCTCAATAAGGCCCTTATTAGTGCTCTTTATGGGTAGTATGCCCAGGAGCAGGAAAAAAGCATCCCTGCTCTCCATTTTTACCACCTCTTGCCTCAGGGCAGGTGTCCAAGAGGACTTAATGGCTATCTCACAGTCCTCCATTTTAATGACTATCATTGAAGACACAGCAGATTAAGCCAGAGAAAGACACATGTAGCACAAAAACACATATTTTTTTCTTTAACCCTTTCACTGCTGCACCAATTTCAAACTTGTTACAATTGCTGTACACTGAGCACAAATGCTACAATTTTGAGTTGGATGTATCGTACTCAAACTATTCATGTAGCTTTTTTTTTATATGTACATTTATATTTGGAATGCAAATTCATTCAGCCATAAATAAGTGTGAACAGGTGTCAGAATTTAAACTCACATACTTATGTGTAAAAACAATGAATAATAACAATAATAGTAGTAGTAGTAGTAGTAGTAGTAGTAGTAGTAGTAGTAGTAGTAGTAGTAATAATAATAAACATAAAAACAAAACAATCCCTGTAAAGTAAATAAAATATGTTTACCTCCCAGCATCAACAACCAAAGCTGTGATTTTCAATTCAATCATGCGTTGTTTCAACACAGTTACTGTTTTAATGGTAGACGATGAAAAATTAAAATTGGAATAAAAACATTCAATAGATTATAAACTGCAACACAGCTTTGGGGTGACTTGAGTCGAAATGTAAATGTTTTCATCACTGAGGGGGCATGCCCAGCGCTCTATGAGCTGCTGGCATGCCCCCTTTCCCTCTGTCTCAGAGCAGCGAGTGACAGAGCCTCCCAACTTCCCCCTAACCGTGGGACACTGCGGCCCGTGGGTGGGACTGCGGGACAGTCCCCAAAAAACGTGACTGTCCCACAAAAATCAGGACAGTTGGGAGGCATGAGTACACCTAAAGCATGATGTCTCCCTCATCTGTGTTTCCTGTCCTAATCCCTTTGTTACATTACAGAATATTTTCCATTTCTCTCATTAAGCACTCTTTGTCCTTTTCATATGTTATACTTGTGTTAATCAGGATAATTTGTTTTCTGGGTTTATTATTGTTCAGTTTATAGGCATAGAATAACAATCAATCAATTTTTAGTTACTTAAGGTGACAGGATTGATAGGTTGCCTACTGTATATGAATAATTAATGATGAATACTGCACAGAAAGCTGAAAATTCAGTATGAGTCCACCAAAGAAATGTCAGACTGAATTCAAGACTTGGAAACCAAAAATAATGCACAGTGCTCATTTAATATACTGCTTTACAGTTCCACTGTCCTGTTAAAAATTGATTTGCAATGTATGCTGGGATTACTTGTAAAAGTCTTAGCAATGCAGAGATTGCAAAGATTACTTTAAAAGCACATTGTACTGAGAATTATAATGATAAACAGATATGTTTGATTAGATCTTCTTATACAACATGACACATACAGTACTATATTCTATGGTGAAACAAGCTGCTTGTTAACACTACACAAGAGATCCACCACTATACTATAAATAAATAAATAAATAATAATAATAAAAATAATAATAATAATAATAATAATATATATATATATATATATATATATATACACACACACATATACACAGGTTGAGTATCCCTTATCCAAAATGCTTGGGACCAGCAGTATTTTGGATATTGGATTTTTCTGTATTTTGGAATAGTTGCATACCATAATGAGATATCATGGTGATGGGACCCAAGTCTAAGCACAGAATGCTTTGATGTTTCATATACACCTTATATACACAGCCTGAAGGTAATTTTAGCCAATATTTTTAACAACTTTGTGCATTAAATAAAGATTGTGTACATACACACAATTCATTTATGTTTCATATACACCTTACACACACAGCCTGAAGTCATTTAATACAATATTTTTAATAACTTTGTGTATTAAACAAAGTTTGTGTACACTGAGCCATCAGAAAACAAAGGTTTCACTATCTCAGACTCACTCAAAAAATTCTGTATTTCGAAATATTTGGATATAGGATACTCAACCTGTGTATATATACGTGTGTGTGTGTGTGTGTGTGTGTGTGTGTGTGTGTGTGTAAATCAATCACTGTTTCTTTCGTTTTATATATATATATATATATATATATATTAGAGATGAGCGGGTTCGGTTCTCCGAGATCCGAACCCCCCCGAACTTCACCTATTTTACACAGCTCCGAGGCAGCCTCGGATCTTCCCGCCTTGCTCGGTTAACCTGAACGCGGCCGAATGTCATCATCCTGCTGTCGGATTCTCGCGAGATTCGTATTCTATATAAAGAGTCGAGCGTCGCCGCCATTTTCACTCGTGCATTGGAGATTGAACGGAGAGGACGTGGCTACGTTCTCTCCCTGAAAAGCTCCATATCTGTGCTCAGTGTGCTGCAAATATCTGTGCTCAGTGTGCTGCAAATATCTGTGCTCAGTGTGTTGCAAATATCTACATTCTCTGCCTGAAAAGCTCCATATCTGTGCTCAGAGTGCTGCAAATATTTGTGCTCAGTGTGCTGCATTTTGGTGACCAACAGTATATAGTTGTACAGTACAGTAGGCCATTGCTGTATCTTGCAGCTCTGTGTCACTGCAAGTATCCATTCCATATCTGTGCTGCATTTTTGTGAGCAGTATATATAGTAGTACAGTGCAGCATTTTGGTGACCAACAGTATATAGTTGTACAGTACAGTAGGCCATTGCTGTATCTTGCAGCTCTGTGTCACTGCAAGTATCCATTCCATATCTGTGCTGCATTTTTGTGAGCAGTATATATAGTAGTACAGTGCAGCATTTTGGTGACCAACAATATATAGTTGTACAGTAGGCCATTGCTGTATCTTGCAGCTCTGAGTCGCTGCAAGTATCCATTCCATATCTGTGCTGCATTTTTGTGAGCAGTGTATATAGTAGTACAGTGCAGCATTTTGGTGACCATCAGTATATAGTTGTACAGTACAGTAGGCCATTGCTGTATCTTGCAGCTCTGTGTCACTGCAAGTATCAATTCCATATCTGTGCTGCTTTTTTGTGAGCAGTATATATAGTAGTACAGTGCAGCATTTTGGTGACCAACAGTATATAGTTGTACAGTACAGTAGGCCATTGCTGTATCTTGCAGCTCTGTGTCACTGCAAGTATCCATTTCATATCTGTGCTGCATTTTTGTGAGCAGTATATATAGTAGTACAGTGCAGCATTTTGGTGACCAACAGTATATAGTTGTACAGTATAGTAGGCCATTGCTGTATCTTGCAGCTCTGTGTCACTGCAAGTATCCATTCCATATCTGTGCTGCATTTTTGTGAGCAGTATATATAGTAGTACAGTGCAGCATTTTGGTGACCAACAGTATATAGTTGTACAGTACAGTAGGCCATTGCTATTGATATAATAATATTACTGGCATATAATGCCACACATTAAAAAATGGAGAACAAAAATGTGGAGGGTGAAATAGGGAAAGATCAAGATCCACTTCCACCTAGTGCTGAAGCTGCTGCCACTAGTCATGGCAGAGACGATTCAATGCCATCAACATTGTCTGCAAAGGCCGATGCCCAATGTCATAGTAGAGAGCATGTAAAATCCAAAAAACTAAAGTTCAGTAAAATGACCCAAAAATCAAAATTAAAAGCGTCTGAGGAGAAGCGTAAACTTGCCAATATGCCATTTACGATACGGAGTGGCAAGGAACGGCTGAGGCCCTGGCCTATGTTCATGGCTAGTGGTTCAGCTTCACATGAGGATGGAAGCATTCATCCTCCTGCTAGAAAACTAAATAGAGTTAAGATGGCAAAAGCACAGCAAAGAACTGTGCGTTCTTCTAAATCACAAATCCCCAAGGAGAGTCCAATTGTGTTGGTTGCGATGCCTGACCTTCCCAACACTGGATGGGAAGAGGTGGCTCCTTCCATCATTTGCACACCCCCTGGAAGTGCTGGAAGGAGCACCCACAGTCCAGTTCCTGATAGTCAAATTGAAGATGTCACTGTTGAAGTACACCAGGATGAGGATATGGGTGTTGCTGGCGCTGAGGAGGAAATTGACAAGGAGGATTCTGATGGTGAGGTGTTTTGTTTAAGTCAGGCACCCAGGGAGACACCTGTTGTCCGTTGGATGAATATGGCCATTGACATGCCTGGTCAAATTACAAAAAAAAAATCACCTCTTCAGTGTGGAATTATTTTAACAGAAATGCGGACAACAGGTGTCAAGCCGTGTGTTGCCTTTGTCAAGCTGAGATAAGTAGGGGTAAGGACGTTAACCACCTAGGAACATCCTCCCTTATACATCACCTGGAGCGCATTCATCAGAAGTCATTGACAAGTTCAAAAACTTTGGGTGACAGCGGAAGCAGTCCACTGACAACTAAATCCCTTCCTCTTGTACCCAAGCTCCCGCAAACCACACCACCAACTCCCTCAGTGTCAATTTCCTCCTCCTTAGACAGGAACGCCAATAGTCCTGCAGGCCATGTCACTGGCAAGTCTGACGAGTCCTCTCCTGACTGGGATTCCTCTGATGGATCCTTGAGTGCAATGCCTACTGCTGCTGGCGCTGCTGTTGTTGCTGCTGGGAGTCGATCATCATCCCAGAGGGGAAGTCGGAAGACCACTTGTACTACTTCCAGTAAGCAATTGACTGTCCAACAGTCCTTTGCGAGGAAGATGAAATATCACAGCAGTCATCCTGTTGCAAAGCGGATAACTCAGGCCTTGGCAGCTGTGTTGGTGTTAGACGTGCATCCGGTATCCGGCATTAGTTCACAGGGACTTAGAGAATTTCTTGAGGTAGTGTGTCCCCGGTACCAAATACCATCTAGGTTCCACTTCACTAGGCAGGTGATACCGAAAATGTACACAGACGACAGAAAAAGACTCACCAGTTGTACCCAATGTCCACTTAACCACGAACATGTGGACGAGTGGAGCAGGGCAGACTCAGAACTATGTGACTGTGACAGCCCATTGGGTAGATGTATTGCCTCCCGCAGCAAGAACAGCAGCGGAGGCACCACTAGCAGCATCTTGAAAATGCCAACTCGTTCCTAGGCAGGCTACGCTTTGTATCACCGCTTTCCATAAGAGGCACACAGCTGACAACCTCTTACGGAAACTGAGGAACATCATCGCAGAATGGCTTACCCAAATGGACTCTCCTGGGGGTTTGTGACATCGGACAATGCCACCAATATTGTGCATGCATTACATGTGGGCAAATTCCAGCACGTTCCATGTTTTGCACATACATTGAATTTGGTGGTGCAGAATTTTTTTTAAAACGACGGGCATGCAAGAGATGCTGTCGGTGGCCCGAAGAATTGTGAGCCACTTCCAGCATTCAGCTACCGCGTGCCGAAGACTGGAGCACCAGCAAACACTCCTGAACATGTCCCGCCATCATCTGGAGCAAGAGGTGGTAACTATGTGGAATTCAACCCTCTATATGCTTCAGAGGAGCAGCAAAAGGCCATTCAAGCCTATACATCTGCCTACGATATAGGCAAAGGAGGGGGAATGCACATGACTCAAGCGCAGTGGAGAATGATTTCAACGTTGTGCAAGGTTCTGCAAGGTTTTGCAACCCTTTGAACTTGCCACACGTGAAGTCAGTTCAGACACTGCCAGCCTGAGTCAGGTCATTCCCCTCATCAGGCTTTTGCAGAAGCAGCTGGAGAGATTGAAGGAGGAGCTAAAATGGAGCGATTCCTCTAGGCATGTGGGACTTGTCGCTGGAGCCCTTCATTCGCTTAAACAGGATTCATGGGTGTTCAATCTGTTGAAATCAGAGCACTACATTTTGGCCACCGTGCTCGATCCTAGGTTTAAAGCCTATGTTGTATCTCTCTTTCCAGCAGACACAAGTCTGCAGAGGTTCAAAGACCTGCTGGTGAGACACTTGTCAACTCAAGCGGAACGTGACCCGTCAATAGCTCTTTCTTCACATTCTCCCGCAACTGGGGCTGTGAGGAAAAGTCTAAGAATTCCGAGACCACCCACTGGCGGTGATGCAGAGCAGTCTGGAGCGAGTGCTGACATCTGGTCCTGACTGAAGGACCTGCCAACGATTACTGACATGTCATCTACTGTCACTGCATATGATTCTGTCACCATTGAAAGAATTGTGGAGGATTATATGAGTGACAGCATCCAAGTAGGCACGTCAGACAGTCCATACGTATACTGGCAGGAAAAAGAGGCAATTTGTAGACCCTTGCAAAAACTGGCTTTATTTTACCTAAGTTGCCCCCCCTCCAGTGTGTACTCCGAAAGAGTGTTTAGTGCAGCCGGTCACCTTGTCAGCGATCGGTGAATGAGGTTACTTCCACAAAATGTGAAGAAGACGATGTTCATCAAAATTAATTATAATCAATTCCTCCGTGGAGACATTCAGCAGCAATTGCCTCCAGAAAGTACATAGGGACCTGAGATGGTGGATTCCAGTGGGGACGAATTAATACTCTGTGAGGAGGGGGATGTACACAGTGAAAGGGGTGAGGAATCGTAGGATGATGATGAGGTCAACATCTTGTCTCTGTAGAGCCAGTTTGAGCAAGGAGAGATTGATTGCTTCTTTTTTTGGTGGGGGCCCAAACCAACCAGTCATTTCAGCCACAGTCGTGTGGCAGACCCTGTGGCTGAAATGATGGGTTTGTTAAAGTGTGCATGTCCTGTTTATACAACATAAGGGTGGGTGGGAGGGAACAAGGACAATTCCATCTTGCACCTCTTTTTTTTTAATTTATCTTTGCATCATGTGCTGTTTGGGGACTATTTTTTTAAGTGCCATCCTGTCTGACACTGCAGTGCCACTCCTAGATGGGCCAGGTGTTTGTGCAGCCCACTTGGGTCGCTTAGCTTAGTCATCCAGCGACCTCGGTGCAAATTTTAGGACTAAAAATAATATTGTGAGGTGTGAGGTTTTCAGAATAGACTGGAAATGAGTGTAAATTATGGTTATTGAGGTTAATAATACTATATGATCAAAATTACCCCCAAATTCTATGATTTAAGCTGTTTTTGAGGGGTTTTTGAAAAAAAAAAACCTGAATCCTAAACACACCCGAGCCCGACAAAAAATTTTCAGGGAGGTTTTTCCAAAAGGCGTACGAATCCAAAACACAGCCGCGGAACCGAATCCAAAACCAAAACACAAAACCTGAAAAATTTCCGGTGCATATCTCTAATATATATACATATATATATATATATATATAATACGGATCGCACACACCTCCAAATCAAAAATGTGGGTGCCCTATTTTCATATCAATAATGCAGTATCCGTAGACAATCCACATATAAACCAGCACACCACCATGTAGTAGCAAATATTCACTGCATAATTTAATCCAATTTCAAGTGCAATGTGCAGCATAATGGCAGTAGATTTATCAGCATAATACTCATCATCATTACAGACGGCAGCTCCAACAGCTGTTTCAGTGCAGCAGCACCTTCTTTATAGGAAACGCAATATACAACTGAAGCCTCAGCACACATATTTATACACCCCACAATAACAAATAAATACAAACACCTGTGCAGAGCACCTGGAACATTATTGTCTAGAATAAACCTGGTGTCTGGATCCCCTGCTCCCCCTCCGCGATCCCATGCTGCTCGCAAGCTCCGGTGTCCCACGCCAGTCCGCACATCACTCTGCGCTAATCCACATGGCGCCAAAGCCAGAAGCCCACACATCAGATCGTCGGAAGGAGAACAGCGGACTCCCACACCAGGAAGTGACGTATCGCTTCCACATGAACAAAACAAAAATAAAAATAAAAAAGCATAAACATGCAGCACATAGAGATCTAAATCGGAGCACATAATACACATATATAAGTAAAAGGTAACTATTTTCATATGCGGATCTCCAAAGAAATATACAGTGTGCATAACAACGGGTTGCTATAAGCAACCACACCTCACATATATGGATGCTTTACTCATGAATAAGTGCTCAAAAACAGAATGCTACATGTTCAATCTGTAAGACACATTAAATCCTATCAGAGGAAATTAACTAAGGATCCATCAGATACTTAATAGCATTCAGTCCATTCCACTATATTTTAATCTCTTCACAGAAATGGGGTAAATGAAAGTTCCTCATTCATTCCTCCTGGTGTCAAATCTCCCAAATTGTATATACATTCGCTCTCCTTCTGTAGGAGGATATTATTTCTGTCTCCTCCTCTCCGCAATGGGGGAACATGTTCAATAGGCATTACTCGAAAATCTTTAAGTGCATGTCCGGCCATAATGAAATGCCGTGCTACTGGTGGTGTGCTGGTATCTATTTTAGACAACGCTTTTTTAATTGAGCTGCGATGCATTGCCACTCGCTCTATGAGCATTCTCTGGGTTTTGCCCACGTAGATAGTATTTCAAGGGCACGAGATGATATATACCACATATTTGGTGTCACAAGACATGCGCTTTCGGAGCTTGTAAATCTTGCCAGTCTTTGGATGTTTAAATTAAATTCCAGTCTGTAGGAAACTGCAATTAGCACAACCAGTGCATTTAAATACTCCATTTTGTGGTGATAACCAGCCCATACCAGTTTTCATCCTGGGGCTGATATCAGAGGACAATAATCGATCCCTCAAGTTAGTGCTTCGATTATAGCAAAAAAGTGGTTTATTTTTTACAAACTTGCCCTAATACTGGATCACTTTGCATGATGTGCCAGTGTTCAAGTATAGCACGTCTTATGGCACCAGAGGAGATCGAATATGTTCTGGATAGCATTAACCTTTTGGTATCATCAATTTTCTGTTTAGGAACAAGCAAGTCTCTCTGATCCAATTCAATGCACCTCTGTATGGCATTGTCCACTCTGCAAGAACTTGTTCCCCATCGCATGTAGTGCTCCAGGTAACTTAGTAGGGTTAGAGGTAGTTCTAACCACTCTTACCATTTGGGAATAAGGTAAACCTTTCTTTAAAGGTTGCGGATGAAAGCTGTCGGAACATAGGAGGGTGTTTTTGTCTGTAAGTTTTCGATATATTTCTGTTGAGAATTGTCCCTCTACAATTTGGACTCTCACATCCAAAAACTCAATACTTGTTAGACTGCTTTGTAGGTAAATCTGATAGATCCTTCTAAACAATTAGGCTTATCAATGAAAATCTGCAATAAGTCAATTCCTCCTACCCAAATCAAAAATAAATCCTCAATAAAATGGGTGTAGAATGTTATGTATTTAGAATACACAGGATCACCATGACTATGAACAGCCTCATAGTCATACATGAATACGTTTGCATAAGATGGGGCCATATTAGACACCTTCATTGTTCCCTATAGCTGTAGGTAGAATGCATTGTTAAACATAAAGTAATTTTTATGCAAAACCACTTCCATGAGGAGCATCAGATATTCAATTGGTGGACCACTGTAATTGACATTAGATGTAATCACTGTTCTTACTGCCTCAGTACTAGAGATGAGCGGGTTTGGTTCTCAGAGAAACAAACCCCCCAGAACCTAGGGGATCCGGGGCTATCCGAGCCACAGCTCGGATGTCCTTGCCTGCCCCGGATCCCCAATCGAGGCAAAACCTCAGGATTCCACTGTCGGATCCTGAGGTTTTGCCTCGGACGCTGGTCTCAATAGTAACCTATGGAAGGCCACTGATTCACTGAGCCAATCAGCGTGTCCCCAAAGGCTATAATGGATGCCCCCACAGCGCTAATAGAGACTCCGCCCGCACTGTCGACACCGCCTCCCACACTGCAAACACCGCTGCCCGCACTGCCGACACCACCGCCCACACTGCCAACACTCCCGCACTGCTAACACTGCCGGCACCCCTGCCCTGAGGACACTTCCGTCACTCCCACACTGCCGACACTGCCGCATCCCTGAACTCCTGCACTGAGGACACCTCCAGCACTCCCGCATTGCCAACACTGTCAGCACCCCTGCACTGAGGACACTTCTGGCACTCCCGGACTGACGACACTGCCCCATCCCTGAACTCCTGCACTGAGGACACTTCCAGCACTCCCCCATTGCCAACACTGCCGGCACCCCTGCACTGAGGACACTTCCGGCACTCCCACACTGCCGACACTGCCGGCAACCCTGCACTGAGGACTCTGCCAGCACTCCTGCACTGAGGACACCTCTGGTACTTCCGCATTGCCAACATTCCCAGCACCCCTGCACTGAGGACACTGCCAGCACTCCCACACTGCCGGCACCCTGCACTGGGGACACTGCCAGCACTCCTGCACTGAGGACATCTCCCACACTGCCGACACTGCAGGCACCCCTGCACCGAGGACACTTCCGGCACTCCCACACTGCCGACACTGCCTGCACCCCTGAACTCCTGCACTGAGGACACCTCAAGCACTCCCACATTGCCAACACTGCTGTCACACCTGCACTGAGGACTCTGCCAGCACTCCTGCACTGAGGACAACTCCGGCACTCCCACATTGCTGACACTGCTGGCACCCCTAGGTACTGAGGACACTGCCGGCACTCCTGCACTGAGGACACCTCCAGCACTCCCGCAATTGCCGACACAGCAGGCATTCCTGTAGTGCCGACACTTCTGGCACCACCACACTGAAAACACAGCTGACAACGCGGCACTGAGGACCCTCTGTCACAGTAAACGCACTATTGGTGTATCTAACTTGCACTGTATCTGACCTGCACTGAAACCCATGCTGTATTCGACCTGCACTGTAACCCGTGCTGTATCTGAACAACACTGTATCCGACCCACATTGTGTTTGACCTGCACTGAAACCCGTGCTGTATCCGACTTACACTGCACCCGACCCGCATTGTATTCAACCCGCACTGTATCCAACCAACACTGTATTTGACCTGTGCTGTATCCAACCCACGCTGTATCCAACCCACACTGAGTCTGACCTGCGCTGTATCCAACCCACACTGTATTTGATCCATACTGTAACCTGCACTTTTTCTGGCCCACGCTGTATCTGACCCACAATATATACAACTCACAATGTATGCGACCCATACTGTATCTAACCTGCACTTTATCTTGCACTGTATCCAACGCGCACTGTATCTGACCCTGCACTGTAGCCAACCCTCACTGTATGCAATACACACTGTATCCAACCTGCACTGTAGTCTACACTGTATCCAGCCCACACACTGTATCCAACCCACACTCTGACCTGCACTGTATCCGACCTGTACTGTATCTTGCATTGTATCCGACATTGCGCTGTAGTCAACGCACACTATATCCAACCCGCACTCCGACCTGCACTGTATCCGACTTGCATTGTGTGCAATCTGCACTATATACAACCCGCAATGAACTGCATCTACACTGTATCCGACCTGCCTTGTATCCACCTGCACTGCATCTGACCCACACTGTAACCTGCATTGTACCCGACCCACTTTGTATCCAACCTGCACTGTGTCTGACACACACTGTATCTGACCAGCACTGTAACCTGGTCATTATTTAACTGTGTGTCCCAAAGAAATCCGCACTGTCCTACGCAGGTACAGAATGCTGATTTTTGTGATTAGGGAGAATTTGGGGAGCTGCTCGACAAAATGGCTGATTGGGGCTTTACATAGGCACAGGGTTCCATTCATCAGTGACCCAGGGCCCCCAAGAGGGAGGTACAGGCTGGACACTGAGAATAGGCATGTGCTGGGGGGCATGTGCACTTGTGCAAGGGGCATCAATGTCCACTGTTGCTATTTTACATATGGTTTAGGGTTTTTTTTATTTACTGTTTGGTAACTACTTCAGAGCAATGATATTGTACACACGATTCTGACAAAATTTCTGTGTTGGATTGTTTTCTATTGGTATGATTGGTTATTGCTAATACAGTACTAATTTGTAAAACATTTTTAAACAGAAATAACTGCCGTGTGTTTGTGCAGCTGCTCTGTTTCTTAGTTTAGCCAGCCAGGCTTTGGCCTATGTTGGTGAACAATGTTGTGAGGTGTGAGGTGGTCAAAATTGACTGGAAATGAGTGGAGATTAATGTTATTGAGGTTAATAATACCGTAGGATCAAAACTACCCCCCAATTCTGTGATTTTAGCTGGTTTTATGTTTTTTTCAAAAATCATCCAGATCCAAAGCCAAAACCAAAACACGAAAGGGTGGTTTTGGCAAAACCACCCCAAAACCAAAACACGAGTGGGGAATTAGAACCAAAACCAAAACACAAAACACGAAAAGTGCCCGCCGCACATCTCTACTCAGTATCATCTCAATACTAGTATATAAGCTGCTGACATCTAATGTTACCAGTAAGCAGCCACTAGGAAGAGGCCAAAGGCTTCCAGCTTCATCAGAAAATCCATGGTATCCCTCAAATAAAAAGGGGTCTTTTGGACAACCGGTTGTAGATAAACATCAATGAATTGAGATAATGGTTGGCCTAATGATCCGCTCGAGGAGATTATTTGCCTCCCAGGTAGTTTTATTGTGTACTTCTGCACCTTAGATAATGTATAGAGCACAGGCACCTTAGGGAAATCTTGAGTAAGAAATCTGGCAGTGGAACTATCAATCCAACCATTTACCAATCCTAGAGAAATAATGGCATCAATTTCACGCTTGTATGCACGATCAAAAGTTAAAAATTTATATCACTTGGTATCATTAAGTTGGTACATAATCTCTTCTACATAATCAGATCGGTCATGTAAGACAATCCCCCCACCCTTATCAGCAGGGCATATAATAATTGCTGCGTTATCACGTAGATCTTGTATTGCTCTCAATTCATGAGCACTTATCTCCTGCATATTGTTAATAAGGAGTAGAGTGTCCCGCTTGACCAACCTGATAAATGTGTCAATAGAAGCATTATAGTGCTGGGTGGATCAAAAATGCTTTTTGACCTAAAAGGGTTATCCTAAACACTTGTTGTGCTGTGTTTAGAAAAAAAATCTTTAAGGCGTAGTTATCTGTCAAAACGGTAAAGTTAAGTCTCCCACTGGAAGGCTGTCTGCTTGTAGGTGGACACAAAAGTCAGTCCTTTAGACAGAACTGACATTTCAGCTGGCTCTAATTTATGGCTGGATAAATTGAAAACTACTACCTCCTGTTCCCCTTGATGTAATTCCTTTCCTGACCTCTTTCGATGCTTTCTGCCCCCTCTCCTACAGGGTCTCGTCCTACCTTGTACCGGCTTCTGGTGTATACATGATCCCTTAAAAAAGACTGCTCGTAGAGGGCTGATCTGAATCACTAGGTGACATTTGGGAATCTAAGTCTGTATATGTTCTATCTGCCCGTCGTCTTCCCCTAGTGGCCTGGCCCCCTCTCCAAGTACATCTTACTCCTGGATTTGTAAACCAGGGATATACCCTAATCTCCTTGTAGTCCTCCTTAACTTCTCTATATTTAGTTTTTTTTAAAACCAATAGATCAGATCTAAAATTGGAGATACCAGTTTCAAGTTTAGTTAACCAATCATTGCTCGTATCAGATTTTAACGTGTCAATACCAACAGATTAACATTCAGCTAATTCTTTTTTGAGCACCACGATATCAGTGTTAACCTGTTGAATAACAAGTATCATGAAATCAAAACTGCATTGATTTTAAACAAAACACCACTGTCTGCAAAATTCAGTGTTATTGCGCATAACACTATTTCTCTATTTTAATTACATTTCATTTTTGTATCACCCTCTCTATAGCTTCGGCTTCCTAAATACTAATTTATTAACACTATAGTTTTTTTCACTGGTATGCTACGCTTGACTTTCTGGCTTATGCTGGTGTTTTGGGGTGCCACACCCTGCACCTAGATATAGCGCTAGGGACCCCCAAGACATGAGGGTTTTTTTACTTTTTTTGGTGTCGTTTTCTGCATAAAGTGACAGGGAACCCCAATTAGTGCACCATGTCGCCTCGCTCCACTACAGTTGCGCTCAGCAAAGGTTATCATTCCCAATGTAGTCTACTTGGATCGTAAAAGTATGAAAAAGTTCTAATTAATAAAACAAATGTGAAAAACTCATGTCAACCTTTTTCCATGTCGACCTTGTTCATGTCGACCTAATGACCATGTCGACCTAATGACCATGTAGGCCAATAGCGGTCAACCTAATGACTGTCGACCTAAGCCTTGTCGACCTAATGATCGTAAGCCTATACCATAACCCACTATTTGCTCCAAAAATGTATTTCACCCACATTTTTTTCTCCTCTTTCAAAGTAAACAAAATGGAGAGTGATACATACAAAGTGGCAGTTTATTGATATATAGAACTCATAAGCGATGTTAATACACTGTACAGTATGTACATTTACTGTAGTATGTTTCTCTGTAAATTATATTTGTATAAACAGTCAAGTTGCTGCTTATAATTATGAAGTTATGATATCATCACTTCATTGGGAAAGATTATGTACTGTATTGTAAGGAATATTGAATCATTTACTGGAAATTATCGTTCATCTTGACTTCCTGCACGTGTGTGGTCCTACAGCCTGGTGGATATATGTAGTCACAGGCTTCCTCAGTGTTTTCTAATATATACAGTATATAATTTATAGCAAAGCGAGCAGTATAACATGTATAAGCCTATATATATTAGTGATGAGCAGATTCGGTTCCCAGTGAACCGAACTATACAAACATCACGTCCCGAGCCCGGATCCTAGTCAGGCTCGGGATTTCCTGCCAGACTCGGAAACCAGAACGAGGCAAAAAGTCATCATCCTGCTGTTGGATTCTAGCAGGCTTTGGATTCCATATAAGGAGCCGCGCGTCGCTGCAGGGCCGAAACTTGTATTTTCATCACCCGGGGCAAGGCAGTAATTTGGCGCGCCCCCCTAATAAAAGCAAAAAACAAACAATCCATATCAGACTAAAATAATCAAATTACAAAAGGGATACTAATGGACATTGGGGGTAATTCCAAGTTGATCGCAGCAGGAATTTTGTTAACAGTTGGGCAAAACCATGTGCACTGCAGGGGAGGCAGATATAACATGTGCAGAGAGAGTTAGATTTGGGTGGGGTGTGTTCAATCTGCAATCTAAATTACAGTGTAAAAATAAAGCAGCGAGTATTTACCCTGCACAGAAACAAAATAACCCACCCAAATCTAACTCTCTCTACACATGTTATATCTGCCTCCCCTTAGTGCACATGGTTTTGCCCAACTGCTAAAAAAATTCCTGCTGCGATCAACTTGCAATTGCCCCCAATATTCCCTTATGTGCCTCAAATGCCCTATGCGTCACATGCCCCACCAGCGTGTTCAACTATGTTCTCCTCTGTGTGTCCCCATACATTGCACTATATCATAACACTTTATCACTGCACTACATTCCACTATCCACTGCACTACATCACTATACTACATCCCCTACACGCTGAACTACATCACTAAACTACACGCCCCTATACACTGCACTATATACCCTATATGCTACACTACATCAATACACTACATCCCCTTATATGCTACACCACATCAGTACACTACAGGCTCCTATATACTGCAATACATGACTACACTACATACCCTATATGGTGCACTACATCACTGCACTACACCCCCCTATAAGCTACACCAAATCCCCCTATCTGGGAGGCAAAGCGGAGGTTGATACTGCTAACTGGGAGCACAGTGCGCTTCTATAGCTTGCATGGTTCACTGCACACTAGTCGCAGCACTGCATGACAAAGAAGAGAGTTTGAGACAGTAGCCGGCATAGGAGAGATCCCAGGTACTGGAGCTCACTTGCCCAGCATCGGAGCCAGCTGTGGACAGACAGGTGGGTCAGATACATTGCCCTTGGAGCTGTCTGCTGTCTCAATGGAGCAGCACAGCACTGACAGTAAAAAAAAAAAAAAAACCTTCTCTTCTGTAACTCTTTGGCGCCCCCTCAAATACCTGCACCCGGGGTGCATGCCCCCTTAGCCCCCCCTAGTTATGGCCCTGGTCGCCGCCATTTTCACTCCAGTCCTGGAGAGTGTAGCGAGAGGACGTGTATCCTCTGTGTCTGTGCAGGAAAGTGGGGTGGTGCGTGGGGTGGCAACCTGCTCTTTTGTGTCATTCCAGTGCTGTCTTGTGCTGCATTAGTCCAGTGGTGGTATCTTGTGCTGCATCAGTCCAGTCACAGTGGTAGTGTCCTGTGCTGCCATAAGTCCAGTGCTGCTGTATAAGTCTAATCTAGTGCAGTGGTGCTATCTTTTGCTGTATCAGTCCAGTGGTGGTGTCCTGTGCTGCCACAAAACCAGTGGTGCTGCTGTATAAGTCCAGGGGTACTGCCGTATAAGTCCAGTCCAGTGGTGCAGCCATATAAGTCCAGGAGTACTGCCATATAAATCCAGGGGTACTGCCATATAAGTCCAGTGGTACTGCCGTATAAGTCCAGGGGTACTGCCGTATAAGTCCAGTTCAGTAGTACTGCCGTATAAGTCCAGGGGTACTGCCGTATAAGTCCAGGGGTACTGCGGTATAAGTCCAGTCCAGTAGTGCAGCCGTATAAGTCCAGTGGTACTGCCATATAAGTCCAGTGGTACTGCTGTATAAGTCCAGGTGTACTACCGTATAAGTCCACCAATATTGTGCGTGCATTATACAGTATCTGAGCAAATTCCAGCACGTCCCATATTTTGCACATACAATTAATCTGGTGGTGCAGAATTTATTGAAAAATGACAGGGGCATGCAGGAGATGCTGTCGGTGGCCAAAAAAACTGCGGGCCACTTTCGACATTCAGCCACTGCATGCCACTGCAACATAGGCCAGGCGTTTGTGCCGCACACTTGTGTAGCTAAGCAAAGTCATCCAGCTACCTCATTTCACCTGTTTTTCTTATTTGCTTGATGAGCTGTTTGGGGCCTAGTTTTTAAAAGTGCCATCCTGATACTGCAGTGCCACTCCTAGATGGGCCAGGTGTTTGTGCCGTACATTTGTGTTGCTTAGCAAAGTCATCCAGCATCCAGATTACAGATGATTATCCCACTAGATGGATATATTTGATTTATGTCTTGTTAGAGATGTTTTTTTCTGTAAATAATCTCGGACATTCTTGTGACAGAGTTTATCTAATTTTTGATGCTCCAACATTTGCCTTAATATAGATGTGAATAATATCTCTCATTTGAATGTGCATAGATGAAACTTTGTTTCTAATGTGATAAATGAGATAAGAAGCACATACACACAGATGAAGAAATGTACCTGTTTTTCTGTTCTTTTGTAACCATACAACCCAGAAGAGTGTAACATTGTTTCTATCTGCAGATAACAGACTACATACAGTATGTTAGACAAAATCACTGTTTGTCTGTTAGGACAACTGCTGCCTTAGAGATTTATGGAAAACAGCAGCAAACAAACCAGGGACTGTCAAGTGACGGAATCATGTTTTACATGTAATATTTACTAACCTATATCTATCCATATAGTGGTTTAATTATAGAATTTCAACAATTAGATGTTATTTCAACTGCGAGTACTAATATTACACCCACATGTTCTTCTTTTCTGTGGGCTTTTATTTATTTAAATAAAATCTTTTTCATGATTTTTAGTTATATCTATTAAAAGTTAAATTTTAATATAGGCAGTGGGCCCCAAGAAGAGAGTCTTTCTCTTTTTTCTGTTTCTCAATATTATTCAACACTCTCTGGGTGCACCTCCACCAACGGTATTTTAGAAATACTAGTTCATGGTATAATTATCTGGAATGTGGAAAAGCCTATATAGTATTCATTCAATTTTTGTACTTTAACCCTTGTGCCTCTTTACCACTGTTTCCTCTCCCACCTACCCACCACATTTCCACATAGCGTATACTGCAGTGCCACTCCTAGATGGGCCAGGTGTTTGTGCCGCACACTTGTGTTGCTTAGCAAAGTCATCCAGCTACCTCATTGCACCTCTTTTTCTTCTTTGCATGATGAGCTGTTTGGGGCCTAGTTTTTAAAAGTGCCATCCTGTCTGACAATGCAGTGCCACTCCTAGATGGGCAAGGTGTTTGTGCCGCACACTTGTGTTGCTTAGCTTAGTCCCCAAGTGACCTTATTGCACCTCTTTTACTTCTTTGCATGATGAGCTGTTTGGGGCCTAGTTTTTTTTTAAGTGCTATCCTGTCTGACACTGCAGTGCCACTCCTAGATGGGCCAAGTATTTGTGCCGCACACTTGTGTCACTTAGCAAAGCCATCCAGCTTCCTCGGTGCAACCTTTTTGCCTAAAAACAATATTGAGAGGTGTGAGATGTTCATAATAGACTGGAAATGAGTGGAAAAGAATATTATTGAGGTTAATAATATCGTAGAATCAAAATTACCCCCAAATTCTGTGATTTTAGCTGTTTTTGTGGTTTTTTTTTTAAATCATCCAGAACCAAAACCCGAAAGGGTGGTTTTGGCAAAACCAATCCAGATCCAAAAAACAAGAGCGAGGATCCAGATCCAAAACCAAAACAGAAAACAAGTGCCGGCCACACATCTCTAAAATATATATATATATAGCCCATCTGAATAGAATTTAGGAATAATAATCATTAATTAGTCTATTTATCTTGCACAAGTTCAAATTAATGTTATAAAGACACTAGTGTAGTTATATGACCATACTGTACAGTGACTTTGTATGACCATACTGTACAGTGTAGTTATGTGACCATACTGTACAGTGGGGGGTACACTTTATCTGGGTTTGGGCTTGTATATGGGCCTGGCGGGGGCACAGTCTGGGTCAGTTTCTGAGCGTTACTGAGGGTGTGCTATGCAGGTGCTGAAAGAAACATTGTCCTCCACCAGTGCAGCGCGCAGCACTGCAAATTTGCCCTTTGCATAGTATTTTATGCATTTTTATTTTAAGGGGCCTAGCTACGCCTCCCCAGATTTGGTCATGCCCCACCCCTTCCCAAGTACCCAGGCCTGGGGCTGCTCTTGATGTCCCTGTGAGCATAACGGGTTAATTTTATCAGCCAACATATTGTTTATACTGTCATCTGTTTTTTCCTAGCACAAATATTTCACACACAATCATAAAGTAACAGTATTTAATGGCACTTTGATGTTTAATAAATATACAGTATGCACCCTGTGGGTCAGAGCAAGTACCCACTTAATAAGGGGCATATCTATAATGGATGAATTCTGTGCAGTGTATACAGTCCCATAGGACCCTGTTTGTGCCGTACATTTGTGTTGCTTAGCAAAGTCATCCAGCATCCAGATTACAGATGATTATACCACTTGAGGGATATATTTGATTTATGTCTTGTTAGAGATGTTTTTTTCTGTAAATAATCTCAGACACTATTGTGACAGAGTTTATCTAATTTTTGATGCTCCAACAGTTGCCTTAATATAGATGTGAATAATATCTCTCATTTGAATGTGCATAGATGAAACTTTGTTTCTAATGTGATAAATGAGAATAGAAGTGTGGCATCCCAGGAATTCCTGGCCTTTTTCTCAAGTGAGCCTCAGGTTGCAGAGTTGTAATATCAGCTGCCCCTGCCTGCCTGCTATTGGATGACCCCTGAACTCACGGGTGGGGGTCTGAGGAGGACAAAGGAAACAGCATGGGGGTGGGAGATTTGGGGAGAGGAGAGCCAGGTTGGGAGAGGGAGAGAAACGTCCCAGAGAGCAGGGTTGAAGACGGACTGCTGTGTGAAGGAGAGCAGGCATCAGGAAGCAATCACAGACGGGTGCAGGGACGAGCGTGTGTTGCAGCAGAACGCCGTTGCGGGTGAAAGCTGGCACACTGAAGCAGCCATCTCAAGCAGAGACCTGAGCGGCACTGATCGGAGGACCGAGGACCCGGGGAGTTGGACGCCGTGTGCTGCAGCAGAGAGCCACTGCGGGCGAAAGCTGGCACACCACAGAGTACCCACCGTGATCACAGGAGCACAGCCACCGAGAGCGACCAGCCGCTGCCGATAGGGCACGGGTAAGCTATGAATGCATATTGACTCTGCTGAGGCTGTGCACTCTCTGTTACTTGCACACTGCTTCATTAACCCTCTCCTGGACATTGTACTGCTTCTCCCACTCCTGCACACTGTTTATCATTTCATTTACCATGCTGGTCATTCCGAGTTGTTCGCTCGTTGACGATTTTCGCTATATTGCGATTAGTCGCTTACTGCGCATGCGCAAGGTTCGCAGAGCGCATACGCTTAGTTATTTTACACAAAAGTTAGGTATTTTACTCACGGCATGACGAGGAATTTTCATCGTTCTGGTGATTATACTGTGATTGACAGGAAGTGGGTGTTTCTGGGCGGAAACTGGCCGTTTTCTGGGAGTGTGTGAAAAAACGCTGGCGTTTCTAGGAAAAACGCGGGAGTGTCTGAAGAAACGGGGGAGTGTCTTGGCGAACGCTGGGTGTGTTTGTTATGTCAAACCAGGAACGAAACTAACTGAACTGCTAAGAAATTTCTATTCGCAATTCTGCTAATCTTTCGTTCGCAATTCTGCTAAGCTAAGATACACTCCCAGAGGGCGGCGGCTTAGCGTGTGCAATGCTGCTAAAAGCAGCTAGCGAGCGGACAACTCGAAATGAGGGCCCATATCACTGAACATTGCATGGCTTGCTAGTGATCATTCAATTTACCCTTTCCCTGAACATTGATTATAACTGCTGCCTTGTCCCTTCCCCCATTCTGGACATTGTGTGATTTCCCCCACTCTGCAAGCCAGGACTTTTATGACTCTGTCTCCAACTTTATGACCCTGCAGCCTGCTCAATACTAGCCCTTACAAAAACTAATGCAACACTGCCCCCTTGGGACAGGTCAAGAAAGTAATTGAACTGAAAGTAAAAGTAAATGATCTGCTCTGTGTAATGAACCAATTGGCTTTAGATTGATGTATGTTAAATGTACTAACTGTAAACTGCCATATGCAAACATGCTAATCAAACGTTATCTTGAGATGAGACACCATGGTAACTGAAGTTATATTGCATTCTAACCCTGACTTTATATGTGTAAAATGTATTTGATTTAGTCAGCAATTGTGTACATTATTAGCATCGTGATTCACTTACCATTTCAAATAAAACCGTAGTCACTGTGTTAATCAGTCGTGACTTTCTGTAAAGGGGTTCTTTGGGGTTGCCCTCATCCCTCTGCCAACCCATCCAGAGGGCACCACCTGGAGGCTTTCAAGCGGCTGAGGCAGATGAAGGCGGGAAGATACAGGTACGACTCGCACCACATACAGCTGTACCACAATTGGTTAGCGGTATCACAACTTGGCGTCTACGAACAGGATCCGTGACCGCATCTCAATATTTATTTAAATATTTATAATAAATAAATCTCAATAGCAAGATGTATCTTCCTCAGCAGAGCAATGTTGCTCCAAGCCAGGAAAGACCATCTATGGCAACAGCATCACCCATCATGATGCCGTACTACTTTGGGGCCCCCTGGGTACCTACGTACTCGGGAAAGCCATGCCTTCCAGGCACTAGCCCATTCAAGGAGTTCAAAGCCACGATGCAGTCCATGTTTAAACTGTATACGCTGAGCGAGGCTCAAAAGGTTGAGATCTTAGTGGGACAGCTGAAGGGTGCTGCCCTCCGTGAAGTCCAGGCATTGTCTGACTCAGAGAAAGCAACAGCGGAACGCATCCTCACAAAGCTAGTGCTCATCTTCGATACGAGCACAGTCTCTGACCTCAAAGGCAGTCTCTATGCCAGGAAGCAGCATCCACAGGAATCCCTGCGAGAGTTCGCCCTGGGGCTACAAGAAGCCATGAAGTCAGTGCAGGCCCTAGATCCCCGTGAAGCCCAGCAAGCGGATGAAACCTTGATCAACCTGTTTATCGAGGGCACGCAAGGAGGTTCAATTCGTGCCCAATTGAGGATGTGGAGACGCAAAAAGCCAGACTGTACCTTCGCAGAATTCAAGGAAGCCATCTTACAGATTCTGGGACCTGACCTGAGTGATGAGGTAGGGTATGACCCATTGGAATCGTCCGAGGATGACCCCTCCAGGGATGCCAAACAGTCTCCACTGTCCAACACCCCATTACCCAGGGCGACCGCAATCCAACAGTCACAGGCCCTAC
This sequence comes from Pseudophryne corroboree, assembly GCF_028390025.1. Taxonomy (NCBI): domain Eukaryota; kingdom Metazoa; phylum Chordata; class Amphibia; order Anura; family Myobatrachidae; genus Pseudophryne; species Pseudophryne corroboree. The sequence goes on from NC_086446.1 coordinate 641,950,077, forward strand.
CTGACCAGGATCCCATCGGAGTCCTGGCCAGCAAGCTCACCGAGTTGACACTGAACCTATCCAGGATGGGACAGAAGCTGGAGGAACTCAGTCAAGAGCAAGCCGGAATCCGGCGCAGGGAATGGCGCCAAGAACGCCAAGATCGTGGGGAAAGAAACTGGTCCAGGTGGGATACGCCACGAGATACTGACCGACGTCCAACAGATCAATTCGATTCGCAAGGGAGACCCATCTGTAGGGGGTGCCGGCAAAGTGGGCACATCGATAGAAATTGCACCAACGGGGCTTTAAATGAGCCAACCCCGAGGTGAAGGTCCGACCCTCGGGAGTAGACACACCCACAGGTCCATCGTCGCAGGAGTGGTGGCCTCAATATGTTGGTGAGTGCCCACACTTGAAGATCTGGATCAATGATGTGGAGGTACCAGCTCTACTAGACACCGGCTCCCAAGTGACCACGCTACAACTTACCGATTTCCTGTGCCACTGGAATGAGAGGGAAATTGTGACCCCCCAACAACTTGGTTGCATCTCCTGGCCAGCAACGGACAACAAATCCCTTACAGTGGTTACTGGGAAGCAGATCTGGAAGTCGGCAAAGCGAGACTTCCGCAACAGGGGTGCCTAGTCACCACCGTACATAACGAACATCAACCCCCAGTGATCCTTGGAATGAATGTTCTGAAGAACTGCCACGATGAACTAGTGGAAGTTCTCCGAATGGAAATGTGTACTGCCGCCTCAAGAGATCGGAGGACTCTGCATCAAACTGTACGTTTGCTAGAGGGGCAGAAGAAGTTCGCCAATGTCAAGGGAGAGGTGGGGAAAGCTAGGACCGCAGATCAACAACCCGTAATATTGCGACCAAATTCCGAACACGTGATTTGGTGCAAAGCTAGGTTTGGACCTGGCGGTCGAGACTACGAAGCCATGATCGAAGCCTATAACACTGACGGGCAACTGCCATTTACGGTGGCAAGGACCTTGGCACGAGTGGAACGTGGGAGGGTGCCGGTACGTATACTCAACCCGCACAGCTACTCCATCCGACTGTCCAAGCACTGTCCCGTGGCAAGAATAATCCAAGTCGACTTCCAAGATATACTGGTAGAAAACGTCGCCACAGCCCAGCAAAGTGCGGTGACAGGACCATTGATGGCAGCCAGCAGCGATCCTCCATGGTGGAGTGAAATTCAAATTGGGGATTCGGACACCCCGGAAGAAAAACGAGAAAGTGTGCTCCAGGTGGTCCGCAAAAACGCGATTGCTTTCAGCCAACACTCCTCGGACTTCGGGACGGCAGAGAGTGTCTACCATCATATCCCCATGGGGACGAATCCCCCAATCAAAGAAAGACACCGACCTCTGCCTCCGACCATGCACCAGCCCGTACGAAACATGATCACAGAAATGAAAGCGGCTGGAGTTATTAGGGAGAGTCACAGCCCCTGGGCAGCACCACTGGTTATTGTGAAGAAAAAAGATGGCAGTCTCCGGTTCTGCGTGGATTACCGGAAACTGAACGCAGTGACCCACAAGGACGCCTACCCACTCCCTAAGATTGAGGAGTCCCTCACGGCATTGAAGATTGCGACCTACTTCTCCACACTGGATCTCACGAGCGGGTATTGGCAGATACCCATGGCCCCGGAAGACCAGGAAAAGACTGCCTTCACCACTCCGATGGGCCTCTTTGAGTTTGATCGGATGCCGTTTGGACTCTGCAACGCCCCTGCTACCTTCCAGAGAGTGATGGAGCACTGCCTCGGACACCGTAACTTTGAGATGGTCCTCTTGTATTTAGATGATGTCATCATCTTCTCCAAGAGCTACGAGGAACACTTGAAACACCTGGATGAGGTGTTCACCCAGTTGGCCAAATCAGGGCTGAAACTCAAACCATCAAAGTGCCATTTATTGAAACCAAAGGTGCAATATCTAGGCCATGTAGTCAGTTCAGACGGGATCAAACCGGATCCCGAAAAGATCCAGGTGGTGCGAGATTGGCCCACACCGAAGACAGTGAAATATGTCAGGAGCTTCCTTGACTTTGGTGGCTATTACCGACGCTTCATAGAGAATTTCGCAAAGGTGGCTGCCCCACTACATGAACTTCTGTGAGGCAAGTCTGGTCAAGAAAGGAGGAGTTCCACTCTAGTCACCTGGAGGGAAGAGCAACAATTTTCGTTTGAAGAATTGAAGGCGGCATTGATAGGGTCACCCTTGCTGGCCTATCCAGATTATGAGAAGCTCTTCCAGGTGTACACAGATGCCAGCCACCACGGATTAGGGGCAGTGTTATCCCAAATGCAAGATGGCCGTGAGCGAGTGATTGCCTATGCCAGTAGAGGACTCTGGAAGACCGAAAGGAACTGCGACAATTACAGTACCTTCAAACTGGAATTGCTTGCCCTAATTTGGGCCGTCACTGAAAAATTCAAAAACTACCTGGCTGCCACCCCGTTTGTCATCGATATCGACAACAATTCACTTGCGCACCTGTCCACAGCCAGGTTGGGAGCAATGTAACAACGGTGGATTTCTCGCCTAGCCAACTTACGTTACACCGTGAACTACAGGAGTGGAAAGTCCAATGGAACTGCAGATGCATTGTCCCGACTGCCTACCACTGACCTAACAGAAGAGGACAAAGATCAAGCTGAAGATGTAGAGACCCCATGGTTCAGGCCTCCAGAACAAACGCGGATCGTTACCTCGGACCCAATGGCGGAAACCGCTGACCAGAGACCTGAGAGCCCCCAGCTTGACCCACCAGTGTTCGACTGGGGCAAAGTACAAAGGGAGAGCCCAGTGTTGCTGGACCTAATGGACCTTATTCGGCAGGAACGCAGGCTGAACCAGTCAGAGAGGGCCAATGCAGACCAGGAATTGGTGAAACTACTAACACACAGAGACCGCATCCAGCTCAAGCAGGGGCTTGCAGTCCGAATCAGCCTTGACCCTGGAACATATCAAAAGATCACCCAGGTCATTGTTCCTCGGCAACAAGCCAGCTTCCTGCTCAAGGCCTACCACAACCAGTCCGGACACTTTGGAGCCCAGAAAACAGAATCGGTATTACGAAGGAGATATTTCTGGGTAGGGATGAGGGCAGACATCGAAGGGTGGTGCCGACAATGTGTGGCCTGCTGCCTCAAAAGGAACCCCGATGCAAGCCAACGGGATCCGCTACACCCTATAAAGAGTCATCGTGCCCTGGAGATTGTGGCTTTAGACCATGTAAAGCTCGACCCCAGCCCAAGCGGGTGCCAGTACGCACTTACCATCACCGATCACTACAGCAAATTTATAGTTGTTGTCCCAACCCGTGACTTGACGGCTAAGACCACAGCAGGACTCTTTCTAAAACACTTTGCTCGGCCATATGGGTACCCAGAACGGATTCTAACAGACCAAGGTCCCGCATTCAAATCCCAGCTATTTCAAGAACTATGCTTGCTATTTGGGTGCAAGAAAGTAAGGACAACTGCCTACCACCCACAGGGCAATGGACTGTGCGAACGATCCAATCAGACAATCATAGGGATGTTGAGGAGTTTGTCAGCAGAGAAACACTCCCAGTGGCCAAACTTCCTGCCAGAGCTCACTTACCTGTACAACAACACGGAACACTGTTCTACCGGCTTCAGACCCTTCTACTTGATGTTCGGCCGGCAGGGAAAGTTGCCCAGAGACCTGGAATTGATGCCCAACGTGAGTGAACCCATGAACCCCCGAACAGGTTGGGTGCGTGAACATCAGCACAGGATCAAGATGGCCCGGGAGATTGTTGGGAAAAGGATGGAGGCTGCACATTAACGCCAAGAGCGAAGTTGCAACACAAGCACTAAGGCAAAAGCTCTACAGATAGGAGATAAAGTCTGGAAAAAGAAGAACCATCGGTACAGCAAGTTGGATGCCATGTGGGAAGACGTACCCTACACCATAGTCAGCATTCCCAGTGACGATATGCATGCATACCAGATCCAACGGCAACAAGATGGCAAACTTAGCATGGTGCCTAGAGATCAGCTGAAGATATGTGCCTCCGAGGTGCCTGCGATATCTCCACTGAGCCCTCCAATGGCAGAGGGATGGGGATCCTCAGGGGCTGTTCCCTTTCATGATCCCACCGAGTTACTGTTGTTTATGTGCGGCCCAGTCCCATGCAACCCTGTTGGGGCCATAGCCCCAGAACTGACAGTGGAAAGGCCGATGGGGTACAGAATTGACCCTACCCCAGTCATTTCTCCCTCCGAAGTTGAAGGCCCTGACTCTCAGGTCAGACGGTCGGTACGCAGTACCCAGGGTGTCCCACCCCTACGTTACCAGGTGTAAAATGTAACTGAAAACCCTTTAGGCTCCATACTGTCAGGTTATGATGTTTCTATGTATGTGTATTGAATGACGTGGTTGTAGCTTCATCCTGTTGAACAGAACCGTATTCAAGAGATTCAATGCAACGCCACCATGCGTGAGGACACTCATAGTTTTAGCGGAGGAATATGTGGCATCCCAGGAATTCCTGTCCTTTTTCTCAAGTGAGCATCAGGTTGCAGAGTTGTGACATCAGCAGCCACTGCCTGCCTGCTATTGGATGACCCCTGAACTCACGGGTGGGGGTCTGAGCAGGACAAAGGAAACAGCATGGGGGTGGGAGTTTTGGGGAGAAGAGAGCCAGGTTGGGAGAGGGAGAGGAACGTCCCAGAGAGCAGGGCTGAAGACGGACTGCTGTGTGAAGGAGCGCAGGCATCAGGAAGCAATCACAGACGGGTGCAGGGACGAGCGTATGTTGCAGCAGAACGCCGTTGCGGGTGAAAGCTGGCACACTGAAGCAGCCATCTCAAGCAGAGACCTGAGTGGCGCTGATCGGAGGACCGAGGACCCGGGGAGTTGGACGCCGTGTGATGCAGCAGGGAGCCACTGCGGGCGAAAGCTGGCACACCACAGAGTACCCACCGTGATCACAGGAGCACAGCCACCGAGAGCGACCAGCCACTGCCGATCGGGCACGGGTAAGCTATGAATTCATATTGACTCTGCTGAGGCTGTGCAGTATCTGTTACTTGCTCACTGCTTCATTCACCCTCTCCTGGACATTGTACTGCTTCTCCCACTCCTGCACACTGTTTATCATTTCATTTACCATATCACTGAACATTGCATGGCTTGCTAGTGATCATTCAATTTACCCTTTCCCTGAACATTGATTATAACTGCTGCCTTGTCCCTTCCCCCATTCTGGACATTGTGTGATTTCCCCCACTCTGCAAGCCAGGACTTTTATGACTCTGTCTCCAACTTTATGACCCTGCAGCCTGCTCAATACTAGCCCTTACAAAAACTAATGCAACCCTGCCCCCTTGGGACAGGTCAAGAAAGTAATTGAACTGAAAGTAAAAGTAAATGATCTGCTCTGTGTAATGAACCAATTGGCTTTAGATTGATGTATGTTAAATGTACTAACTGTAAACTGCCATATGCAAACATGCTAATCAAACGTTATCTTGAGATGAGACACCATGGTAACTGAAGTTATATTGCATTCTAACCCTGACTTTATATGTGTAAAATGTATTTGATTTAGTCAGCAATTGTGTACATTATTAGCATCGTGATTCACTTACCATTTCAAATTAAACCGTAGTCACTGTGTTACTCAGTCGTGACTATCTGTAAAGGGGTTCTTTGGGGTTGCCCTCATCCCTCTGCCAACCCATCCAGAGGGCACCACCTGGAGGCTTTCAAGCGGCTGAGGCAGACGAAGGCGGGAAGATACAGGTACGACTCGCACCACATACAGCTGTACCACAATTGGTTAGCGGTATCACAACTTGGCGTCTACGAACAGGATCTGTGACCGCATCTCAATAGCAAGATGTCTCTTCCTCAGCAGAGCAATGTTGCTCCAAGCCAGGAAAGACCATCTATGGCAACAGCATCACCCATCACGATGCCGTACTACTTTGGGGCCCCCTGGGTACCTACGTACTCGGGAAAGCCATGCCTTCCAGGCACTAGCCCATTCAAGGAGTTCAAAGCCACGATGCAGTCTATGTTTAAACTGTATACGCTGAGCGAGGCTCAAAAGGTTGAGATCTTAGTGGGACAGCTGAAGGGTGCTGCCCTCCGTGAAGTCCAGGCATTGTCTGACTCAGAGAAGGCAACAGCGGAACGCATTCTCACAAAGCTTAGTGGTCATCTTCGATACGAGCACAGTCTCTGACCTCAAAGGCAGTCTCTATGCCAGGAAGCAGCATCCACAGGAATCCCTGCGAGAGTTCGCCCTGGGGCTACAAGAAGCCATGAAGTCAGTGCAGGCCCTAGATCCCCGTGAAGCCCAGCAAGCAGATGAAACCTTGATCAACCTGTTTATCGAGGGCACGCAAGGAGTTTCAATTTGTGCCCAATTGAGGATGTGGAGACGCAAAAAGCCAGACTGTACCTTCGCAGAATTCAAGGAAGCCATCTTACAGATTCTGGGACCTGACCAGAGTGATGAGGTAGGGTATGACCAATTGGAATCGTCCGAGGATGACCCCTCCAGGGATGCCAAACAGTCTCCACTGTCCAACGCCCCATTACCCAGGGCGACCGCAATCCAACAGTCACAGGCCCCACCTGACCAGGATCCCATCGGAGTCCTGGCCAGCAAGCTCACCGAGTTGACACTGAACCTATCCAGGATGGGACAGAAGCTGGAGGAACTCAGTCAAGGGCAAGCTGGAATCCGGCGCAGGGAATGGCGCCAAGAACGCCAAGATCGTGGGGAAAGAAACTGGTCCAGGTGGGATACGCCAAGAGATACTGGCCGACGTCCAACAGATCAATTCGATTCGCAAGGGAGACCCATCTGTAGGGGGTGCCGGCAAAGTGGGCACATCGATAGAAATTGCACCAACGGGGCTTTAAACGAGCCAACCCCGAGGTGAAGGTCCGACCCTCGGGAGTAGACACACCCACAGGTCCATCGTCGCAGGAGTGGTGGCCTCAATATGTTGGTGAGTGCCCACACTTGAAGATCTGGATCAATGATGTGGAGGTACCAGCTCTACTAGACACCGGCTCCCAAGTGACCACGATACAACTTACCGAATTCCTGCGCCACTGGAATGAGAGGGAAATTGTGACCCCCCAACAACTTGGTTGCATCTCCTGGCCAGCAACGGACAACAAATCCCTTACAGTGGTTACTGGGAAGCAGATCTGGAAGTCGGCAAAGTGAGACTTCCGCAACAGGGGTGCCTAGTCACCACCGTACATAACGAACATCAACCCCCAGTGATCCTTGGAATGAATGTTCTGAAGAACTGCCACGATGAACTGGTGGAAGTTCTCCGAATGGAAATGTGTACTGCCACCTCAAGAGATCGGAGGACTCTGCAGCAAACTGTACGTTTGCTAGAGGGGCAGAAGAAGTTCGCCAATGTCAAGGGAGAGGTGGGGAAAGCTAGGACCGCAGATCAACAACCCGTAATATTGCGACCAAATTCCGAACACGTGATTTGGTGCAAGGCTAGGATTGGACCAGGCGGTCGAGACTACGAAGCCATGATCGAAGCCTATAACACTGACGGGCAACTGCCATTTACGGTGGCAAGGACCTTGGCACGAGTGGAACGTGGGAGGGTGCCGGTACGTATACTCAACCCGCACAGCTACTCCATCCGACTGTCCAAGCACTGTCCCGTGGCAAGAATAATCCAAGTCGACTTCCAAGATATACTGGTAGAAAACGTCGCCACAGCCCAGCAAAGTGCGGTGACAGGACCATTGATGGCAGCCAGCAGCGATCCTCCATGGTGGAGTGAAATTCAAATTGGGGATTCGGACACCCCGGAAGAAAAACGAGAAAGTGTGCTCCAGGTGGTCCGCAAAAACGCGATTGCTTTCAGCCAACACTCCTCGGACTTCGGGACGGCAGAGAGTGTCTACCATCATATCCCCACGGGGACGAATCCCCCAATCAAAGAAAGACACCGACCTCTGCCTCCGACCATGTACCAGCCCGTACGAAACATGATCACGGAAATGAAAGCGGCTGGAGTTATTAGGGAGAGTCACAGCCCCTGGGCAGCACCACTTGTTATTGTGAAGAAAAAAGATGGCAGTCTCCGGTTCTGTGTGGATTACCGGAAACTGAACGCAGTGACCCACAAGGACGCCTACCCACTCCCTAGGATTGAGGAGTCCCTCACGGCATTGAAGACTGCGACCTACTTCTTCACACTGGATCTCACGAGCGGGTATTGGCAGATACCCATGGCCCCGGAAGACCGGGAAAAGACTGCCTTCACCACTCCGATGGGCCTCTTTGAGTTTGATCGGATGCCGTTTGGACTCTGCAACGCCCCTGCTACCTTCCAGAGAGTGATGGAGCACTGCCTAGGACACCGTAACTTTGAGGTGGTTCTCCTCTATTTAGATGATGTCATCATCTTTTCCAAGAGCTACGAGGAACACTTGAAACACCTGGATGAGGTGTTCACCCAGTTGGCCAAATCAGGGCTGAAACTCAAACCATCAGGGTGCCATTTATTGAAACCAAAGGTGCAATATCTAGACCATGTAGTCAGTTCAGACGGGATCAAACCGGAACCCGAAAAGATCCAGGTGGTGCGAGATTGGCCCACACCGAAGACAGTGAAATATGTCAGGAGCTTCCTCGGCTTTGGTGGCTATTACCGACGCTTCATAGAGAATTTCGCAAAGGTGGCTGCCCCACTACATGAACTTCTGTGAGGCAAGTCTGGTCAAGAAAGGAGGAGTTCCACTCTAGTCACCTGGAGGGAAGAGCAACAATTTTCTTTTGAAGAATTGAAGGCGGCATTGATAGGGTCACCCTTGCCGGCCTATCCAGATTATGAGAAGCCCTTCCAGGTGCACACAGATGCCAGCCACCATGGATTAGGGGCAGTGTTATCCCAAATGCAAGACGGCCATGAGCGAGTGATTGCCTATGCCAGTAGAGGACTCTGGAAGACCGAAAGGAACTGCGACAATTACAGTACCTTCAAACTGGAATTGCTTGCCCTAATTTGGGCCGTCACTGAAAAATTAAAAAACTACCTGGCTGCCACCCCGTTTGTCATCGATACCGACAACAATTCACTTGCGCACCTGTCCACAGCCAGGTTGGGAGCAATGTAACAACGGTGGATGTCTCGCCTAGCCAACTCTCGTTACACCGTGAACTACAGGAGTGGAAAGTCCAATGGAAATGCAGATGCATTGTCCCGACTGCCTACCACTGACCTAACAGAAGAGGACAAAGATCAAGCTGAAGATGTAGAGACCCCATGGTTCAGGCCTCCAGAACAAACGCGGATCGTGACCTCGGACCCAGTGGCGGAAACCGCTGACCAGAGACCTGAGAGCCCCCAGCTTGACCCACCAGTGTTCGACTGGGGCAAAGTACAAAGGGAGGGAGCAGGACTCTTTCTAAAACACTTTGCTCGGCCATATGGGTACCCAGAACGGATTCTAACAGACCAAGGTCCCGCATTCAAATCCCAGCTATTTCAAGAACTATGCTTGCTATTTGGGTGCAAGAAAGTAAGGACAACTGCCTACCACCCACAGGGCAATGGACTGTGCGAACGATCCAATCAGACAATCATAGGGATGTTGAGGAGTTTGTCAGCAGAGAAACACTCCCAGTGGCCAACCTTCCTGCCAGAGCTCACTTACCTGTACAACAACACGGAACACTGTTCTACCGGCTTCAGACCCTTCTACTTGATGTTCGGCCGGCAGGGAAAGTTGCCCAGAGACCTGGAATTGATGCCCAACGTGAGTGAACCCATGAACCCCCGAACAGGTTGGGTGCGTGAACATCAGCACAGGATCAAGATGGCCCGGGAGATTGTTGGGAAAAGGATGGAGGCTGCACATTAACGCCAAGAGCGAAGTTACAACACAAGCACTAAGGCAAAAGCTCTACAGATAGGAGATAAAGTCTGGAAAAAGAAGAACCATCGGTACAGCAAGTTGGATGCCATGTGGGAAGACGTACCCTACACCATAGTCAGCATTCCCAGTGACGATATGCATGCATACCAGATCCAACGGCAACAAGATGGCAAACTTAGCATGGTGCCTAGAGATCAGCTGAAGATATGTGCCTCCGAGGTGCCTGCGATATCTCCACTGAGCCCTCCAATGGCAGAGGGATGGGGATCCTCAGGGGCTGTTCCCTTTCATGATCCCACCGAGTTACTGTTGTTTATGTGCGGCCCAGTCCCATGCAACCCTGTTGGGGCCATAGCCCCAGAACTGACAGTGGAAAGGCCGATGGGGTACAGAATTGACCCTACCCCAGTCATTTCTCCCTCCGAAGTTGAAGGCCCTGACTCTCAGGTCAGACGGTCGGTACGCAGTACCCAGGGTGTCCCACCCCTACGTTACCAGGTGTAAAATGTAACTGAAAACCCTTTAGGCTCCATACTGTCAGGTTATGATGTTTCTATGTATGTGTATTGAATGACGTGGTTGTAGCTTCATCCTGTTGAACAGAACCGTATTCAAGAGATTCAATGCAACGCCACCATGCGTGAGGACACTCATAGTTTTAGCGGAGGAATATGTGGCATCCCAGGAATTCCTGTCCTTTTTCTCAAGTGAGCATCAGGTTGCAGAGTTGTGACATCAGCAGCCACTGCCTGCCTGCTATTGGATGACCCCTGAACTCACGGGTGGGGGTCTGAGCAGGACAAAGGAAACAGCATGGGGGTGGGAGTTTTGGGGAGAAGAGAGCCAGGTTGGGAGAGGGAGAGGAACGTCCCAGAGAGCAGGGCTGAAGACGGACTGCTGTGTGAAGGAGCGCAGGCATCAGGAAGCAATCACAGACGGGTGCAGGGACGAGCGTATGTTGCAGCAGAACGCCGTTGCGGGTGAAAGCTGGCACACTGAAGCAGCCATCTCAAGCAGAGACCTGAGTGGCGCTGATCGGAGGACCGAGGACCCGGGGAGTTGGACGCCGTGTGATGCAGCAGGGAGCCACTGCGGGCGAAAGCTGGCACACCACAGAGTACCCACCGTGATCACAGGAGCACAGCCACCGAGAGCGACCAGCCACTGCCGATCGGGCACGGGTAAGCTATGAATTCATATTGACTCTGCTGAGGCTGTGCAGTATCTGTTACTTGCTCACTGCTTCATTCACCCTCTCCTGGACATTGTACTGCTTCTCCCACTCCTGCACACTGTTTATCATTTCATTTACCATATCACTGAACATTGCATGGCTTGCTAGTGATCATTCAATTTACCCTTTCCCTGAACATTGATTATAACTGCTGCCTTGTCCCTTCCCCCATTCTGGACATTGTGTGATTTCCCCCACTCTGCAAGCCAGGACTTTTATGACTCTGTCTCCAACTTTATGACCCTGCAGCCTGCTCAATACTAGCCCTTACAAAAACTAATGCAACACTGCCCCCTTGGGACAGGTCAAGAAAGTAATTGAACTGAAAGTAAAAGTAAATGATCTGCTCTGTGTAATGAACCAATTGGCTTTAGATTGATGTATGTTAAATGTACTAACTGTAAACTGCCATATGCAAACATGCTAATCAAACGTTATCTTGAGATGAGACACCATGGCAACTGAAGTTATATTGCATTCTAACCCTGACTTTATATGTGTAAAATGTATTTGATTTAGTCAGCAATTGTGTACATTATTAGCATTGTGATTCACTTACCATTTCAAATAAAACCGTAGTCACTGTGTTAATCAGTCGTGACTTTCTGTAAAGGGGTTCTTTGGGGTTGCCCTCATCCCTCTGCCAACCCATCCAGAGGGCACCACCTGGAGGCTTTCAAGCGGCTGAGGCAGATGAAGGCGGGAAGATACAGGTACGACTCGCACCACATACAGCTGTACCACAATTGGTTAGCGGTATCACAGAAGCACATACACACAGATGAAGAAATGTACCTGTTTTTCTGTTATTTTGTAACCATACAACCCAGTAGAGTGTAACATTGTTTCTATCTGCAGATAACAGACTACATACAGTATGTTAGACAAAATCACTGTTTGTCTGTTAGGACAACTGCTGCCTTAGAGATTTATGCAAAACAGCAGCAAACAAACCAGGGACTGTCAGGGGACGGAATCAAGTATTACATGTAATATTTACTAACCTATATCTATCCATATAGTGGTTTAATTATAGAATTTCAACAATTAGATATTATTTTCACTGCGAGTACTAATATTACACCGACATGTTCTTCTTTTCTGTGGGCTTTTATTTATTTAAATAAAATCTTTTTCATGATTTTTAGTTATATCTATTAAAAGTTAAATTTTAATATAGGCAGTGGGCCCCAAGAAGAGAGTCTTTCTCTTTTTTCTGTTTCTCAATATTATTCAACACTCTCTGGTTGCACCTCCACCAACGGTATTTTAGAAATACTAGTTCATGGTATAATTTTCTGGAATGTGGAAAAGCCTATATAGTATTCATTCAATTTTTGTACTTTAACCCTTGTGCCTCTTTACCACTGTTTCCTCTCCCACCCACCCCCCACCCATTTCCACATAGCGTATACTGCAGTGCCACTCCTAGATGGGCCAGGTGTTTGTGCCGCATACTTGTGTTGCTTAGCTTAGTCATCCAGTGACCTTATTGCACCTCTTTTACTTCTTTGCATGATGAGCTGTTTGGGGCCTAGTTTTTATAAGTGCTATCCTGTCTGACACTGCAGTGCCACTCCTAGATGGGCCAAGTATTTGTGCCGCACACTTGTGTCGGTTAGCAAAGCCATCCAGCTTCCTTGGTGCAACCTTTTTGCCTAAAAACAATATTGAGAGGTGTGAGGTGTTCATAATAGACTGGAAATGAGTGGAAAAGAATATTATTGAGGTTAATAATATCGTAGAATCAAAATTACCCCCAAATTCTGTGATTTTAGCTGTTTTTGTGTTTTTTTCAAAAATCATCCAGATCCAAAACCAAAACTCGAAAGAGTGGTTTTGGCAAAACCAATCCAGATCCAAAAAACAAGAGCGAGGATCCAGATCCAAAACCAAAACAGAAAACAAGTGCCGGCCACACATCTCTAAAATATATATATATAGCCCATCTGAATAGAATTTAGGAATAATAATCATTAATTAGTCTATTTATCTTGCACAAGTTCAAATGTTATAAAGACACTAGTGTAGTTATATGACCATACTGTACAGTGACTTTGTATGACCATACTGTACAGTGTAGTTATGTGACCATACTGTACAGTGGGGGGTACACTTTATCTGGGTTTGGGCTTGTATATGGGCCTGGCGGGGGCACAGTCTGGGTCAGTTTCTGAGCGTTACTGAGGGTGTGCTATGCAGGTGCTGAAAGAAACATTGTCCTCCACCAGTGCAGCGCGCAGCACTGCAAATTTGCCCTTTGCATAGTATTTTATGCATTTTTATTTTAAGGGGCCTAGCTACGCCTCCCCAGATTTGGTCATGCCCCACCCCTTCCCAAGTACCCAGGCCTGGGGCTGCTCTTGATGTCCCTGTGAGCATAACGGGTTAATTTTATCAGCCAACATATTGATTATAATGTCATCTGTTTTTTCCTAGCACAAATATTTCACACACAATCATAAAGTAACAGTATTTAATGGCCCTTTGATGTTTAATAAATATACAGTATGCACCCTGTGGGTCAGAGCAAGTACCCACTTAATAAGGGGCATATCTATAATGGATGAATTCTGTGCAGTGTATACAGTCCCATAGGACCCTGCACACAGTAGCGGATCTTACCACGGGCAAGCAGGATTTTTGCCCAGGGCGCCGCCAACGTCCTAAGGGCGCCGCCATGGCAAGATCCGCTGTGCCCGGTGGGTTGTTTCTATGTTCCCTTCTGTGCGGTGTGTGATGACGTCATCACGCACCTCACGGCATTGTGGGAGCAGCCATTGACGCTAGAGGTCATAATTGTCCTCTAGTGTCTATGCGGTGCTATGTGAGAGACGTTATGATGTCTCTCCCATATATCCAAGGAGCGGCACCGGCAGCTGGAGACGGAGGGCATCAGCGGTCAGGAATTAGGAGCGCCGATGTTATTTATTTTTATTTTTTTTGTAAGCAGCACAGCTACAGGGGACACAGTATTGGGGGCACAGCTACAGGGGGCACAGTATTGGGGTCACAGTACTGGGGGCACAACTACTGTGGGCACAACTACTGAGGGCACAGCTACAGGGGACACAGTACTGGGGGCACAGCTACTGAGGGCACAGCTACAGGGGGCATAACTGTGACCACACCCCTTCCCCTGGAAGCCACATCCCTATTTCTTGTTGTGCACCTACAGTGCGCACTAACCCTGTTTTCCCTGTCAGGTGGAGCGCCGGGCGCCAAAGGAAACTTTTGCCCTGGGCGCTACAAGGTCTAGAACCGGCCCTGCCTGCCCATATAGACTATATTGTACTTACCTTTCTGCTGCCACTACAAATAGGTTATGGCCCTTCATATTTTTTATAGAGATGTGCGGCAGACACATTTCGGGTATTGTGTTTTGGTTTTGGATATGGATATCTGCTTGTGTGTTGGATCTGGATTGGCTTCACCAAAACCACCCTTGCAGGTTTTGGTTTTGTTTTTGGATCTGGATTTTAAAAACAAAAACACACGAAAACAGCTAAAATCACACAATTTAGGGTATTTTTGCTTCTATGTTATTAATCTCAATAATATTCATTTCCACTCATTTCCAGTCTATTCTGAACACCTCACACATCACAATATTGTTTTTAGGCCAAAAGGTTGCACCAAAGTCACTGGATGACTAAGCTAAGCGACACAAGTGGGTGGCACAAACACGTGGCCCATCTAGGAGTGGCACTGCAGTGGCAGACAGGATGGCAGGTTTAAAAACTAGGCCCCAAAGAGCACATAATGCAAAGAAAGTAAAGTTGTATAAACAGGACATGCACACTTTAACAAACCAATCATTTCAGTGACAGTGTCTGCCACACAACTGTGGCTGAAATGATTGGTTTGTTTGGGTGCCCACCAAAAAAGAAGCAATTAATCCCCCCCACCAAAAAAAGAAGCAATTAATCTCTCCTTGCACAAACTGGCTCTACAGAGACAAGATGTCGTCCTCATCCTCTGATTCCTCACCCCTTTCAGTGTGTACATCCTCATCCGCACAGTGTATTAGTTCGTCCCCAATGGAATCCACCACCACAGGTCCCTGTTTACTTTCTGGAGGCAATTGCTGGTAAAGGTCTTCCTGGAGGAATTTATTTTTCATTTTGATGCACATCATCTTCTCCACATTTTAGTGGAAATAACCTCCATGCCGTTTGCTGACTAGGTTACCGGCTGCACTAAACATTCTTTCAGAGTACACATTGGGGGGGGGGGGGGGGGGGCGCGGCGGCAACTTAGGTTAAATAAAACCAGTTTGTGCAAGGGCCCCCAAATCGCCAGTCCAGACCAGATGTCAACACTTGCTCCTGACTGCCCTGCATCATCACCAGCGGGTGGGATAGGAAATTTTATTATTTTCCTTGCAGCCCCAGATGCAGGAGAAAATGAAGGAGTAGCTGTTGACAGGTCACGTTCCACTTGTGATTACAAATTACCCCTACTTATTATGGATTGACAAAGAGAATACACAGCTTGACACCTGTTGTCCGGATTTGTGGAGAAATAATTCCACACCGAAGAGGTGGCTTTTTTGATATTTTGCCCAGGCATGACAATGGGCTTTATCATTCCATGGACAAAACTGTCTCCACTGGTGCCTTATTCAAACAAACCACATCAGCATCAGAATCCTCACCGTCAACTTCCTCCTCAGAGGGACGAGGGCTTACATCCTCATGATAAGCTGAACCACCAGTCATAAACATAGGTTAAGGCCATAGCCTTTCCTTGCCACTTCGTGTTGTTAATGGCATATTGCCAATTTTACATTTCTCATCAGATAATTTCTTTTTTTTGTGATTAATAATTTTTTGCTTCTTGGATGACAACATTGATGGAATTGCATCAATGTCATGACTGGTGGCAGCAGCAGCTTCTGCACTAGTACTAGGAACTGGAAGTGATTCCTGATCTCCCACTATTTTTTCCTCCAAATTTTGGTTCTCCATTTCACAGTACAGCACCCCTTTATTATAACAGCACACAGAACAGTGCCCCTTTATTTTCACAGCACCCCAGTATTTTTACAGCATACAGGACAGGCCCAGAGTACGTTTATTTTAATAGCAGCACCGCTGTACTTTTACAGCATACAGGAGAGGTCTATCACCCCTGTATTTGAACAACACCCCTGTAATTTTACAGTATACAAGACAGGGCCAGTGCACATTTATTTTAACTACACCCCTGAATTTTTACAGCATATAAGACAGGGCCAGTGTACCTTTATTTTCACTGCACCTCTGAATTTTTACAGCATAAAAGAAAGGGCCAGTGTACATTTCTTTTCACTGCACCCCTGAATTTTTACAGCATACAAGACAGGGCCAGCACCCTCGTATTTTCACAGCGTAAAGGAGGACAGTGCCCCTGTACAGCACAGCAGCCAGGACAGCAACACCCATGTACAGCTGCAGCACCCCTAAAAGCACATGAAACACCAGTGACAGCCAGGTCAGAACCCCTAACATCACAGGGACACCACAGTGACAGGACAGCACCCCTAGAGAGTACACACTGACCCCACTCAACGCCATCACCCACAGAGAGAGACAGAGGTCTCTCTTCCTCACTCTCCAAGTCCATAGTGAAAATGGCAGTGATGCGCGGCTGTTTATTTGGAATCTAAAACCCGAGAGAATCCGACAGAGAGATGATGATGTTTTGCCTCTTTCTGGGATCCGAGTCTGGTGGGAAGTCCCGAGCCAGACTCGGTTCCCGGCTCAGATCGTGAAGTTCAGGGGGGGTTGGTTCTCTGAGAATCGAACCCACTCACCTCTAATTTTCACACCCGCAATCGGCAGAAAATGGATGCTTATTACAGATCCCAATCCCCAATTAGTGCTGGCATCAGGGCTAATTAGATAGCCCTGGGGTCACTTATTTACTGCAGCTATTAGAATACCACCCACAGTGTTAGAGTCTTTAAAGTGCATTCACCAGCATGAGGAGGGGTACTGCCCACAGGCATTCTCTTCTGTAAAACCATATTTTTCCTTTAATATGCATTTTGTGCCATATGATGCTATCTAGTGTGTTTGTTTTACTTGCAGCTATATATTTAATCATTTTATTCTGCTGATGTATTACCGCTCAAATTGGTTGTCACACATCATATTTTTTATACATATAGATCTTTCCTCATTAGTCATGTCAATTCCAACAGTCCCTAATTGTCATAGAAATAGTTCTCCCTATAAATGTTCTAAATTTTCAATTTTCAATCTTGATCATCTACTCAATAAAAGTACTCTTTACCTTCATCTTAGATGTGATTCTTGTATTGTAATGTAGTGGCATATTTGAAGTGCAAACAAATACAGTATAAACATGATGAAATATTATGTAATGGGAATATTGATATACAGTGGTGGATTTAAATGTATTCACAGTATTTGGTAAGGAAGTCTTTGTGGCAAAGGAAGAATAGGGAAGGGTTATGTGGTTCCTACAGTTGAGAGCTGTAGTAGGGACAAAAACTAAGAAATTAGGCATTTGGTGTGAGGCAGATGGGGACAGATATGTAAGCCCAATGATTCCCCACACTCTGGGCAATATCTGAAGACTTCACAATTAGAATTGACTGCTGGTAGTTCATATTGTCAACTGCAGTATGTTCATCTCACTCTGATGTAACAGTATCAAACAGTAGCTGTACATCAATAAGTAGAACAGGTAACAGCCAATAGTAAAACTGTAACTTCAGCTTCTGTTCTGTCAAGTTTTGAAAACTATTAGAAATATACTTTTACTGTTGTTGGTGAGTGTTGTTTTAAGGTTAGCATTTGAAAATACTGTTCACTTGTTAATCAGTTTTAAGATATTGCAGTATAGTGTACATGTATTTTCTTAGGCTTTAGTATCATGTTAGTATAAATCTTTAAACCCTTTTGGATTCCACCTAAATCATTTCACGATATTTATAGTTACTTTGGCTGACAAATAACTGGCCATCCAAACTTTATAGTTTTCTTTCTTCTTTTATTTTAGTTGTCCTTATTCAGCAGTTTATTATTTCTATATCCTCTAGGGTTTGGTGATAAAAAAGGTTTATGTCACAGCATGAGAATTCACACTACTCTGTTTTCATATTATGCAGCCCCAATCTAATCTACTGATAAAAAGTAACTACCTGTAAGCACACACCAAGCTTGGCAATATTTAGTGATACTCCCTAGACAGCATGTGATGTATTAGGCAATATTCGTATGCAGGGGGATTGTAGTAATGTCTTTACTTCAGGAAACATTCTCTATTTCACAAGCCATTGCACACAATTGAAATTGCTTTTATAAAATAAAATTAAAAGCACTTTTAAATAAATTATTATAAATCATTTAACTATATCTTATTTATATGACATACAACAACAAGGAATAAAGTTTTTGCGGCACAAAAAGAAATGTCTACTAAAACTTATTTTCATTAATGAGCAATATGCAAAACATTCTGTGCATCTCGGTGACAGTGGTGTAAAGTTTTTTGGCATTATATAAAAACAGTGTAGGAGGGAGCACAAAGACGATGCTAATTTATAGCAACTTGCAATAAGGTTGTTCTGAAAACAGACTAATTGGAATTAACAAAAAATATTTGTGCCATCTGTGTATTTCTCACTTTAATAATAGACATTTTCTGCATAAGAAGTATTTGTATAATATCTGCTCACATTCCATATGGTGTGTTTTCTTCAAAAGTATGTTCACTGTCTCACCTACTATTAGATAAGGAATTTCAGATTTAAGGTATCACTAAAGTAAGAACACCAGTTGTTTTAGTTATAAGAGTTTGTAAATTTCATGCATGCTGAGGATTATTTACTAACATTTCTTGAAATTGTATTACACTACAAAGGTCTCTATGATAGCTCAAAGGACAAAACTGCAGCATAGGAAGCCGCCTGGACTACAACTTGGAGGTTCAGAATTACAAAACACTGATCATGTGCGGAACCTTGGCATTGTAATGGATAGTGGCTTGACACTTAAAGCTTATGGGGGTATTCAATTAGGGACTTTTTTTGCCTAGGTGAAAAAATGACACTTTTCGATATTTTTTAGGGCAAATGGAGATTCCCCTTATTCAACAGCAGGGCCATTTTTTCGCATAGGCAAAAAAATTGTCAGGAGCGAAAAACATGTTCATTAGCGAATCCATGTGTTTTTGTAACTGTGGCAGCGAAAACACGGGTCATTTTCACCAATTTATATATAAATAAATACATTGTTTAAATGTAATGGATGTAACCAGGATAGGACATGGTAATTTCTGACATCAAATACATGTCTGATTTCTCTGAAACTACTACAGATAGTTATTCCATACTTTTTTTTTACAATAAAGCATAAACCACACAGATTGTTTTAGTTAAATTTTCAGGAAAGTCATTCTTATTTCCTTGACAATATTTAATGAAATGTATGTGTAATGGATGTTACCTGAAAATCTTCACGGACGTAACCATCAAATACATTCAGATGTGTCCACATACATCTTTGCTATATCCCGCCATGTATGGCACAGTTTTGCATGCCATAGACTCAGAAATTTACCCATGCCTTGTGATGTTTTTCATTTGCATCTTTAATATGTTACTTTATATATATACTATTATGGCAAACAAAAAATTTAAAATCCATCTACTCGCTACTCGTGAAAAACAGATTAGCTGTGTTTTGCATGCTATGCCAAATTGGGCAAAATAGCAAAGATGTAAGTGGACTGGGTTGTGTTACTGCTAGGTGTCTGGCTGATACAGTACATACTGTACCGCCTGTCTACTAGACAATATTTCTGATTAAGAAGTTAACCAATTGTTCCTGCTGCTGATATTTAAAACTTAAACAAGTGATGCAGAGCATATAATATTAGCTGGTTTGTGTTATGTAAAACATATGGGGTGCATGGCCTGGCTGATACGTTCAACCAATCTGTCTACTGAAAAATATTATTATTCATGTTGACCAATTGTCCTGCTGCCTATTATGAAATATTGGGGCAGATATATTACCCTGGAGAAGGCATAAGGAAGTGATAAGCCAGTGATAAGTATAAGGTTAGAAATGTACCAGCCAATCAACTCCAATATGCAAATTGACATTTAGGAGCTGACTGGCTGGTGCGTTTATCACCTTGCACTTATCAATAGTTTATCACTTCCTTATGCCTTCTCCAGGGTAATACATCTGCCCCATTAAAACAAGAGACACAGTGTATATCATATTAGCTGGGTTGTGCTCAGTGTTGGACTGGGTATGAAGGGCCCACCGGGAAATGCAGTGATAGGAGCACATGTTTAGGGGGCGTGGACAGCCGCTACATTGGTTTGCCAAACTATTAGAGAGTGTATGGACTAGCCCCTTGGTAAATGTATAAATACTGCTAGTTCATGCATGATAATAGACCAGATAAATATTTGCAATGCACTGTAGAGACTTCATCATAGTCATGTGCACTACAAGGTAACATACGTATAATGTATAATTCAAGTACACAGTCTGGATCCTGATCCCTAGAGGAAGGGTAGGAGGGGGCCTACATTATGGCCCACTGGGGGTTGTCCCTGTGGGCAAGTACAACTCTGGTTGTGTTACATATTTCATATTCTGTGCCTGGTCTGATTGATACATACCACCTATCTGTCTACAAGAAAATTCTTATTAGTGAAGTTGACCAATTGTTCCTGCTGCCATCTATGAAAAATAAAACAGGTGACACAGCGTATATCATATTAGCTGGGTTGTGTTACATAATACACACTGGCTGCCTGCCCTGACTGATATATAACACCTGTCTACTAGAAATAATTCTTAGCATTGCCGTTGACCAATTGTTCCTGCTGCTGTTAAAAATTAAAAAAGGGACGCAGTGTATCAAATTAGCGGTGTTATGTTACATAATACATACTGAGTACCTTGACTGGCTGATACATACTGCCTGTCTGTCTACTAGAAAATAATTATTATATATAAGAAACTGTTAATAAATAAATTATAAATAATAATAAAGTTGTCAGATTGTTCCTGCTGATGTTAAAAAAAACAACAAGTAATGCAGTATGTAATGAAAACAAGTAATGCAGTATATATCATATTAACTGGTTGTTTTACATATATAATGGGTGCCTGGCCTGTGTGATACTGTATACCACCTGTCTGACCTGTCTACTAGAAAAAAAATAATAATAATAATAATAATAATAATAATTCTTCTTCTTCTTATTATTATTATTATTATTATTATTATTATTTTTTAAATTGACCAAGTGATGCACTATATACACTATTAGCTGGGTTGTGTTACATTAATAATACATACTGATTGCCTTTCCTGCATTATACATTCCACCTATCTGAACTGTCTACTAGTGAAATTACTTATTATTATTATTCTTATTATTCTTATTATTAATGATACTAATAATAATACATTTGACCAATTGTTCCTTTTCTTTTAGAATTTATAATAGATACTGACATCTTGTTTTGTCATATTCAAATTATATAATAATTTGCACAGTCATGGATTAGTCTACAGAAGAGCAGGAGCAACCCAGCACTAGTGCTGCGGCTACTGCCAGTCATAAAACTTCTTCAACATCAAGAAGTTGATAAAATTTAGGAGAAGGATGTTGTTTGTGTCAAATTAAGCCAGCCACTTGTAGTAGCAGTTCTTGCCAGTGGTGGTAACAAGAAGGACATTGTCATCATGACTGGGCAAAAGACCCCAAAATCGACCTCTTTCATGTGAAATCCTGACAACATTTTTCAAGGTATCTGTATCATTTGTGATGATAATTTAGTAGAGGTAGGAACATTAACCATCTAGGCACCTTTTCCCTAATACATCATTTGCAGCAAACTCATGCAAATTATTTATCAAAATCTAAAAATCCTTTAAAATACAGTTCAGTTCAGGCAGTTCAGTGTCAATTACCAGCTGTTTCTACCAGCATATGCAATCTCCACCGCCAACCCCATCATGAACCTCCTCATTAATGATCAGAGGTATTCCTGCTGTCTCCTATTTGCAAAATCTAACCAATAATTCCCATATCCAGGATTCCCAAGACGAATCCTTATGCACTAGGGCTGCTGCTGCAGGGGGTGACTCTTCATCCCAGAAAGAAACCAAGAAGACTAGTAGTTTCAAACAATAATTTACTGTGAAACAAGCATTTGCAAGGGGTTTAGTAATACTTGCCACGTGTTGGGATCCCAGCTGTCATAATTCTAATGTCGGGATCCCGATCAATGAAATTCCAACAGGGGTGAGTAGGGTATTTTCCCCATTCTCCCCTACACTCTAACCCTAACCCTTTCCGTAGCCTAACCCTAACCTTCCTGTGGTGGTGCCTAAACCTAACTCCCGTCCCCACAGCCTAAACCTTACCCTCCCCACAGACTAACCTTAACCCCCTCCTGGGGTGCCTACCCTAACCTACCTTCCCTCAGCCCAATCTTAAACCTTCTTCAGTGGCTAAACTACAACCCCCCCCCCCCAGCCCTAAACCTAACTGGTGCTATATTTATTATGGTTGGTATTCCGGATATTGGGATTATGACGTTCGGACCCTGTCTGTATTCTGGTGTCGGGATTCCGGCATCGATATTTCAACAGCCAGGATCACGACAGCTGGCATATTAACTGCATCCCTGTACAAGAGGAACCAATTAGGACAGTCACCATCCTGTTGCACAGCGGATCCCAGGAGCCTTGAAGGTATGTGTTCAATATTCACCATCAATACATCTGATTTTAGACAATTACAGCAGTTGAGGTCATGTATCCCTGCTATCAATTTACATTTCAATGTAATTTTACTATCCACTTAACTACAAATATGTGTACAAGCAGTACTGGTCAAACTAATTATTACATGACAGCGGGTGGGTGTATCACTTTCATCAGCTGCAGTATCTAACACATATCTACAGCTCATTTACAGGTAGACTACTCGCTGTATCACTGGGTTCACTAAAGGGGGGTACTCACGGGAGAGATGTGTGCTGAGCGATCTTAACACAGACCGCTCAGCACACATCTCTCACCCCGCTCAGCACAGCGCGATGTGCTGAGCGAGGGGGAAAGCCGACGGGGTGCCGCTCACTTCACACAACGGTGAAGTGAGCGACCCGCTAGATTGAGCCTGCATGCAGCTCAATCTAGCACCGGCGATAGCGATGCGCGGGGCCGCGCATCGCTATCGCTGGAGGGCATACACACGGCAGATCCGTGCTTAAAATCTAAGCAATCTAGCAAGATTGCTTAGATTTTAAGCACGGATCTCTCCGTGTGTACCCCCCTTAAGAGGCATACAAGTAGGATCAACTCAGGGGTGCCACAGCAAAATGGCTTATTCCTCTATAACTTTCTTCAGGATTTTTAATTTCTTATTACACAAGTAACATTGTATGAGCAATATAAGCAGAGGTGTGTGCCAGA
This sequence comes from Pseudophryne corroboree, assembly GCF_028390025.1. Lineage (NCBI taxonomy): Eukaryota > Metazoa > Chordata > Amphibia > Anura > Myobatrachidae > Pseudophryne > Pseudophryne corroboree. Next base: position 641,973,688 of record NC_086446.1, read on the forward strand.
CCATTTTTGCCAGTTTTGGTTTAATTTGTCAACTGTTATTAGTTTATGTTTTGGATTCTGTTTTGGATTTGTTTCCCCAAAAATATAAAAAAAAGCTAAAATCACCAAATTTGGGCATTTTTGTTCATAGAGTATTAATAACCTCAATAACATTTATTTCCACTCATTTTCAGCCTATTTTGACCACCTCATTGCTCACAATAATGTTTTTATTAATTTTAGGCCAGAGACTGCAGTGAGCTGCCTGGTTACTAAGCAACAGAGCAGCAGGACAAATACAGGGGGTCATTCCGAGTTGTTCACTCGGTAATTTTTTTCGCATCGCAGCGATTTTCCGCTTAGTGCGCATGCGCAATGTCCGCAGTGCGACTGCGCCAAGTAAATTTGCTATGCAGTTAGGAATTTTACTCACGGCTTTTTCTTCGTTCTGGTGATCGTAGTGTGATTGACAGGAAGTGGGTGTTACTGGGCGGAAACTGGACGTTTTATGGGTGTGTGCGGAAAAACGCTACCGTTACTGGGAAAAACGCGGGAGTGGCTGGAGAAACGGAGGAGTGTCTGGGCGAACGCTTGGTGTGTTTATGACATCAAAGCAGGAATGACAAGCACTGAACTGATCGCTGATGCCGAGTAAGGTTGAAGCTACTCAGAAACTGCTAAGAGGTGTGTAATCGCAATTTTGAGAAACTTTCGTTCGCAATTTTAAGATGCTAAGATTCACTCCCAGTAGGCGGCGGCTTAGCGTGTGTAAAGCTGCTAAAAACAGCTTGCGAGCGAACAACTCGGAATGAGGGCCACAGTACACGGCAGTTTATAGCACATCTAAGAAACTACACAGCAGTGGCAGAAATGAAAAGTGGTGCAAGATGTAATTGTCCTAGAACAAAATTGCACTGGGGTACAGTGTAGTGGGATTCAGTGTGCAGAACAGTACAAACAAATTACAGTATACAACAATATATTTTTTGTCTTTTTTTTTAGCTGGCTAACACTGTATGGTGTAAGACTGCTTTTACGTATTCGCACTGGGGTACAATGTACTGGGGTGTACAGTGGCAGTACAAACAAATTATACAGCAACCTTTTATTTTTAATTGGCAACTCAAACTGTATGGAGTGAGACCATTTTTACGTATGCACTCTGGGGTACTACCTTCCGGCAGTGCAGTGCACAGATTAGTACAAACAAATTATAGAACAACACTTTTTTTATTCTTTTTTTAACTGGCAGCTCGGCTCACACTGTGTGAAGTCAGACCACTTTTATGTACATGCACTGGGTACTACAGCTTACTGTGTGCAGTGCACAGTGCAAACAAATGAAACAAATTCTCTTTTTTTTTACTTTTCTTGCTGATAAATATGGAGTCACACTGTGTGAACGCAGTGGGTGGGGCCTTTAGAGTCCATGCACACCACTATGATGGAATTAATCAGAATCAGAATCAGTTCATTGCCAAGAATATTAGTACATACTACACAAGGAATTTGTTTCCGATGACCACAGCTCCCAGACAGAATATGACGTACGACAAGGGGAAGTTGTGGATCCGCACTAGCCGAAGAGGGTAATATTTTTATATACGTATAACAAGGACCAGAATTCTGACTGTTATTGTTAATACAGAACAGTGCTAGGTTTGGTGGTGCTCCCGTCAATTTTGTAGATTAGACCACAAGAAAACAACGAGAAAAAGACAAAATAAATCTTTTTGGAAGCACTCTTAAAGTAATAAATATTCAATAATAGAAGGGTAAAGACGTGTTGAGTCTTTTCACTATGTATGTGTTTTAAAACTTAACTTTTATTCTATTTATAATTAATATAATCACGTATAGTGAACCTGATGATAATTAAAATCTTGATTGCCTATATACCAAATAAGGTTCAAGATGTAACAAGGTGAAAATATCAGATAATTTTATATTGGATTTCTGAAAAGAAGTTCCAAAATGTCCTGATGGTCACAGAGTAATTCAGAAGTAGAGTATGGTATATAATGAGCTGTATAGTATCATAGAAATTTAGTTCCACAGAATTGGCAATAAAGATAAGAGGTTAGAAAGTATTATAAGTACTGAAAAGATTTCCTGGGAATGTGGCCCACTGCACCTAGTATTCCCTGGTGGTCTTCCTTCCAAATACTGACCAGGCCATGCCTGCTTAGGTTCCGAGAACGGACCTGATCAGGCGTATTCAGGATAGTATGGCCGTGGGCCATTTGGTTCAGAATGGAAACACTTCTGCTTTCTGTACTTGACTGGACCAGGGCTAAGAAGGACCCAAATCCCAGCTTTCCAGATGAGAGGGTATATAAGATGGTTACATCTGCTTTCTGTTGTATCAGTGAAATGATCTGGACATAAGCTTGATGCCTATGTCCAGGGCTACTGTCAACCAGATGAGAGAGTATCGAAGTGTTTGAATTTAGAAAAACAGTAAAAAGAGAGTGTTAAAAATTGAAAAATACTATTGATATGGCCAATGGAAGAGATAACTGTACATATACTAAGTATATTGTTCTGAATGGTTAGCATGCAGTGTCCAATATAAATAGTAACATTGGATACTTTAGCTGGTTAACAAAGGGCTGTTTATCTACAGATTGCATCAAACTGAATAATGGGCAAGCACTTACAGACAGAAAGAGATATATATAGATATCAAAACTTTGATGGCTTTTCTGTCCAGTATAGAGTGTGTTCAGTATCAAAGTGCAATGGATGTTGCCAAGAAGTACATAGTTATAACACAATGTCAATACATATAATGACACTGGATAATTTGGCTAGTTAGCAGAGGGCTGTGTATCTACAGAATGCATCAAACTGGATATTAGCCAGACAGAGAAAAATATAGATATCAACCTCCGATAGTTTAACTGTTCAATGCAGATTGTATTCAATACTAGAGTGCAATAAATATTGCCACCTAGTGCATTGATTCTAGATAATTAGACTAGCTGACAAAATGCGATATACCTACAAAATGCATAGAGCTGAGTATTAGCCAAATGCTTTCAGACAGAAAAAATAGATGTCAAACTCAGTTTGTGTTCAATGCCAAGTATATTATATGTTGAGGTGAAATAATGTTTCAAAATGGTATCCTGTGACACTGAGCGCACAGAGTTGTAAGTAGTGATACTAAGTTGCTAGATGTTCAGCTGTTTACATGAAAACAATCCTGCAGTATCACCAAAATATGAAAAGAAGGAAAGAAGACACTATGGGGTATATGCAATTGCGGTCGAATTCCCGAAAATGTTGAAAAACGGGACATTTTCGCCCCCAAAAAAATTCGACAATGCAATTCAGTGCTTTTCGTCAAAAAAACGGACTTTCAAAATTCGATTTTTTGAAATTCGACATTTGTCAAATTCGACATTTCTGCAATGGTACAAATGCAGCAATTCGACAAAAGTATATTCAATTGAAGATTGTAAATTCGACAACAGTGCTTTTAGACAGTAAATTCATCATTTTCAATCCGCCACACTTTGCTGGCGGAATCTAATAAAAAATTTTAAAAACATGTTTTTTTTGTGTGTTTTTTATTGTTAATAGCATATCTATTTATATTAGAAGGGATTAGGTACTTGGTTTGTCTATTTTGGAGGCAAAAGTATTATTTATATATTTTAAAAAATATTATTATTATTTTTTTTTTTTTTTTTTATGGAATGGTAAAAATCAGAAAAAAAATGCGTGGGGTCCCCCCTCCTAAGCATAACCAGCCTTGGGCTCTTCGAGCCGGTCCTGGTTCTAAAAATCCGGGGGGAAAACTGACATGGGATCCCCCGTATTTTTAAAACCAGCACCGGGCTCTGCGCCTGGTGCTCATGCAAAAAATATGGGGGACAAAAAGCGTAGGGGTCCCCCATATTTTTTACACCAGCATCGGGCTCCACTAGCTGGGTAGATAATGCCACAGCCGGGGGTCACTTTTATACAGCACCCTGCGGCCGTGGCATTAAATACGCAACTAGTCACCCCTGGCCGGGGTACCCTGGAGGAGTGGGGACCCCTTCAATCAAGGGGTCCCCCCGTCCAGCCACCCAAGGGCCAGGGGTGAAGCCCGAGGCTGTCCCCCCCATCAAAGGGCTGCGGATGGGGGGCTGATAGCCTTGTGAAAATGTAAAGAATATTGTTTTTTCCAGTAGTACTACAAGTCCCAGCAAGCCTCCCCCCGCAAGCTGGTACTTGGAGAACCACAAGTACCAGCATGCGGGAGAAAAATGGGCCCGCTGGTACCTGTAGTTCTACTGGAAATAAAATACCCAAATAAAAACAGGACACGCACACCGTGAGAGTAAAACTTTATTTCACACATGTCGACACACACATACTAACCTATGTTCACACGCCGACCTCTGTCCACTTGTCCAAGTAGAATCCACGGTGTACCTGAAAATAAAATTATACTCACCTGATCCAGTGTCCTGTGGTCTTTTATTATAATCCACGTACTTGGCAAAAAAAAAAAACACCCGGACCAGGCGGACTGAAAGGGGTCCCATGTTTGCACATGGGACCCCTTTCCCCAAATGCAGAGACCCCCCCGTGACTGCTGTCACAGAAAGGTCTCTTCAGCCAATCAGGAAGCGCCACTTCGTGGCACTCTCCTGATTGGCTGTATGTGCGTCTGCTGGCAGACAGCGCATCGCACAGCTCCCTCCATTAGTTTCAATGGTGGGAACTTTGCGGTCAGCGGTGGGGTTACTTGCGGTCAGCTGCTGACCGCGGGTGACCCCACCGCTGACCGCAAAGTTCCCACCATTGAATATAATGGTAAGGCTTTGCGATGCGCTGTCTGACAGCTCAGACGCGCATAGCCAATCAGCAGAGTGCCACGACGTTGCGCTCGCTGATTGGCTGAAGGGACCTTTCTGTGACAGGAGTCACGTGGGGTCCCGGCATTCGTGGAAAGGGGTCCCATGTGTAAACATGGGACCCCTTTCAGTCCGTTTAGTCCGGGTTGCCGTTTTGTTGTTTTGCCAAGTACAAGGATTATTTTAAAAGATCCGGACACTGGATCAGGTGAGTATAATTTTATTCACAGGTACCCCGGATTCTTCAGTGACGAGGGGGGCGTGGCAGTCGGCGGGTCAACATAGGTAAGTATGTTTGTGTCGGCATGTATGAAATAAACTTTTACTTTCACGGTGTGTGTCTCCTGTTTTTATTTGGGTATTTTTTTTCGTAGAACTACAGGTACCAGCGGGCCCGTTTTTCCACCCGCATGCTGGTACTTGTGGTTGTCCAAGTACCAGCTTGCGGGGGAGGCTTGCTGGGACTTGTAGTTCTTCTGGAAAAAAACAATATTCTATAATTTAACTCAAGGCTATCAGCCCCCCATCCGCAGCCCTTGGATGGGGGGGACAGCCTCAGGCTTCACCCCTGGCCCTTAGATGGCTGGGGGGGCCCCTTGATTGAAGGGGTCCCCACTCCCCCAGGGTACCCCGGCCAGGGGTGACTAGTTGGATATTTAATGCCACGGCCGCAGGGCACTGTATAAAAGTGACCCCCGGCTGTGGCATTATCTGTCCAGCTAGTGGAGCCCGATGCTGGTATAAAAAATACGGGGGTCCCCTACTCTTTTTGTCCCCCGTATTTTTTGCACCAGCACCAGGCGCAGAGCCCGGTGCTGGTTTTAAAAATACGGGGGATCCCCTGTCAGTTTTTTTCCCGGATTTTTAGAACCAGGACCGGCTCGAAGAGCCCGAGGCTGGTTATGCTTAGGAGGGGGGACCCCACGCAATTTTTTTTGTGGTTTTTCCCGTTTTTCCCGTTTTTCTTTCATTTTTACCAGTCTAATTAAATTCCGTCAAATCGTCCGTTTTTCGACAGCGGGACTGTCGAATCCATTTTTTATTGAATATGTTGAATTCCGGCACCCACTTGCCAGAATTCGACGGTCGAATTGTGTCGAATTAAAAAACGGGCGAAAAATTGCTGCGATTCGCCAGCAATTGCATATACCCCTATGCTTGTCATTACCTACTTAGCGTTGTGTAAAGCATTTTTATATATACACACAGGGGTGGATTGGGAACAAAAAGCGGCCCTGGAGAAATTTGTACTAGTGGCCCCACATGGGCAGCACCAGAGGTGTAAGGTCTAGCCATGGGCCATGGCAGCAGCACCCTCACCTCAAGACTTTCCAGATAGTGGGCATGTCTAGCATCAAGGGGCAAGTTAAAAGGAAATAAAATTAAATATTATGAGCACATTATATGATACACCTTTAGAATTTAGGAAACTATATAATTCTTTAGAAAGATATATTTTCTTGCTTATTACACCAACCGTATTCCAATCACTATTCACTCAATCTTATATGTCAGCCAAGCAGGCAGACAGAGCATACACTAGATCATCTGCAATCACAGGCTAAGTGGCAAAGTCATTTTCATATATGCAAATTATTTTGCATCTTAATCATTATGTCTATAAATAGGAGCACATGTCTTCAAACAAAACAGGCCCCACTGTTGTGTCGGCCCACCGGGAATCTTCCCTGTAAGCCCTATGACCAATCCGCCTCTGTATACACACCATCTTGATAAAACAAATCCATATACAGCTGCAGAGCCCAAAACAGTCTGAAATTCAGAATAGCATCATATGGTGTCTGATAATCAATTATATTGCTTAGGGCATAGTCTAGAATGGAGTATTAGAGCTTGTAATACTTCTGAAGCAAATTAAATAGGACAAATCCTGATATGTAGCACAGAGCAGACAAATATTACATATGTTTTATGGGAGAAATAAGTAAGCAGCACTGTGCACAACCGAGTAAGGAAATTACCACCTCCAAAACTGAGGATGTTGTGGCTGCTACACACAGACAAATCCGCTGTCATGGATGGATATACAGTTCAGTTTCGACTTGATGTGTTTCCCAGATTAGTTGTACTGCTCCCCGTGCTCCGTGACCGCACGGCTGCCCGTTTCCGGAATGGGCGGTACCGCGATGACGTCACTATCTGGACGTCAGACTTCCGACGTACATTTCACCTGCTATAGGGCTTGTTCACGGAAGACCCGTGCTCTTTCTCTCATGTTCTCAATATTTATTGATCGGGCTGGCCAATCACAGCCCGTTATGTTTTAATGAGTTAAGAGTTTTTTCAGGAAAAACACTCTTGTTGTAACGCACTATATCATGGGCGTGATATAAAGGAGTAAAATGTTCCTAACTTAACCTATTAACATCAGGTTAGGGTAGTTAATAAATGGATAATAAGATTTGTATATCAGATCCATATTATTAACTATGTTGATACAAACGGACTTAATACCTTGCGTTGGGAGAAATATATTGTGATTTTGATGTGTAAAAAATCAGAGGGGGGTTTATGAGTGAAAATTAAGTTGTGTGTGGCTTACCTAAGACCGATTATAACAAGTTGAGGTATGGAGGTAGATGAAGTGTGTGAATGTGGAAAAAATGTTTATAGAGGAGGTGAAAGTTATAAAGGATCTGTTTAAGCTCATGGGACTGGTTGAAATTATGTGAATGAAAAAACAGGGATGGGGATGTGTTACTGACAATTAATTAATTAATTATGGAAAGGGGAAGAACTGATGTAGTGCTGATCGTGGGATGATGTGTGGATATTGTACTATAATTGGATGCCGAAAAAAGAAAGTGAGTGATAAAAAATAGTGATGAATGGACTACAACCGTGAATAGTGATTAAAAGTGTTAAAGCAAAATGTAACGTGAGATGTTCGGCAATTATTTGTGAAAGGTGAAAAATATGATGGTGTGAAGAGGTGAGTGAGACTGTGAAAATTGGTGAATGATGGTGTGTTAAAGTGGGAGATTATGAACTGGAATTGGAATATGAGGATGTTAGGATCAACAGTGGAGAAAAAGAAATGATGATTGTAGGTGCTGATTGATTGTAGAGTTTGGGTAAATTTTTTGTCAAAGACCAGGTATTGGTATATACTCAGGTGGTGTAATTTGTATATATTACAAATCCATTTGGTTTGTTGACAGACTTGGTTTTTATGCTTGCACTTTGATACTGAACACACTCTGTACTGGACAGAAAAGCCATCAGAGTTTTGATATCTATATATATATCTCTTTCTCTCTGTAAGTCTCTGTAAGTGCTTGGACATTATCCAGTTTGATGCAATCTGTAGATAAACAGCCCTTTGTTAACCAGCTAAAGTATCCAATGTTACTATTTATATTGTACACTGCATGCTAACCATTCAGAACAATATACTTAGTATATGTATAGTTATCTCTTCCATTGACCTTATCAATAGTATTTTTCAATTTTTGACAATCTCTTTTTACTGTTTTTTTTTAATTCAAACACTTCAGCACTCTAGTTGACAGTAGCCATGGACATAGGCATCAAGCTTATGTCCAGATCATTTCACTGTTACAACAGAAAGCAGAAGTAACCATCTTATATACCCTCTCATCTGGAAAGCTGGGATTTGGGTAATTCTTAGCCCTGGTCCAGTCATGTACAGAAAGCAGAAGTGTTTCCATCCTGAACCAAATGGCCCACGGCCATACTATCCTGAATACGCCCGATCAGGTCCGTACTCGGAACTTAAGCAGGCATGGCCTGGTCAGTATTTGGAAGGGAGACCACCAGGGAATACTCGGTGCAGTGGGCCACATTCCCAGGAAATCTTTTCAGTACTTATAATACTTTCTAACCTCTTATCTTTATTGCCAATTCTGTGGTACTAAAATTCTTTTATACTATACAGCTCATTATATACCATACTCTACTTCTGAATTACTCTGTGACCATCAGGACATTTTGGAACTTCTTTTCAGAAATCCAATATAAAATTATCTGATATTTTCACCTTGTTACATCTTGAACCTTGTTTGGTATATAGGCAATCAAGATTTTAATTATCATCAGGTTCATTATACGTGATTATATTAATTATGAACAGAATAAAAGTTAAGTTTTAAAACACATACATAGTGAAAAGACTCAACACGTCTTTTCCCTTCTATTACTGAATATTTATTACTTTAAGAGTGCTTCCAAAAAGATTTATTTTGTCTTTTTCTTGTTGTTTTCTTTTAGAATATGACGTACTACAAGAAACATGGTGAAAGGAGAACACATGAAGGATAGTTTGAGTACATGAGTTGTGTACAGAGCGAATTTGTGATTATGACTAAGCGTTTGCTGAATTGACCAAGTTCGTTGCCTGAGGAAAGAAGCTGTTTCTGTGCCTCACGAGCCTCGAGCTGTACCGTCTGCCCGACAACAGCATCCGGAACAGGTCATGGGCAGGGTGGGAGTGGTCACCGATGATCCTCCCAGCTCACTTCTTGACCCTTTCCTGATAAATATCCACGACTGCCTATGATTTTTTTCCACTGCCCTTACAACTCGTTGTAGCCTGTTTCTGTCATGGGTTGAGGCAGAGCCAAACTGCACTATTATTGAGGTGCAGAGAACAGATTGTATAATTGCAGAGTAGAAAGGATTAGAAGTTTCTGTGGCAGTTTAAACTTCTTAAGTTGGCGTAAGAAGTATAATCTCTGCTGGGCTTTCCCCACAATGCCATCTATATTACAGTTCCACCTCAGATCCTTAGAGATCGTTGAGCCAAGGAATATGAAGGATTCCACCACAGTTACAACATTGTCCACAATTATGAGTGGGGGGAGTGCAGGGGGGTGCTTTCTAAAATTGACAATCATCTCAACTGTTTTTAGTGTGTTTAGCTCTAGATTGTTTGCTTTGCACCAGTTGGCCAGCCGCACAACCTCCTTCCTGTAAGCAGACTTTTCACCTTCCCTGATGAGTCCAATGAGCGTAGTGTCATCCGCAAATTTAAGGAGTTTCACAGATTTGTCATCAGAAGTGCAGTTGTTGGTGTACAGTGAGAAGAGAAAGGGTGAGAGAACACAACCCTGTGGTGCGCACGTGCTTGTCGACCAATCACCAGAGGTGAATTTCCCCATCTTGACCCGCTGCTCTCTATCTGTTAGAAAATTCTTCACCCAGGCACACAACATTTCTGGAACTCCTGAGCTGCACAATTTAGACTAAAGAATACCAGAAATAATGGTATTGAATGCAGAGCTGAAGTCCACAAACAGGACCCTCTCATAGACGCCTGGCGTATCCAAATGCTGCATAATGAAGCGCAGACCCAGATTCACTACATCCTCTGCTGATCTGTTCACCCTATACAGTAGCGGATCTTGCCACGGCAAGCAGGACTTTTGCCCGGGGCGCCGCCTTCCGGAGGGCGCTGGCGCCATCCGGAGGGCGCCGCACCGTGGCAAGATCCGCCACTGCTGCCCGCTGTGTCCCCCGTCCGCCTCCGCTGCCCGCTGCCGTCCCCGTCTGCCTCCTGTGAAGGGAACTAGACGCTATGCGTCTAGTTTCCCTTCGTGGAGAGTAACTTTGCTGAGCGGTGCGCGATGACGTCATCGCGCACCGCACAGCAAAGGCTATGCATCTAGTTCCCTTCGTGGAGAGGACCTTTTGCTGTGCGGTGCGCGATGACGTCATCGCGCACCGCTCAGCATTCAAGCGGCGCTAGCAATATACAGGGGGCGTAACTAACCACGCCCCCTGTATTAGGCCACGCCCCTTTTCCTGCCCGGTGCGCCGAGCGCCCTTGAACCGGCCCGTCCCTATAGGCTAACTGGAGAGGGTCTAGGAGGATGCCTGCGTGGACTGCAGCTGAGCCAGTACCAGATGCTCCAATGTCTTCATCACCACCGATGTTAGCGCTACTGGTCAGTAATTATTCAAGTTACCAGAAGAGGAAGATTTCTTTGGCAAGCACTTGAGCGAGCACTTGAAGCAAGATGGGACCACACAATTTTCAAGCGACTTGTTGAAAATGGCTGTGAAGACAGGGGCCAGCTGTTCAGAACATTTTTTAAGGGCAGACGGAGACACACCATCTGGTTCTGATACCTTCCTGGGCTTCAACCTTCTAAATAGCTTTGCTACCTCAGCTGCCTCCACCTGAAGAGTGGGCATGGTGCCCTGTGGGCTAGGGGGGCCTGTCGTAGCAACCAATGCTTCATCAGAATTAACTGAAGTGTCGATTGCATCAAGAAACTTTTCCAATCTGCAGTAGAAACCATTCAGTTCCTCTGCTAATTGTTGGCTAGAGCCAGAGCAGGAAGTGGGGCCCTTGTAGTTGGTGGCAGTCTTCAGGCTCTTCAACACCGACCAAGGGTTTTTGGTTGAGAATTTGGTTACAAGCTTGTCGGTATAGTGTTTTTTTGCTGCCCTGATCTCCCTCGTTAGAGTATTCCTGGCCTGTCTATACCTGATCTTATCCCTACTCCTGTGCGCATCTTCCTTAGCAAGGCATAACTGCTTAATATGAGCAGTAAATCATGGTTTATTGTTAGCAAATGCGGACAGTTTTTGATGGTACACGTAAATCCTCACAAAAGTCAACCTATAAAGTAACAATGTCTGCAAAATCGTTAAGGTCATTAGCGGCAGACTCAAAAACATTCCAGTCAGTGCAGTCAAAGCATGCCTGCAGTTTCAGTTCAGCCTCGCTGGACCACCTCCTTACAGACTCAACCACTGGCTTAGCGGTTCTCACTCTTTGCTTATAGATGGGAAGCAAGTGGACCAGGCAGTGGTCAGAATTAGACTTAAGGGACTTTTGGTCCAGCTTGTGGATGGAAACAGCACAGCCACTTAGATGGACTCAGTGACAGCACAGCCCCTTAGATGGACACAATGATAGCAGCACAGCCCCTTAGATGGACACAGTGACAGCAGCACAGCCCCTTATGGACACAGTGACAGCACTTGTATTCCAAACAGCCTCTTAGATGGACACCACAGAGCAGAATATATAGTAGTATGACTGGAGAGAAATGGCTCCAAGTCCCAGCCAAGGCTCCTTATAAGTTATCTAAAAGCCGCGAGTATCAGATGCCAGGAGCATGATGTTCGGCCTCGATCTAGAATCCAAGTCTGGCAGGAACACCCGAGCCATAGCTCAAGTATACTTTGATTCCATAAGTTCGGCGCAGTTCAGATTCCAGGGATTCGGAACCGCTCATCTCTAATTACAAGTGGGTGAATTTGAATAAGTGGCATGTTTGGCACACAAAATAAACTTGGTGGTTCAGAGTTTCCTAAAAAATGACAGGAGCATGCAGGAGATGAGATCTGTTACCTGAAAAATCTCTGGGTATTTTCAGCATTCAGCAACTGCATTTAGAAGATTGCCAAATTTGCAATAAATGTTCTATTTGTCATGACAACAACTGAAGCAAGAGGTAGTAACCAAGCAGAATTTAACTCCTATATGCAACAACACCTGGAGGAACAGCAACAAGCCATCCAAGCGTACATTTCAGAGCATGAGATAGGGAAAGGAGGGACATGGTACCTTAGTCCAGCCCAGTAGAGAATTCCTTCAGTTTTATGCAAGCTACTGAAACCATCTGAAATTTTAACCAATGGAGTGAGTTCAGAAACTGCCACCTGAGATGGGTGATTCCATTTAATCCTCCAGTGTGTATTTGGATAGGGTCTTTAGCACTACTGGAAACTTTGTGAATAATCGGTGTACGAGGCTGTTTCCCAAAAATGTTGAAAAACTCATGTTCATTAAAATTAATTACAAATGCTGTGAGAAAGATCTGTGCCGACAATTATAACAAACAGAAACTTCCTCTGTGATGGTTGATTCCAGTGTGGATGAGCTAATATTTTGTGATGATGATGATATTAACAACAGTGAGGAGGTTGATGATGAGGAGGAGAATGATGTATCTGATATGTTCCAAATGTGATGATAAATAATAACACTGTTAAACTCCCACAGGGGGGTGGGAGGACACTTCAAGCAGGCAGTGCCGCTGCCTGTCATACAGTGTGATATGCACAACAGCCAGCAGGAGCAGGGGACATCAGCAGAGTTGCAGAGCAGAGAGCGCACCTCTCCAGCCTGGCGCCTCCCTGCTTTGCATCCTTTCGCTGAGTGGGTAGTGCCACCCTGCATACAGCACTATCACAGTGGCTTGTAAGTAAGCAACAGTGATAGCAACTTCATCCACTTTTGAATTAGGCTCACAATGTACTTACAGCAATATATGATGATTATTAAAAACTTTTATTAGGCTTTTTAATTTTGGCTGGATTTTTTTGTAAATGAACTGCTCTTTAGTTAATGGTGTATATATGTTAATAACTTATATTATCTTTAAATTTCTTTTTTATCTACAGTAAACACTTACAGTATATATTTCTATGTATTGCTCTTGCCCATATATAATGGGTACAGTGTGTGTGGTGCACACATGTCCCTGCGTCCAGGAAGGCCCACACAGCACACACTGCACCCATACATTATACTTACCCCTCAGAAGTCCATTGGTGGTGGACCTACACTGCAGACAGAAATCTGCGCATGTGTATGCGCACTGGATATGTCACCAGGAACAAGGCACGGGCGACATGATCCTGGAGACCTACGCATGTGCAGTATACTCTGGAATTATGCCAGGGTCTACTAGCTGCCGGAGAGGAGGGGGCCCACGACGTAGGCTACACACGGGTCCCCTCCTCTCTTAAAAACGCCCCTGAGGGTATATACAGTATGTTAACCACTAAATTACTGTAACTAGCAAGATACAGAAAGAAATGGAGGCACGGACCTCAAAGCTAAATGTTCTTACTTTTGTATGCCACCATAATATTATCAATTGCATTTACTGTAAATCCGTGACAACATGTCACATGTACTGTAGAAGAAAAGTTTTAGAAACTGGGACAAACTTTTTAAAATATATGTTTATGGCCATTGTTTCAACATATTTCTCAAACCATTTTGTTTACCAAAGTAAACTAGACTGCAGGAGTGTAGAATAAAAGGTTTCTAGGTATACAGCAGTTGTTCACAATAACATGACTGTCAGATTCCCTTCAGCATCCTTCAGCATTTAGTTCACAGCAACTCAAACTGTCATAAACTTGCAGCATCTTTTAAAAACAAATTTATAGGCATACTGCTACAAATAGGTCACATACTGTACAGTATCTATTCCCAAAAGGAAAGCACTAAGAGACAGACAGCTAGGAGCTCTAGTACCGTTAGGCTTCAGTTTTAAGCATTTTACAGTTTTTACCGCTATCTCTGTTTGGCCTAATAATAATTATAATGATCATGAACAGTTATTTAGATGTGTGGAAGCTAATCCCATGACTATGACATAATTACTAACCATCTAGAAGTAGTTGGGGGTTACTTCCAATCATATAACCTGATTTAGAGAAATATGGTATTTTAAAAACCAATGGCTTAAAAATTGCCTTACATGTTTAGAGATGCACATATTTAAGGGAACTACTCCAAAACATAGTGCAAATAAGTGCAATATCAATGTATTTACTTCACAGAGACTGGAACATATTTGTATGTGTACTTAACTGTCATTTATAATTGCAAACCTTTTTGAAGTTTGAATATGTATTTAGAACTAAATTGGTCAATGTATAAAACAATATTTTTCTTAGTTTGTATTATCTTTTCAATAAAATATATTAAGAAAATTAATTAACATATATCTCTAAAATAAAAAAAACATTTGTCATTGAAGAGGATGTTCTAAGCCAGTGGTTCTCAAACTCGGTCCTCAGGACCCCACACAGTGCATGTTTTGCATATAACCCAGCAAGTGCACATGTGTATTAATTACTGAAACATTTTAAAAAGGTCCACAGGTGGAGCTAATTATTTCACTTGTGATTCTGTGAGGAGACCTTCAAAACATGCACTGTGTGGGGTTCTGAGGACCGAGTTTGAGAACCTGTGTTCTAAGCATTAAATCAAGAATAAGTGTATGTACAGTATGTGCATAGATTCAATTAGACACATTTCAGGAAGCTTCCACTAATAAATCACTCGGATTTACACCAGGGGGTAAATTTACTAAGATGGGAGTTCTATTTAAGATGGGATGTTGCCCATAGCAACCAATCAGCTTCTACTTCTCATTTATCTAGCACCTTCTAGAAGATAATACCTGGAATCTGATTGGTTGCTATGGGCAACATCTCATCTTAAATAGAACTCCCTTCTTACTTACATCTTACCCACTCCCCTCACAGAGAAGCGCCTCGCTCCCCTCACAGCCGGAGAAGTAGCAGCTGAAAGGAGCGGTCTAGCAGCCTCAACTAAGCGGCGGGGAGGGGGCGCATTGCGACGGGAACGTGGCATGCTGGCAGCTGAGGTAATTTGAAAACCTCACAACTGAAACCACCAAATGAAAGCTGACTGAAAAATAATTTTTACAACAAAGTAAACAAATGAAATATATTAGCTAAGTAACAGAAATTAAATTATAAATAGATAGGAAGAATAAAATTCAAATATATCTGACAATACTGAAACACCTGCAGAGTGATACCAAATACTTTACCTGTCCAGGGATCACAAAATGGCAGGAGGAATTTTAATTCTTCAGCCCTCAATTAAATAAACTAATATAACCCGCCTACCTAACCCCTTCTCATTGGATAACTATTTGACAAACGTCAACAACCTATTAACTAATATCAACAACAAAAAAACAGATCCAGCTACTGTAGCTTAGCTACATAACAAACAGTGCGCTTATATTCAATCTATCCTATACAGTCTCTCGTTCTGTTTTCTCCTCCTTTGTACAAGTAAAGAACTGTATAATGGCCCTCATTCCGAGTTGATCGGTCGCAAGGCGAATTTAGCAGAGTTACACACGCTAAGCCGCCGCCTACTGGGAGTGAATCTTAGCTTCTTAAAATTGCGACCGATGTATTCGCAATATTGCGATTACTAACTACTTAGCAGTTTCAGAGTAGCTCCAGACTTACTCTGCCTGTGCGATCAGTTCAGTGCTTGTCGTTCCTGGTTGACGTCACAAACACACCCAGCGTTCGCCCAGGCACTCCCACCGTTTCTCCGGCCACTCCTGCATTTTTTCCGGAAACGGTAGCGTTTTCAGCCACACGCCCCTGAAACGCCGTGTTTCCGCCCAGTAACACCCATTTCCTGTCAATCACATTACGATCGCCGGAGCGAAGAAAAAGCCGTGAGTAAAAATACTTTCTTCATAGTAAAGTTACTTGGCGCAGTCGCAGTGCGAACTTTGCGCATGCGTACTAAGCGGATTTTCACTGCGATGCGATGAAAAAGAACGAGCGAACAACTCGGAATGAGGGCCAATATTTTTCTATTTGTGCTTCAATTAACTACATAAAAACACTAGATGATCCCCAAAAAATGTATGTGAATAATAGTTAGAATATATTAATTATTGGTTTCCATACTTGTACTTAATGTTTTTCAATTCAATTAATCCTCATCTCTTATGATCTCTCAGCATATGATAATTTATGAAACTAAAGATTTTAATTTATTTATTTATTATTCCTCATTAAAGTTACTTAATGTAAAATCTTCGTATTTTTGATGTATAACATTCATTTTTAAATATTGTTTACTCAGTTTTGTAGTGACTCCTAGCAAGTATAAGTTATATGATTGTTAATCTACCCTGGTATGTTATGCTCTTTAATTAAAGGCTTTTGGAAAAGTCCACACCTTGACAAAGAAGCCAGAAGTGTGTTGAAATGCGTAGATGCCTAGCTTAATTTTTTCTTTCACTGAACCTTCAGCACTGCCATGATATGATTATGCTTTATTGTATAGAAAGTGGTCAATTATTTATTTATTACCAGTTATTTATATAGCACACACATATTCTGCAGCAATTTACAGAGAGTATTTGGCCATTCACATCACTCCCTGCTCCAGTGGAGCTTACAGTCTATATTCCCTACCACATGTACACACACACATTCATGCTAGGGTTCATTTTTTTTTGGGGGGGGATCCAATTAACCTACAGTACCAGTATATTTTTGGATTGTGGCAGGAAATCAGAGTACCTGGAGGAAATCCATGCAAGCACAGGGAAAGCATACAAACTCCACACAGTTAGGGACATGGTGGGAATCAAACCCATGTCCTCAGTGCTGTGATGCAGTAATGCTAACCATTAAACCATCCATGCTGCCTAAAGAGCACTGCCTTGTATAACATTGCCTTGTACAACATTACATTGGCGGTTACAGCAAGAGCCATACCGGAAACACCAAGCAGCATCTCTATAGCTACCTGAATGTGGTAGGGAGGGCTGCCACTACCTGTGCCTGCCTGGAGAGAGGAGATGAGGAGAGGAGACAGCCTGTTATCTAGGTCTTGGAACCTGCGCAATTGATCTGGCAGGTGTTGGGACCAGCATATGCGCACAAGCATTGGCTGGTCTGCGCATGCACAAACCCCCGGCTTCTATGGACTGCATAAGTTGTAGCTCATAGAAGCTAGCTAGGTCTCACGATCTGAAAGGGAGTGGTTTCCCACAGAAAGCCAGCTGTCTGCTAATTTCAGCCCAGTCTGGCAGTCCCTGAGGGAGGAAACACCTCCCAATGGGACTTTCTCTAGTGCCCTGTGACTAACAGGTAGGACATCCACTAGGAAGTCACTGCCAGTCACAGTGAAGCCAGTGCACTGTGCATCTGGTTTCAATGACACTGAGCTCAGGTAGTGGATTTTCCTGGAAGGGCTGAAGTCCTGCCACTGGCTGAGACGTTTGTCATCTGTAGGATCTAGCAGTACAGTGTGCATCAGGTGCTTCCAAGTAACAGTATGGATGAGACCAGATCCGGCCCTAGGCATAGGCAAATTAAGCAAATGTATAGGGCATTTGGAATGCCTAGGGGCACAAGCAGCTTCTGCTGATTAAAATGATATGTGACCTGCCTATTTTCTGTGTGACTGCGGCTGTATCTGCATATGAAATATACATCACAGTGTATTCCTGGAAACCACTGCAACGTAGCATTCCATATGTAGATACAGTCACAGAATATAGGTATGTCACATATCATTTTAATCACCATAAACTGCTTTTGCATCCTAGCCACATAGCAATGCAAAAAAGGCACCAGACATTAGCAGAGCTGCCAGCTGACTCATGCCAGGCATCTGTTGCTGGGTGGCGTGTTGAGGCATGATATATGAGGACAAATCTGTATCCAAGCAGAAGCAGAGGTCAGAGTGTTAGTGGCCATGTGAGTGCTGTGTGTAGGTGGGTTGGTTGTGCAATAGTTTTCAGCATACAGTATGTGTAAGGGACATTATGTTTGTCATGTATAAATGCATTAATAATGTGCGGCATATGTGTAAGGGATATTATGAGTGTCATTATGTGTATAAGGGCATTAATTATATGCGGGATATGAGTAATGGGCATTATGTGCATAAGGACATTAATAAAGGGTGGCATAATGTATAAGGCACATTATGTTTATAAGGACATTTATAATGTGTTTCATATGTGTAAGGGACATTACTGTGTGGTATTATGTGTATAAATGCATTACTAATGTATGTGTGGCATAATGTGTGTAAGGCACTCTACTGTGTGGTATAACATATAGAAAGGGCACTACTGTGAGGTCTAATGTGAATAAAGAGCAATATGGTGTGGTTTAATGTGAATAAGGAGCATTTCAGTGTGATGTAATATGAAAAATGGGCACTACTGTGATTAGTAGAGATGAGCGCCTGAAATTTTTCGGGTTTTGTGTTTTGGTTTTGGGTTCGGTTCCGCGGCCGTGTTTTGGGTTCGAACGCGTTTTGGCAAAACCTCACCGAATTTTTTTTGTCGGATTCGGGTGTGTTTTGGATTCGGGTGTTTTTTTCCAAAAACACTAAAAAACAGCTTAAATTATAGAATTTGGGGGTCATTTTGATCCCAAAGTATTATTAACCTCAAAAACCATAATTTACACTCATTTTCAGTCTATTCTGAATACCTCACACCTCACAATATTATTTTTAGTCCTAAAATTTGCACCGAGGTCGCTGTGTGAGTAAGATAAGCGACCCTAGTGGCCGACACAAACACCGGGCCCATCTAGGA
This sequence comes from Pseudophryne corroboree, assembly GCF_028390025.1. NCBI lineage: Eukaryota > Metazoa > Chordata > Amphibia > Anura > Myobatrachidae > Pseudophryne > Pseudophryne corroboree. The sequence goes on from NC_086446.1 coordinate 641,992,664, forward strand.
GTGGCACTGCAGTGTCACGCAGGATGTCCCTTCCAAAAAACCCTCCCCAAACAGCACATGACACAAAGAAAAAAAGAGGCGCAATGAGGTAGCTGTGTGAGTAAGATTAGCGACCCTAGTGGCCGACACAAACACCGGGCCCATCTAGGAGTGGCACTGCAGTGTCACGCAGGATGGCCCTTCCAAAAAACCCTCCCCAAACAGCACATGACGCAAAGAAAAAAAGAGGCGCAATGAGGTAGCTGTGTGAGTAAGATTAGCGACCCTAGTGGCCGACACAAACACCGGGCCCATCTAGGAGTGGCACTGCAGTGTCACGCAGGATGGCCCTTCCAAAAAACCCTCCCCAAACAGCACATGACGCAAAGAAAAAAAGAGGCGCAATGAGGTAGCTGACTGTGTGAGTAAGATTAGCGACCCTAGTGGCCGACACAAACACCGGGCCCATCTAGGAGTGGCACTGCAGTGTCACGCAGGATGTCCCTTCCAAAAAACCCTCCCCAAACAGCACATGACGCAAAGAAAAAAAGAGGCGCAATGAGGTAGCTGACTGTGTGAGTAAGATTAGCGACCCTAGTGGCCGACACAAACACCGGGCCCATCTAGGAGTGGCACTGCAGTGTCACGCAGGATGTCCCTTCCAAAAAACCCTCCCCAATCAGCACATGATGCAAAGAAAAAGAAAAGAAAAAAGAGGTGCAAGATGGAATTGTCCTTGGGCCCTCCCACCCACCCTTATGTTGTATAAACAAAACAGGACATGCACACTTTAACCAACCCATCATTTCAGTGACAGGGTCTGCCACACGACTGTGACTGATATGACGGGTTGGTTTGGACCCCCCCCAAAAAAGAAGCAATTAATCTCTCCTTGCACAAACTGGCTCTACAGAGGCAAGATGTCCACCTCATCTTCACCCTCCGATATATCACCGTGTACATCCCCCTCCTCACAGATTATCAATTCGTCCCCACTGGAATCCACCATCTCAGCTCCCTGTGTACTTTGTGGAGGCAATTGCTGCTGGTCAATGTCTCCGCGGAGGAATTGATTATAATTCATTTTAATGAACATCATCTTCTCCACATTTTCTGGATGTAACCTCGTACGCCGATTGCTGACAAGGTGAGCGGCGGCACTAAACACTCTGTCTGCTGCTAATATATAGACTGGTTGATAAAGAGATAGTATACTTGTAACTAGTATGTATGTATAAAGAAAGAAAAAAAAACCACGGTTAGGTGGTATATACAATTATGGACGGGCTGCCGAGTGCCGACACAGAGGTAGCCACAGCCGTGAACTACCGCACTGTACTGTGTCTGCTGCTAATATATAGACTGGTTGATAAAGAGATAGTATACTCGTAACTAGTATGTATGTATAAAGAAAGAAAAAAAAACCACGGTTAGGTGGTATATACAATTATGGACGGGCTGCCGAGTGCCGACACAGAGGTAGCCACAGCCGTGAACTACCGCACTGTACTGTGTCTGCTGCTAATATATAGACTGGTTGATAAAGAGATAGTATACTCGTAACTAGTATGTATGTATAAAGAAAGAAAAAAAAACCACGGTTAGGTGGTATATACAATTATGGACGGGCTGCCGAGTGCCGACACAGAGGTAGCCACAGCCGTGAACTACCGCACTGTACTGTGTCTGCTGCTAATATATAGACTGGTTGATAAAGAGATAGTATACTCGTAACTAGTATGTATGTATAAAGAAAGAAAAAAAAACCACGGTTAGGTGGTATATACAATTATGGACGGGCTGCCGAGTGCCGACACAGAGGTAGCCACAGCCGTGAACTACCGCACTGTACTGTGTCTGCTGCTAATATATAGACTGGTTGATAAAGAGATAGTATACTCGTAACTAGTATGTATGTATAAAGAAAGAAAAAAAAACCACGGTTAGGTGGTATATACAATTATGGACGGGCTGCCGAGTGCCGACACAGAGGTAGCCACAGCCGTGAACTACCGCACTGTACTGTGTCTGCTGCTAATATATAGACTGGTTGATAAAGAGATAGTATACTCGTAACTAGTATGTATGTATAAAGAAAGAAAAAAAAACCACGGTTAGGTGGTATATACAATTATGGACGGGCTGCCGAGTGCCGACACAGAGGTAGCCACAGCCGTGAACTACCGCACTGTACTGTGTCTGCTGCTAATATATAGACTGGTTGATAAAGAGATAGTATACTCGTAACTAGTATGTATGTATAAAGAAAGAAAAAAAAACCACGGTTAGGTGGTATATACAATTATGGACGGGCTGCCGAGTGCCGACACAGAGGTAGCCACAGCCGTGAACTACCGCACTGTACTGTGTCTGCTGCTAATATATAGACTGGTTGATAAAGAGATAGTATACTCGTAACTAGTATGTATGTATAAAGAAAGAAAAAAAAACCACGGTTAGGTGGTATATACAATTATGGACGGGCTGCCGAGTGCCGACACAGAGGTAGCCACAGCCGTGAACTACCGCACTGTACTGTGTCTGCTGCTAATATATAGACTGGTTGATAAAGAGATAGTATACTCGTAACTAGTATGTATGTATAAAGAAAGAAAAAAAAACCACGGTTAGGTCACTGGTATATACAATTATGGACGGGCTGCCGAGTGCCGACACAGAGGTAGCCACAGCCGTGAACTACCGCACTGTACTGTGTCTGCTGCTAATATATAGACTGGTTGATAAAGAGATAGTATACTCGTAACTAGTATGTATGTATAAAGAAAGAAAAAAAAACCACGGTTAGGTGGTATATACAATTATGGACGGGCTGCCGAGTGCCGACACAGAGGTAGCCACAGCCGTGAACTACCGCACTGTACTGTGTCTGCTGCTAATATATAGACTGGTTGATAAAGAGATAGTATACTCGTAACTAGTATGTATGTATAAAGAAAGAAAAAAAAACCACGGTTAGGTCACTGGTATATACAATTATGGACGGGCTGCCGAGTGCCGACACAGAGGTAGCCACAGCCGTGAACTACCGCACTGTACTGTGTCTGCTGCTAATATAGACTGGTTGATAAAGAGATAGTATACTACTAATATTATATACTGGTGGTCAGGTCACTGGTCACTAGTCACACTGGCAGTGGCACTCCTGCAGCAAAAGTGTGCACTGTTTAATTTTAATATAATATTATGTACTCCTGGCTCCTGCTATAACCTATAACTGGCACTGCAGTAGTGCTCCCCAGTCTCCCCCACAATTATAAGCTGTGTGAGCTGAGCAGTCAGACAGATATATAATATATATAGATGATGCAGCACACTGGCCTGAGCCTGAGCAGTGCACACAGATATGGTATGTGACTGAGTCACTGTGTGCTGTGTATCGCTTTTTTCAGGCAGAGAACGGATTATAAATAAAAGTGGTGGTCACTGGTCACTATCAGCAAAACTCTGCACTGTACACTACTGAGTACTCCTAATGCTCCCCAAAATTAGTAAATCAAGTGTCTCTCTAATCTATTCTAATTCTAAACGGAGAGGACGCCAGCCACGTCCTCTCCCTATCAATCTCAATGCACGTGTGAAAATGGCGGCGACGCGCGGCTCCTTATATAGAATCCGAGTCTCGCGATAGAATCCGAGCCTCGCGAGAATCCGACAGCGTCATGATGACGTTCGGGCGCGCTCGGGTTAACCGAGCAAGGCGGGAAGATCCGAGTCGCTCGGACCCGTGAAAAAAAACATGAAGTTCTGGCGGGTTCGGATTCAGAGAAACCGAACCCGCTCATCTCTAGTGATTAGTAATGTATATAAGGTAAAGTGGTACTACAGTGTGATGTAATGTGAATAAGGGACACTATCGTGTGATAAAATGTGAATAAAGTTGCACTACTGTGTGGTGTAATTTGTATTGGGGGTACTATTTCCCAGTAAGAACAAGCCCCTTTTTGGGCTGTGCACCGAATGTTTGCACTGTTCCTATTTATAATATTGGGGGTAGGAGCACCAAAAATGAGGACTGTTATTGGTGAGGGGTGATGGTGCTGGGAATGGGGTGCAGGGTCAGAGAAAGGAACTAGCAGCAGTGCTAGGGGACACCAGCCAAAATCTTGCCTAGGGCATCAATTTTGTTAGGGCCGGCTCTGGATGAGACCTCACCTCCAAAGGCATAGCTACCATAGGTGCAGGGAGTGCAGCTGCTATGGAGCCCAGAACTGAGAGCGGCCAACCTGCCCTTTCACAGTTACATGTGTTATATAGATGTTTCACCATTGGTTAGTACAAATGGGCCCTTACAAACTTTTGCCAATGGGCCTATAGCTAGTTATGCCCCTAGACCTGCTCATTGTAATATGGTATAAAATGAACTGAAGAGAATTATAACGTTACATATTATAAACTGGGGGCACTGTAATGTGGCAAAGTATGAAGTGGAGGCAATATATTGTGGCATACTATGAACTGGGGGCACTGTATATATTAATGTGAATTGCAGTTACTGTGTTACATAATGTATACTGGCAGCTCTACAATGTGACATAACATGAAATAGTATACTACCACGGTTCATAACATAAACTAGGGCACTATTATGATTCATAAAATGAAAAAGTATACTGTCATGAGGCATAAAATGAATACCTGCTGAAGGGAGGTGTCACCCTAGAAGCATTAGGACAGGGGCCCCTTCATTATGTTGCTATGGGGCCCACAAAGTTCTGGCTATGCCCCTGCTTACCTCTTTAACCAAGAGATACTCTCTGCTCTATTGCTCTATCTTTAAGCTATATCACCTATCCATACGAGAATTATAAGCACAAATATACTCCATAAACTCTTATTATCTGATTGTGAATATTATCAAGCATATACAGTAAGAGCAGAGATATTCTTATTATTTCATTGCATTTAGGTATAGGGCTGTGTAGGGTTATTGTGAGACCTTGCAGAGTTAGAAGAACAGAGTTTTAGTGATCTTGCATTGCATCAGCTTTCCATTGCACTGCAGCACTAGATTGGCCAGGAGCTCCTGTGAGGCACAAACAGTTACTGAATAAGGCCTAGTATGGAGTCTCATGGTGGCTTGAAGCCAGGAATATGTCTGGCTTCCTCCCACAGTCCTACTTAGAGTATGAAATGATTTTTGACTGTAGGGTGGTAAGCTCCACTAGAGCAGGGGCTCAATAACAGAAAATTCACTGCACAGTCGTGCTTAGTACTGTACCGAACCCATCCGAACTCAACTTTCCCCATCTGGAGCTGCTGTGGGGGCACTGGAGGGGCTGCTAAAACAGCTAAGGGGCTGCTTTATTTAAAAATTAAATATGAAAAAAATAAACAAGACACACAGGTATGCCTCCATGCGTTTAAATGGGACACACAGGTATACTCACATGCGTGTAACTGGGAGCTGTGAAAAACAAAAATAAGGCATTTTTTACAAAATATGTAAATAAAAATGCAATAAAAAAATGGAAAAATAGAAACCCACGAGATTTTCACAAAATAAGTCTCCAGACTCTGTGGAGGGGGAAATATCCAATCTTGATCCTGTGGTATACACCAGTTTAGTTGCATCCCAGCATTAAATCCGAGATAATTGTAATCCCTGAAAATGGAGAAGGGGGTACAAATTAGGAGGCTTTGGCCCCTAGTTTTTCAGTTTGTCCAGTAATGTGGTAATGATATATTTGCTTGGTTGAAGATCTTTCTGTTACACACAAATATAGGAGTGGAGGTGAAAACCTGTGTGTTGTTCCTGATTGTGCGTGCCTCTCTAATTTTTAATCACCTTCTTGACACTGTCCTTTTCCTCTTGCTTCTTCTCATAATGTGAAAAGTCATCAAAGAAGGAGGTGCTATATTTGTAGCTAGCTATGATTCAGAGAAGTTGGCAAGATTTTTCCAGGGGGACCACCTGTCGCTGTAATAATGGGTTTATTAAACTGTGGATGTTCTGGGCTGGAGGTCCCAAGGACAATTCCATCTTGCACCTCTTTTTTTTCTTTGCATGATGTGCTCTTTGGGGCCTATTTTTTAAAACTGCCATCCTGTCAGCCACTGCAATGCCACTCTTAGATGGGCCAGGTGTTTGTGCCGCCCACTTGTGTCGCTTAGCTTAGTCATCTAGCTACCTCGGTGCAACCTTTTGATCTAAAAACAAGGGGCCTAATTCAGACCTGCTTGTAGCAGCAAATTTGTTAGCAGATGGGCAAAACCATGTGCACTGCATGGGGGTGAGGGGGGAGGGCAGATATAACATGTGCAGAGATAGATAGATTTGGTTTGGGTGGGTTATATTGTTTCTGTGCAGGGTAAATACTGGCTGCTTCATTTTTATACTGCAATTTAGATATTTAGATTTCAAATTGAACACACCCCACCCAAATCTAACTCTCTTTGCACATGTTGTATCTGCCTCCCCTGCAGTGCACATGCGACCCGATCGCTCGATGCAGTTTCTCGCAGTGATCACCGCTGTGTGATGCCTTTGCACTACTGCGGGGGGGGGGGGGGGGCGCGGCACTGACATACGGGCGGGGCGGACTAGCCCTGTGCTGGGCGTCAGTGTGAATGATTGTTCTTGTTCTAAATTTAGCACAGCTACGATCAACTCGGAATGACCCCATGGTTTTCCCATCTGCTAACAAATTTGCTGCTATGAGCAGGTCTGAATTAGGCCCAATATTGTGAGGTGTTCAGAATAGACTGGAAATGAGTGGAAATGAATGATATTGAGGTTAATAATATCGTAAGATCAAAATTACCCCCAAAATTCTGTGATTTTAGCTTTTTTTATGCTTTTTTCAAAAAAACATCCAGATCCAAAACCAAAACCCAAAGGGTGGTTTGGCAATACCAATTCAGATCCAAAACACGAACTAAAATCCAATTCTAAAACCAAAACACAAAACCCAAAAAGTGTCCGTCGCACATCTCTATTTTAACTTTTCTAAATTATTTTCAGAATGAAATAATGAATTAAACAAAGTGCATTAAGAAATGTAATTAAAAGTTTATTGTCTTCAAAAATAGTGTTCTATTGTGTGTTTGAATGCAGTGTCCAAATTAAAATGTCTGTTTTACATGTTACATGAGCTTATCAACGCAACATTGCTACTTCAGTAAATTAAAGAACTTTCTCTAAGGTTTAATAAGGTCATTTATTGTTAGAGTTTTAGGCTATTCATTTAATTTGGTCATCCTCTTTGAAGAAGGAACTTACAGAACTCATTGGGTTTTTTTTTTGCCAGTAAAGGACTGAAATAATTTTAAATGTAAGACAATTAACCATATAGTAAATTTCACATCATTATGTATATTTCTCTGATGGATGAGAGAACGTTTCTGATTTGGTCTACATCTTTTAAGTACTGCAGGTTGGCTTATTGGACATGAATACATTGTGCATCAGAAGCTATATGGTTTCTATGTGTTTTTTTTTTCTACCAATAGATCAAGAAAAGAAGATACAGCATGTAAGTATTTATGAGTAACAGTACACTACAGAAAATATTAAGGGGCAATTAGAAAATAAAACTTATTAAATAAAAAGGGGGCACTATTAATTATTTTTTAAAATACTTGAGCACTTTTAATGTGAGTTAAAAATACAGTATTATATTTCACTGGTAAACACTGGAGGCTAGGGTCATAACCAATCTAATTGTTGGTGCTGACCAATTCAATTAGCTGCCAATACCAAAGGATGCACTTTTACTCGCAGCCACAGAAGCTGCAAGGAAAAGTCAGTGTAAAAATGCACCTCTGGTAATTAATGTACAGGGAAACCCATAAGATTCTGCATTTTATGCTGAATCAGCAGTTTACTGAGCGTTACCAGAGGTTTTACCACATGGTGAAAAGGCTAAATTATTGAATAGCTGTGTGCATTTAACCTTGAGCTTTCCCCTTGGCGGGGCACCAGAGATCATTATGCTATTTTGCAATTTGCTGAATATACTTAGGAGTGGGGGCACCCCTTCTGGAGGACTGAAATTGATGATAAGTTGTTCGACCTGGTATGGAAGGGTAGGGATAGTGTTTTTTAAACATATAGTTTTAATTTTTACAGTTGAGAGCAAAATTGTCAAAACATCTCACTTGCCTCCCTAAAACACTTAATTTTTCTTCCTTTTTTTTTTCTTTGTACTTTTTTTTTCTGGCGCATCTGCAAGAATTAAAGATGGTGAGAATTAGTGTGCCGCTTTACAAAATGCAGTTTTTACAGTGTTTTTACTGCAGATTTATCTTTGGCGATTTTAAAACCACCAGAATCCAAAGTAAAATATCAGTTTTATAATACTTGCAAGAGAAACATTTTCCCTAAGTAAGAATTTATTTTCCCCATAGCTAGTTGATAGATTAATTCAGTCTCATGGCAAATAAGACTGAATTTTACACAAAAAATATAGTATTGGGTGGAATTTATTGTACAAAGCTACTGGGTCATACATCAAATAAATACACTGCCAAATCTGCTGTGTACCCCAAATACTGAACCGCCAATTGTCCAGTAATAGTCCCTTCTGTACTACATCTTTCCTGTTTCAGATATACCCTTTCACAACAAAATCCTGGGTCAAACCCAGGATTTGGAACACGGTTTCAATCCGGGTCAGACCCCATTCACACCGTGACTCCAACCTGGTTTATTCCCAGGTCAGCGCCATTTACACTGCACACAGGTGCAGTGTTAACTGTTTGGGTGGTATTCAGTATGCCAGCTGTTGGGATTCCAGTGCTCAGTATCCTGGTGCCGGAATCTCGACACCCGGCATACCGACAACTATTCTCCATCTTGGGGGTCCACGACACCCCTGGAGGGAGAATAAATAGCGTGGTGCACATAGTGTGCCACTGTGCCCGTAGTGTGGCAAGCGCAGCGAGCCCGCTAGGGCACATTTGCGCTCACCCTGCTGTCAGCATGCTGGCGGTCGGCATCCTGGCGCCGGTATGCTGGGCACCGGGATCCCGACTGCCGGCATAACATACTGCACCCAACTGTTCTGCTGATGCTTGGAGATGACTTCATCTCCAAGCACTGGGGATCTGGTGCTCATGTGACCTGGCTGGGATGACCCGGGTTACCTATTCACACTGCTCCATAACCCTCATTGGGGGTAATTCTGAGTTGATCGCAGCAGGAACTTTGTTAGCAGTTGGGCAAAACCATATGCACTGCAGGGGAGGCAGATATAACATGTGCAGAGAGAGTTAGATTTGGGTGGGTTATTTTGTTTCTGTGCAGGGTAAATACTGGCTGCTTTATTTTTACACTGCAATTTAGATTGCAGATTGAACACACCACACCCAAATCTAACTCTCTCTGCACATGTTATATCTGCCTCCCCTGCAGTGCACATGGTTTTGCCCAACTGCTAACAAAGTTTCTGCTGCGATCAACTCGGAATTACCCCCATTGTTTGGGAAACCTTTCACAAGGAGCTGCGACCAAGGATAACATGATGTGAAAAGGGTAGTAATTAACAACAGTGTTGTTAATGCCAGGGCCACCAAGAGACTGTTGGGCCTCAAAGCAAGGGGGCATGGCCAAGCATGTGAGGTGTGGCCACATCCTACTGTGAAAACCAGGGCCTTCTGCAGAAGCTATATCAGAAGGCCCTGGTTCCACCTTATTGATAGACCCAGGCCCCCAAACAATTCTGTTCACATTGCAAATAACTGTAAGGGATCTATTCAGTGTAAGTTTTGTACTGCAAAAAGTGGTGAAGTTAAAGCCTTATACTGTATTCAGATAGCTAATGAATCATAATAATCTAGTAAAAATTAGCCTATACTAACCTAAGGTGAAGTAAAACTTGACATGCAAGTTTTACCTTCATTGCCTTTTCTTGCTAGACGAGTCCAAAATATAAAACAGATGGGTTTAAATGAAGTGCAAATTCTAGAAAGTGAAGCTATATAACACAGAGCAGTGAAGAGTGATTCAAAACCATTTAAATATATACACACTTAACTATCCATGTAATTGTGGATGAAACTGCTGACATTTACGAAAGTACTTTAACTTTAGAGAGATAATAGTTAAATGCAGACAGTATTTTTGTGTGGCTAAGTCTCTAAATCAAGGTTGAAAGGAAAACGTAACATAAATGAAAACTTTTGCTCTTTGCATAATAAAATATAATTTATATTTTCTAAAAAAATTTTTTAAATCAGCTTAAGGTTTTGACAAATCAACATAAATGTAATTGTTTCCTTGCTGGCATATCAGTCTGTGAATATCAGCCCTGAGTTATACGCTTTTCTTGTTGTGACTGCTGCATATTTGGATAATGCCCACTTTGGCTCATATATTGTGTGTCAATCTGGCTCTGGTACTAGCCAGACTCTCCTGAGCCATCTACCTCAACGCACGTCCCTGTTGCACACAGCTGCTGTGTAAAAATATGCATATGTCGCAATTGCCGGGATATGTATTGATGTCCGTTGGCAGCATTACAAATCAAAGTGGCTGCAAACAAAGATGCAGCATTGATTGCAGATCAGCCGATTATCAAAGTTTTGAGTAGCTCTATGGCTACACAGCATGGCTGCAGGACGTGAGACACTGGAGCCATTATAACTGTATATGGAATCGCAGTTGCAGCCTCAAACACACACGCAAACTGTTAGTCACATTGCAAGTAAATTCTCCCTGCGTCCACCATTGCAAGAAGATTATGGAACATGCGCAGTGCTACTTAGATGCATGTGCAGTGGAAAAAAATCGCTACACTGCCTACTACATTGACATCGCTGAATTTGGGCCAATGTTAGAATTTAGAAGAACATTTGGGGGAGATATGTCAAGTGTTGGAGAGAGATAAAATGGAGTACAGCAGTTGCCCAAATCAATCAGCTTCTGTGATTACGAAGACTGTGCTCTATAAGTGACAGTTAAGCTGGGTGCACACCTGCAGATAAATTCTGCAGATCTGATAAATGCAAATATTGGATTGGTGTACAGTTGTACACAGTCCCTGATTAAGTGTGGGTTGTAGTTGTGCGAAAAAAATCGATTTGTGGAGTGTTATGAGGTGCAAATTTAGATACAATAAAGCACCATGTTTGGTGTAAAGCCTGCCACAGATCAGTGTGATTCGTGTAGTCTTATGTGTTGTTAGTGTAATGGAGAGTTAATTAAAAAAAAAATTGGCATGAGGTTCACTCCCAAAAGGAAAACCAGCACTGTGCTCTGTGGAGTTCCCCCTGTATTTAATTGAATCAGCAATGTGCTCTTGAAAAAAAAAATTGTGTAAGGGTCCCACCGTATTTACAACAACCACCACCGGACACTTACTAGCGGGATGGCTATAATTCTAGCCAGGCACACGCTTGGGTGGTGGGTGCGAGTTAATAGCATTCAGTTAAAGGTACATTAATATGGTCTTTTATAGGCAGACTGTAGGTCCCAGCAAGCCGTCCCTGTATGCCGATACTTGGAGAACAACAAGTCCCAGCATTTGGGGCATTAAGGGCCCACTGGCCCCTGTAAATCAATATCAAAACAAAGACAAGACACACCCCATTGAAAGTATAACTTTAATAAACACACTCACATATACTCACCTTATCCCAGGCATGTTTGGTCCACTTATCCAAGTAAAATCTACTACATGGGGGAGGTGGGGGGAATCCTTTCTCACCTATCCCTTACGGTGCTCAGTCCTCTTGTCCAGTAAGTATCCAGGAGGTTAAAAATAAAAAAAATACTTACCCATACCAGCCAGACATATAGGAGCTATATGTGTATACAAATGACCCACGTGATTTCCGTCATTAGCAGATCTGCCCGCAAATTAGATCAGTTTACTGTGGGAACAGGCCACTGATTGGATGTGACTGCACTGGCTGTTAATCATTAGCCAGGCTGGTTTTGATTGACATTCAGTGCAGTCACAGCCAATCAGCTTTGATATATCTCCCCCTAAGATACTAGACAGCAAAACAAATAACAGATGAAGCTAGAGTCAGAATAAAACTACTGTAGATTGGCTAAGGAGAAAGTACAAGCCTCTAGACAAGATCAGGATGGGGTGCCTCCATGCTCATGACCATCATTCACCAATGATTGCCAGTGCTTTTCAGCCAGGCAGTTCAAATTTCCAGTGCTAAGTAACTGCAGCCACCCCTGTCTTTTTGAGATAAGGCAGCCCTTGTTTACAGGTGCTTTTTAGCCAGGAGACCATACATTAAGTGGTAAGTTGGTTGGGATTCTCATTCCTCATCCTATTGGCTCTCTGGGTTTATTAGGCTTCCTCCCTTGCACCACTATTCTGCTGGTAGTTTGTTCTGAACCAGTGTACTGCATATGCATTTGTCATTGAGTGCCTTTTTCCTCTGATCTGAATCACATATTGGACTCTGCTTTTTCCTATCTACCACTACCCTTGGCTTTTTACTGGATATTGCTCTTGACCACTCCCACTCCCTGATCTCTGGAAGGCTTATCATCCATGCCATCCTGCTATGCCTCATGTACTACCTGAACCACACTCTTCTTCCTACTGTTAATTAGTTAAACATTAAAGATAGGAACATGATCAAGCTGTCAAATGAACCAGAAAAGTCTTAAGAGTGCCTTTTATAGATCTGGAGGCTGCTGGGTAGAACTGAAAATGACCCCAGTTGGAGTTAATTGTCTGCCATGAAATCCAAAGAGCCATCATAATAGAGAACAAAAATACAGTTGAAAGAAGTTTGAAGGAATTGCATCTAGAGATCTATGACTACATTTGTCCATTTTCTCAGAGCACTGACTCCAAAAGGCAGTGCTCTTATTTATACTGTCCTAGATTTTTGCTTGCATGTTATATATTTACCTTATGCATTTTTGTATTGGGGAATGTGGCTTGATTTACCTGTGCAAAACATAAAGACTTTCATAATCAGAGCTAAGAATAACATGCAGCAAATCTTGGTGTATCTAGCAAATAAAAGAATGAGGAATTTGATTCATTTTTGATCAGAATCGTGTAAGAACTTGTAAAGAATTGGGGTCCCTTGATAACCAGCTGCAAGTGTCAATGTGAAAAAAAATGTTTTTATTTACACGCAGCTTTGCGGTATATTATTGTTAGCGCTGATAACAAATCTTTCTGTTTACTATTACACAGCTGGTACCATGTAAAATATGGGTAACACCGAGCACAGGCATATTTCTTCTCTATTTTGTTTTCAATTTATTCTAGTGTTATCATGGCTGCCTTCAATCAAGACTGTAAAGACCTAAGGGTCTATTCACTAAGCCTTAGATGGAGATAAAGCCAATGGAGATAAAGTACCAGCCAATCCGCTCCTAGCTGACATGTCAGAGGCTGAGTTTGAAAAATGACAGTACTCACCGGCAGATCAGAGGAGAGATGTGTGCTGAGCGAACTGCTCAGCACACACCTCTCAACCCGCTCAGCACAGCGCAATGTGTGCTGAGCACGCGTGGGGGGGGCGCTCATTTCACCCAGCGGGTGAAATGAGCGACCTGCTAGATTGGCCTGCATCCAGGCTCAATCTAGCAGCAGCGATAGCGACGTACGGGGCCGCACATCACTATCGCTGTGGGGGGTACACACGGAGATATCTTGCTTAAAATCTAAGCAATCTAGTCAGATTGCTTAGATTATCGCTCCATGAGTACCCCCCTTTAGGAGCTGATTGGCTGGTACTTTATCTCCATTGACTTTATCTGCACCCAAGGTTTAGTAAATAGACCCCCTAGTTTGATGTAGTTAACAAGCCATTACTTGTCTAAATGTTTCTCTCTGTACCTGAATGGTGAGTGCATTTAACTTTAATGGTGTGTATGGTATTTACGCTAGTGTAGGAACTTGTAGAGATTTGGGGTCTATTGATGGTGGGCTGCAAACTGAAGTGTTGTGTTCAAATCCCCATGCTTTCATTTTCTTGATACACCCAGATTTGCAGTACACTATTCGTAGTGCCAGTAACAAAAGTCTTTCTGATTTTTATACATACGACATTTAAATTGCCACACAGCTGGTATCATGTACAATGGGGGTCATTCCGAGTTGTTCGCTCAGTATTTTTTTCTCGCAACGGAGCGATTAGTCGCTAATGCGCATGCGCAATGTCTGCAGTGTGACTGCGCCAAGTAAATTCGCTATGCAGTTAGGAATTTTACTCACGGCATTACAAGGTTTTTTCTTTGTTCTGGTGATCGTAATGTGATTCACAGGAAGTGGGTGTTTCTGGGCGGAAACTGGCCGTTTTATGGGAGTGTGTGAAAAAACGCTACCGTTTCTGGGAAAAACGCGGGAGTGGCTGGAGAAACGGAGGAGTGTCTGGGCGAATGCTGGGTGTGTTTGTGACGTCAAACCAGGAACGACAAGCACTGGACTGATCGCACTGGCAGAGTAAGTCTCGAGCTACTCAGAAACTGCACAGAGATGTCTTATCGCAATATTGCGAATCTTTCGTTCGCAATTTTGATAAGCTAAGATTCACTCCCAGTAGGCGGCGGCTTAGCGTGTGCAAAGCTGCTAAATGCAGCTTGCGAGCGAACAACTCGGAATGATCCCCAATATGCATAAAACGGAGCATGGACATATCTCTTTTCTATTTTGCTGGTACCTGCAGTATGTATGCTTACTTGTGTCTTTATTCATCACTTTATAAAATGCAATAATTTAAGTAGAATAAATAATAAATTTTGCAATGACAAAAAATGTATAAATCATCAAAGCAGATGTAATAGCACAATACAAAGATACCTGCTGTAATAAGTGATGATTCATGTGAAAAGAATCATACAATGAGCTTCTACAAGCCTCAGATGAAAATTGCATGATTAATATCAGTATTCATTGTTTATTCCTTTGAGAAAAGTATGTCCTCTTGGACCAACAGACTTCTGAATAATTAAAAATGCATTACTATAAGCATAAAATATGTGAAAGAAGTAAAAATGTTTTTAGAAAAAGTATTTATACATATTTTATAGTAGTTAAAGGAATACAGCTTTCTTTCTTTCTTTCTTTCTTTCTTTCTTTCTTTCTTTCTTTCTTTCTTTCTTTCTTTCTTTCTTTCTTTCTTTCTTTCTTTCTTTCTTTCTTTCTTCCTCAGTGCATGGATTGTACAACTTTGGAAAAGTTGAACCCAGCAAAGTAATTTGTTGCTAAGGGGTCTACTCATTATCCCTTAATTTCTACAAAAGTAGGTGAGCATTAACATTTTCATATACTTTTGTATAAGCTGCCATGCATTATAAAGGTAATGCAGGAGATATCACAGATAGAAATATCAAGCACAGAAAGTTCAAGCACTTCATATGTCATGCTGTTGGGCACAAAGCTTCTGAGTGCAAACTGGAAGATGTGAATGCTACACAGAAAAAGTAGTGTAACAGTAAAAAAGAGTCAGCTTTAATCATCACTGACAGTCACAGGAGAGATTGCTGGTATATAGAGTAGGGAACCACAAGACACTTCAGTTACAATCAACATTAAGCACACATGACCCTATAACAGTCAAAGGAACAGTAGACAAAGGTCTTACAGACACAAAAGTTGGGAAAATTTCTACACATCTAAGTGTAAGAGGTGAAACTAAAGTCACAGAAATCCAAGATGTGTTATTCCTACTAGATATGGGCACAGCAGTAAATCTAAGGAATTGTGTACCCACACTTGCTGAGACAGGTAAAACACTGTTAGAAGCATGGTCTGGAATAAAGCCAAGCATCAGCCATCTCAGAGTATATAGATGCAATGCATATGCTCATGTACCCAAAGAAAAAAAGATGAAAATCTGTGAAATGTATAAAGCTTGGATATTGTCAACAAAGTAAGGGATACAGGGGTGTTATAATAAACAAGCTTTATTTTACTTTATTTTTTTTACAGTATAATATCAAGAAGTTTAATATTCCAAGAATCGCACCACTTAAAATAGAGCAAGCATGTTACATTGGATACGGCAACCGTTGGAAATGTCTGAATAAGAGAATACCAGTGTGGACATCCAACCACAGAACAGGAGTTCTGCAAGAACAAAATAGTGCAATACCCCTTAAGAGATATTATGAGTAGTTTGTAAATATCACATTCTGTGAACCCCCAAATATCCAGGATTGAATGGAAGTAACAACTGGACTGAATGGAAAGCTGCAATAGACAAGGACATCACACAAATGGGCTAATTCAGACCGGATCGCTGCTGTGCGTTTTCACACAGCAGGAAATCAGGTCTGAACTGCGCATGCGTATGCACCGCATTTCTTACTGGCATCTCAGCCCAGCGATCGCCTCTGCCTGATTGGCAGGTAGAGGCGTTCAGTGGGTGCTGGCCGGCGTCGCTTGGCCGCCATTTCGGGGGTGCAGTCCAGGCAATGCAGGCATGCCTAGACCATGCGGGGGGCAGGCAGCAGCAGCTGTGTGATGTCACACTCAGCCGCTGTGACCCAGGATGCGACAAGTAGCTCCCTGCCAGCATGCAGGGAGCTACTTGTCAAGTACAAAATGATTGCCGCTGTGTGATGCTTTTGTACTTGTGTGGGGGGGCTGACATGGGGTGGACTAGCCCCATGCTGGGCGTCCACCCACATGTCAGAGTAAATGATCGTAGATGTACTAAATTTAGCACAACTATGATCAACTCTGCATGGGAATCTACACTTCCCATGCTTGAGTTCAAGATTTTGCCCGTGCTGCACCCCTTCAGCTCCCCCACTCTCCCCGACCTTGCAAAGCTTCAAACGGGCACTAAAAACCCACCTATGTATTAAAGCGTACACTTCCGATGCATAAACTAGTCCTGAGGCTGCTCCTTGATCCCCATGCCTCATGCCTTGAACATCTCTAGTTTGCTTACATACTGCCATCAGGCTACCTCCCGCTGCTTGCACCTCATGTCATCTGTCTGTTGCCCCTTCCAACTAGATTGTTAGCTCTTCAGATCAGGGTTCTTTTTCCTTTTGTTGTCAAAACTCTCTTCTCGACACATTTCACTTGCAGCTCTCTCCTACTCGGTAACCATCTTTGCCCGCTTTTTCTCCTGCTGGTAAAGGCTCATCTCTATCTATGGCCGCCAGCCCCAAGTAGTATGATGATTACTCCCTCACTACTTACATCTTAGCTGTGTTATGTTTTGAGAATTGTGGTGCTCTTTGTTACCTGTACTCTATTTTTATTTATTTACTGTAATGATAAGTTTTGTCTCCCTGTACTGGCCTATGTACAGCGCTGCAAAACACTTGTGGCATCTTATAAATAAAATGTAATAATAATAATAACAACAACTCTGAAAACCCCCAATGACAATACATGGATTGTAGTTAACAGGCAGAGTTACCAAAAAATAGTCAAAAACAAATGTTTCCACTGTACAAAAAGTTGAATGCAGATGAAACCCAATAAGTCCATCTCATTGCAAAGTGATATACCCAGAAATCCAGGATGACTACAGTGAAATCTTCATGCCTGTGGCAAGGTACAGTACATTGGCCCTCATTCCGAGTTGTTCGCTCGCTAGCTGCTTTTAGCAGCATTGCACACGCTAAGCCGCCGCCCTCTGGGAGTGTATCTTAGCATAGCAGAATTGCGAACGAAAGATTAGCAGATTTGCAAATAGAAAATTCTTAGCAGTTTCTGAGTAGCTCCAGACTTACTCAGCCATTGTGATCAGTTCAGTCAGTTTCGTTCCTGGTTTGACATCACAAACACACCCAGCGTTCGCCCAGACACTCCCCCGTTTCTTCAGACACTCCCGCGTTTTTCCCAGAAACGCCAGCGTTTTTTCGCACACTCCCATAAAACGGCCAGTTTCCGCCCATAAACACCCACTTCCTGTCAATCACACTCCGATCACCAGAACGATGAAAAATCCTCGTTATGCCGTGAGTAAAATACCTAACTTTCGGCAACGAGCGAACAACTCGGAATGACCACCATTATGCTGTTATTGCCATATCTGCCTTGTACAATTTGCTGTTATAACAATTAGACTGGCAGAACTTACTTGAATGGAGAATCAACAGAGGAAATTTGCATGGAACCTCCTGAAGCATTACTCCAAGAATATATTCCAAGAGGGTGAAGTCTGCCTATTAAAGAAAGATTTCTATGGCCTAAAACAGAGCAGTCATTGTTGATACAGTAAGTTAGGTACTGTACTACAAGAAATGGACTTTGTGCGTTCTAGGACAGATCACTGCCTCTACCACAAACACATAGAACAGAGACTGTTTATTATTGTTGTGTATTTGGATGATCTATTACTAGCATGCCAAAAGCAGCACATTAAGTGTCAAGCACATGTTGGGACACAAATTCAAGAATAAAGATCTAGGCCCTGCACATCACTTATAGGTTTGACTTGAAAGTAGGAACTACAGTACAGAATAACCATTGATCAGCAAGCATACATTGAAGGGATACTTACAAAGTACAATACGTCAGATGCAAAATGAATGAATACTCTCATACCTTGCTTCACATTCCGCTGGTGCCAAATGATAACCTCACCGGTTCTACACCAATAGCATGTATATATCAACAAGTAAGATATTATGTAACACGTGTCAACACAGATGTGAGCAATGCATTGAGGATAGTAAAATTAGGGAACCTTTACTTTGCAATGATATTGAAATTCAACGATGCTTACTAGATTTCCAAAACAAGTAGTAAAAATTAAATGGAGAAGAGAAACGAGCCTTGTGATACTTAAACTGATACAGAAAGTGGAGAGGAGTTTGATCCAGAGACATATACAATAAAAGAGAGATTTGATAAGTAGTATATGAGCCAGTATAGGATAGAGTCTGGAGACCTAAGGATGGTAGTGTTTGTATGAGGAACAGAGAGGTCAACAGTGTTAAATGCAGCCGAGAGATCCAGTAGAATTAGAAGTGAGTAGTGAGCTTTAGTTGTAGCAGTGATGAAATTGTTGGTTATCTTAGTGCAGTCTTTGTGTAGTGCTGGGACTGAATGCAGAAAGGAATTGTCGTAATTGTATAGCTCATGTCACATTGGCAGCAAAGTTTCATATTTCCTGTTTGTAAAAACAATGACTGGATTGCTACTACTGAATGTATTTATTGAATGGAATAATAGAGATAACATCACAAGGAAAGAAATACTGTAAGGAACAGGTCTAATGCAGGTGGAACAATCTGTATGTAAATGGAGGTACAGTACAGTATGTCTGCACTTTCTCCTTTCATGTCATGAAATATCCAAAATTGGTATTCTTAGAACATCTCCTGTAACGGGTGTGGTATGACATGTCAACAGTAATAATGCTGACATTCATGTTGATGCTGATGAAATGTTGACATTTTAGAATGTCACCATATCATCCCTCATGGCCCAGTGGTGACTTACCTGGTCCTGCTGGCAGCTGCAGTTGCTCCAGCATGGCTTCTGGGTTCCAGTGGTCACGTGACCGTCACTTCAAGGTCAGACCTAAGATTCTCCTTCTTTCCAGTAAATATTCCCTAATCCTAATCCATAACTATTGGTGTTTCTATAATGGGTGCAATGTGCACACAGGCCCTTGAGTCCAGGGGGGTTCACAACACACACATTGCATCCATATTTTAATACTTACGTATCAGGAGCCGAGCATCGGGCACTGCAGCCGTGGCAAAAATCTCCTCCAAAATTGCCACAGTGCATGTGCAGTAGTGAAGTTGGTCTCCAGAACATTGCGGGCGCCATCTTTCTGGGCATGCACAGTAGACTCTGGCATAATGCTGGAGACTACTGTGCAATACAGGGGAGGGGAGAGGGGGCCCGGGGACCCACCCAGAGTCTACACAGGTGCCCCTTCCTCTGTTAAAATGCCCTTACCCATAACCCACCTCACCTAACCCTAATAGTTACTATACACAGGGCCAACATCAGGGGGTACTGCTGGGACTGGAGTACCAAGCCTGAACAGGGGGGAGGGGGGGGGGCTTCAGGATCCAATCATGAATAACTAGAGTCTCCATGGAATCAGCCTGAACTTTTAGCTGGCAAGCTGCATTGAAAGGATTGGGACAGACAATGTGTTGGGAGGAGAAGTGCAGCATCTCAGGCTTCAGGGACTGGCACTGGAGGAGGCAAGTGGGAAGAGTGCTGGGGTTTTGTGCAAGCACGCTGCAGATGCTGTGGGCTCATTTTCCGCTATGACACTGCTGAAAGTGTTTGCAAATAAATCTTGTCAGTGTGTGCGTGAGCGAGTGTGTGTGTGTGTGTGTGTGTGTGTGTGTGTGTATGTGTGTCTTGAGTGAGGCTATGAATTAGCAATGTGCGCTGGACCATTTTTGCTAGCTTTGTATTTGGCTCCGATTCATCATCCGGCTTTGAATTTGGATTTTTTTTTATTTGACCAAGAAAGCTAAAATTATGTAATTTGGGCATTTTTTTTTGTTCCTAGACTTTTATTAACCTCAATAAAATACATTTCCAGTCATCATTTTCAGTCAAGTTTGTCCACCTCACAGCTCACAATATTGTTTTCACCATTATTGGCCAAAAGCTGCAGTGGGCTGACTGGTTACTAAGCACAGAGCAGCAGTACAAACACACAGCAGTTTATAGCACATCTATGAAACTCTGCCACACAGCAGTGGTAGAAATGAAAGTGGTGCAAGATGGAATTGTCCTTGGGCCCTCACACCCACCCTTATGTTGGGTATTAAAAATGACAGGCAGACCTTAACAAACCAAGCACTTCAGAAACAGGGACTAGCGTTTTTGTCGGTTTTTTGGGGCCCCACAACACAAGCTATCAGTTGGCTTATAACAACAACTTTACTGTGGCTAGATGTGATAGTCATTGCTGTCCTCATCCTCATCAGTGTGTACATTATCCTCACACAATATTAATTTATCCCAGCTGGACTCTACAATTACAGAAGTCTCTGTACTTTGACGTAATTGTTGGGAAAGGACTTTCTCATGGAATTTCCAGTTCATTTTGATGAACATCATCTTTTCCACATTTTGAGGAAGTAGCCTCCTACACCGTTTGCTCACAAGGTTCCTGGTTGTACTGAAAACTCTCTCGCTTAAGTAATGCAAAGCCAATTTGTACAAGGGCCGCCAAATTATCTTTTTTACCTTCCAGTACTCGAAAGGACTCTGTGACATCTCTATTTGTACTGTGATATGAAAATAATCCTTCGACAGTCTTTGGATAGTGATTGTATCAGTTGGAGGTATGGTAGAGGTGTCACTAATGTTGGGCAATTCTTTTAGACCCAACCAAGAGGTAAATTTACTAAGGTAGGAGGTTTTTTTAGAACTGGTGATGTTGCCCATAGCAACCAATCAGATTCTATTATCTTGTAGAAGCAGCTAGATAAATGTTAAGTAGAATCTGATTGGTTGCTATGAGCAACATCACCAGTTCTAAAAAAACTCACACCTTAGTAAATTTACCCCCAGAGGTTAAAATGTAGGGTTGACTTATCTGTATAACAACTGGGTCTTTTGGGAAAGCTGAGTTTTTTTCTGGCTGATGGTGAAGAAATTGGATGAGGAGACGTCGTAGTGCTATGTGTCACTAGAGCTGCTAACTTGCCCATCAGAAGATCTTTGCATCTCTTAAGATCTGGATCAGTTGGAAAGAAAGACACAGCATACGACTTAAACCTGAGATCAAGCACGGTTGCTAAATGTAGTAATTAGCTTTCAAGATATTGGCAAGCTGTGAATCCTGTTAAAGCAAATAAAGGACCAAAAGCCCAATTACGGGAATCACCTTACTCAGCACTAACTTAAGTGAGTGTCAGCACTCACTTAATAGGTGGCTGCTTCAAAGGATTTCAGCACCTTGCACAAGACAGAAAGTACTCTCCACTGTTTTGAGCTAAGGTACATTCCCCCTCTTCTCCCAATGTCTTTGCTTGTTGTATAGCTATGGATGGCTTTTTGCTGTTCCTCCATCTGCTGAAGCATATAAAGGGTGGCGTTCCACCTTGTTACAACTAGAGATGAGCGCCGGAAATTTTTCGGGTTTTGTGTTTTGGTTTTGGGTTCGGTTCCGCGGCCGTGTTTTGGGTTCGACCGCGTTTTGGCAAAACCTCACCGAATTTTTTTTGTCGGATTCGGGTGTGTTTTGGATTCGGGTGTTTTTTTCAAAAAACCCTAAAAAACAGCTTAAATCATAGAATTTGGGGGTAATTTTGATCCCAAAGTATTATTAACCTCAAAAAACATAATTTACACTCATTTTCAGCCTATTCTGAACACATCACACCTCACAATATTATTTTTAGTCCTAAAATTTGCACCGAGGTCGCTGTGTGAGTAAGATAAGCGACCCTAGTGGCCGACACAAACACCGGGCCCATCTAGGAGTGGCACTGCAGTGTCACGCAGGATGTCCCTTCCAAAAAACCCTCCCCAAACAGCACATGACGCAAAGAAAAAAAGAGGCGCAATGAGGTAGCTGTGTGAGTAAGATTAGCGACCCTAGTGGCCGACACAAACACCGGGCCCATCTAGGAGTGGCACTGCAGTGTCACGCAGGATGTCCCTTCCAAAAAACCCTCCCCAAACAGCACATGACGCAAAGAAAAAAAGAGGCGCAATGAGGTAGCTGACTGTGTGAGAAAGATAAGCGACCCTAGTGGCCGACACAAACACCGGGCCCATCTAGGAGTGGCACTGCAGTGTCACGCAGGATGTCCCTTCCAAAAAACCCTCCCCAAACAGCACATGACGCAAAGAAAAAAAGAGGCGCAATGAGGTAGCTGACTGTGTGAGAAAGATAAGCGACCCTAGTGGCCGACACAAACACCGGGCCCATCTAGGAGTGGCACTGCAGTGTCACGCAGGATGTCCCTTCCAAAAAACCCTCCCCAAACAGCACATGACGCAAAGAAAAAAAGAGGCGCAATGAGGTAGCTGTGTGAGAAAGATAAGCGACCCTAGTGGCCGACACAAACACCGGGCCCATCTAGGAGTGGCACTGCAGTGTCACGCAGGATGTCCCTTCCAAAAAACCCTCCCCAAACAGCACATGACGCAAAGAAAAAAAGAGGCGCAATGAGGTAGCTGTGTGAGTAAGATTAGCGACCCTAGTGGCCGACACAAACACCGGGCCCATCTAGGAGTGGCACTGCAGTGTCACGCAGGATGGCCCTTCCAAAAAACCCTCCCCAAACAGCACATGACGCAAAGAAAAAAAGAGGCGCAATGAGGTAGCTGACTGTGTGAGTAAGATTAGCGACCCTAGTGGCCGACACAAACACCGGGCACATCTAGGAGTGGCACTGCAGTGTCACGCAGGATGTCCCTTCCAAAAAAACCTCCCCAAACAGCACATGACGCAAAGAAAAAAAGAGGCGCAATGAGGTAGCTGTGTGAGTAAGATTAGCGACCCTAGTGGCCGACACAAACACCGGGCCCATCTAGGAGTGGCACTGCAGTGTCACGCAGGATGTCCCTTCCAAAAAACCCTCCCCAATCAGCACATGATGCAAAGAAAAAGAAAAGAAAAAAGAGGTGCAAGATGGAATTATCCTTGGGCCCTCCCACCCACCCTTATGTTGTATAAACAAAACAGGACATGCACACTTTAACCAACCCATCATTTCAGTGACAGGGTCTGCCACACGACTGTGACTGATATGACGGGTTGGTTTGGACCCCCCCCAAAAAAGAAGCAATTAATCTCTCCTTGCACAAACTGGCTCTACAGAGGCAAGATGTCCACCTCATCTTCACCCTCCGATATATCACCGTGTACATCCCCCTCCTCACAGATTATCAATTCGTCCCCACTGGAATCCACCATCTCAGCTCCCTGTGTACTTTGTGGAGGCAATTGCTGCTGGTCAATGTCTCCGCGGAGGAATTGATTATAATTCATTTTAATGAACATCATCTTCTCCACATTTTCTGGATGTAACCTCGTACGCCGATTGCTGACAAGGTGAGCGGCGGCACTAAACACTCTTTCGGAGTACACACTTGTGGGAGGGCAACTTAGGTAGAATAAAGCCAGTTTGTGCAAGGGCCTCCAAATTGCCTCTTTTTCCTGCCAGTATAAGTACGGACTGTGTGACGTGCCTACTTGGATGCGGTCACTCATATAATCCTCCACCATTCTATCAATGTTGAGAGAATCATATGCAGTGACAGTA
Organism: Pseudophryne corroboree; assembly: GCF_028390025.1. Lineage (NCBI taxonomy): Eukaryota > Metazoa > Chordata > Amphibia > Anura > Myobatrachidae > Pseudophryne > Pseudophryne corroboree. The sequence goes on from NC_086446.1 coordinate 642,016,758, forward strand.
GACGACATGTCCGTAATCGTTGTCAGGTCCTTCAGTCCGGACCAGATGTCAGCATCAGCAGTCGCTCCAGACTGCCCTGCATCACCGCCAGCGGGTGGGCTCGGAATTCTGAGCCTTTTCCTCGCACCCCCAGTTGCGGGAGAATGTGAAGGAGGAGATGTTGACAGGTCGCGTTCCGCTTGACTTGACAATTTTGTCACCAGCAGGTCTTTCAACCCCAGCAGACCTGTGTCTGCCGGAAAGAGAGATCCAAGGTAGGCTTTAAATCTAGGATCGAGCACGGTGGCCAAAATGTAGTGCTCTGATTTCAACAGATTGACCACCCGTGAATCCTTGTTAAGCGAATTAAGGGCTGCATCCACAAGTCCCACATGCCTAGCGGAATCGCTCCGTGTTAGCTCCTTCTTCAATGCCTCCAGCTTCTTCTGCAAAAGCCTGATGAGGGGAATGACCTGACTCAGGCTGGCAGTGTCTGAACTGACTTCACGTGTGGCAAGTTCAAAGGGCATCAGAACCTTGCACAACGTTGAAATCATTCTCCACTGCACTTGAGACAGGTGCATTCCATCTCCTATATCGTGCTCAATTGTATAGGCTTGAATGGCCTTTTGCTGCTCCTCCAACCTCTGAAGCATATAGAGGGTTGAATTCCACCTCGTTACCACTTCTTGCTTCAGATGATGGCAGGGCAGGTTCAGTAGTTTTTGGTGGTGCTCCAGTCTTCTGTACGTGGTGCCTGTACGCCGAAAGTGTCCCGCAATTTTTCTGGCCACCGACAGCATCTCTTGCACGCCCCTGTCGTTTTTTAAAAAATTCTGCACCACCAAATTCAAGGTATGTGCAAAACATGGGACGTGCTGGAATTTGCCCATATTTAATGCACACACAATATTGCTGGCGTTGTCCGATGCCACAAATCCACAGGAGAGTCCAATTGGGGTAAGCCATTCCGCGATGATCTTCCTCAGTTGCCGTAAGAGGTTTTCAGCTGTGTGCGTATTCTGGAAAGCGGTGATACAAAGCGTAGCCTGCCTAGGAAAGAGTTGGCGTTTGCGAGATGCTGCTACTGGTGCCGCCGCTGCTGTTCTTGCGGCGGGAGTCCATACATCTACCCAGTGGGCTGTCACAGTCATATAGTCCTGACCCTGCCCTGCTCCACTTGTCCACATGTCCGTGGTTAAGTGGACATTGGGTACAACTGCATTTTTTAGGACACTGGTGAGTCTTTTTCTGACGTCTGTGTACATTCTCGGTATCGCCTGCCTAGAGAAGTGGAACCTAGATGGTATTTGGTAACGGGGGCACACTGCCTCAATAAATTGTCTAGTTCCCTGTGAACTAACGGCGGATACCGGACGCACGTCTAACACCAACATAGTTGTCAAGGACTCAGTTATCCGCTTTGCAGTAGGATGACTGCTGTGATATTTCATCTTCCTCGCAAAGGACTGTTGAACAGTCAATTGCTTACTGGAAGTAGTACAAGTGGGCTTACGACTTCCCCTCTGGGATGACCATCGACTCCCAGCGGCAACAACAGCAGCGCCAGCAGCAGTAGGCGTTACACGCAAGGATGCATCGGAGGAATCCCAGGCAGGAGAGGACTCGTCAGACTTGCCAGTGACATGGCCTGCAGGACTATTGGCATTCCTGGGGAAGGAGGAAATTGACACTGAGGGAGTTGGTGGGGTGGTTTGCGTGAGCTTGGTTACAAGAGGAAGGGATTTACTGGTCAGTGGACTGCTTCCGCTGTCACCCAAAGTTTTTGAACTTGTCACTGACTTATTATGAATGCGCTGCAGGTGACGTATAAGGGAGGATGTTCCGAGGTGGTTAACGTCCTTACCCCTACTTATTACAGCTTGACAAAGGGAACACACGGCTTGACACCTGTTGTCCGCATTTCTGGTGAAATACCTCCACACCGAAGAGCTGATTTTTTTGGTATTTTCACCTGGCATGTCAACGGCCATATTCCTCCCACGGACAACAGGTGTCTCCCCGGGTGCCTGACTTAAACAAACCACCTCACCATCAGAATCCTCCTGGTCAATTTCCTCCCCAGCGCCAGCAACACCCATATCCTCCTCATCCTGGTGTACTTCAACACTGACATCTTCAATCTGACTATCAGGAACTGGACTGCGGGTGCTCCTTCCAGCACTTGCAGGGGGCATGCAAATAGTGGAAGGCGCATGCTCTTCACGTCCAGTGTTGGGAAGGTCAGGCATCGCAAACGACACAATTGGACTCTCCTTGTGGATTTGGGATTTCAAAGAACGCACAGTTCTTTGCGGTGCTTTTGCCAGCTTGAGTCTTTTCAGTTTTCTAGCGAGAGGCTGAGTGCTTCCATCCTCATGTGAAGCTGAACCACTAGCCATGAACATAGGCCAGGGCCTCAGCCGTTCCTTGCCACTCCGTGTGGTAAATGGCATATTGGCAAGTTTACGCTTCTCCTCCGACAATTTTATTTTAGGTTTTGGAGTCCTTTTTTTTCTGATATTTGGTGTTTTGGATTTGACATGCTCTGTACTATGACATTGGGCATCGGCCTTGGCAGACGACGTTGCTGGCATTTCATCGTCTCGGCCATGACTAGTAGCAGCAGCTTCAGCACGAGGTGGAAGTGGATCTTGATCTTTCCCTAATTTTGGAACCTCAACTTTTTTGTTCTCCATATTTTATAGGCAGAACTAAAAGGCACCTCAGGTAAACAATGGAGATGGATGGATTGGATACTAGTATACAATTATGGACGGACTGCCACGGTTAGGTGGTATAAAAAAACCACGGTTAGGTGGTATATATTATAATAATAATACAATTATGGATGGACGGACTGCCTGCCGACTGCCGACACAGAGGTAGCCACAGCCGTGAACTACCGCACTGTACACTGGTTGATAAAGAGATAGTAGTATACTCGTAACAACTAGTATGACACTATGACGACGGTATAAAGAAAGAAAAAAAAATACCACAGTTAGGTGGTATATATTATAATAATAATACAATTATGGATGGACGGACTGCCTGCCGACTGCCGACACAGAGGTAGCCACAGCCGTGAACTACCGCACTGTACACTGGTTGATAAAGAGATAGTAGTATACTCGTAACAACTAGTATGACACTATGACGACGGTATAAAGAATGAAAAAAAAACCACGGTTAGGTGGTATATATTATAATAATAATACAATTATGGATGGACGGACTGCCTGCCGACTGCCGACACAGAGGTAGCCACAGCCGTGAACTACCGCACTGTACACTGGTTGATAAAGAGATAGTAGTATACTCGTAACAACTAGTATGACACTATGACGACGGTATAAAGAAAGAAAAAAAAATACCACAGTTAGGTGGTATATATTATAATAATAATACAATTATGGATGGACGGACTGCCTGCCGACTGCCGACACAGAGGTAGCCACAGCCGTGAACTACCGCACTGTACACTGGTTGATAAAGAGATAGTAGTATACTCGTAACAACTAGTATGACACTATGACGGTATAAAGAATGGAAAAAAAAACACGGTTAGGTGGTATATATTATAATAATAATACAATTATGGATGGACGGACTGCCTGCCGACTGCCGACACAGAGGTAGCCACAGCCGTGAACTACCGCACTGTACACTGGTTGATAAAGAGATAGTAGTATACTCGTAACAACTAGTATGACACTATGACGACGGTATAAAGAAAGAAAAAAAAATACCACAGTTAGGTGGTATATATTATAATAATAATACAATTATGGATGGACGGACTGCCTGCCGACTGCCGACACAGAGGTAGCCACAGCCGTGAACTACCGCACTGTACACTGGTTGATAAAGAGATAGTAGTATACTCGTAACAACTAGTATGACACTATGACGACGGTATAAAGAATGAAAAAAAAACCACGGTTAGGTGGTATATATTATAATAATAATACAATTATGGATGGACGGACTGCCTGCCGACTGCCGACACAGAGGTAGCCACAGCCGTGAACTACCGCACTGTACACTGGTTGATAAAGAGATAGTAGTATACTCGTAACAACTAGTATGACACTATGACGACGGTATAAAGAATGAAAAAAAAACCACGGTTAGGTGGTATATATTATAATAATAATACAATTATGGATGGACGGACTGCCTGCCGACTGCCGACACAGAGGTAGCCACAGCCGTGAACTACCGCACTGTACACTGGTTGATAAAGAGATAGTAGTATACTCGTAACAACTAGTATGACACTATGACGGTATAAAGAATGAAAAAAAAAACCACGGTTAGGTGGTATATATTATAATAATAATACAATTATGGATGGACGGACTGCCTGCCGACTGCCGACACAGAGGTAGCCACAGCCGTGAACTACCGCACTGTACACTGGTTGATAAAGAGATAGTAGTATACTCGTAACAACTAGTATGACACTATGACGACGGTATAAAGAAAGAAAAAAAAATACCACGGTTAGGTGGTATATATTGTAATACAATTATGGATGGACGGACTGCCTGCCGAGTTCCGACTGCCGACACAGAGGTAGCCACAGCCGTGAACTACCGCACTGTACTGTGTCTGCTGCTAATATAGACTGGTTGATAAAGAGATAGTATACAATACATACAACAATATACTACTATACTGGTGGTCAGGCACTGGTCACCACTAGTCACACTGGCAGTGGCACTCCTGCAGCAAAAGTGTGCACTGTTTAATTTTAAATTAATATAATATTATGTACTCCTGGGGGCTCCTGCTATAACAACCTGCAGTGCTCCCCAGTCTCCCCCACAATTATTATAAGCTTTGCCTTTTATACATTGATGTGCAGCACACTGGGCTGAGCTGAGTGCACACAGACTGAGTCACACTGTGTGACTGGCTGCTGCTGTGTATCGTTTTTTTTCAGGCAGAGAACGGATATAGCAGAGAACGGATATATTATATTAAAATAAATAAAAGTTAACTAACAACAACTGCACTGGTCACTGTGGTAAACTCTGTCTGACTCTGCACAATCTCTCTCTCTCTTCTAATCTAATTTCTAATGGAGAGGACGCCAGCCACGTCCTCTCCCTATCAATCTCAATGCACGTGTGAAAATGGCGGCGACGCGCGGCTCCTTATATAGAATCCGAGTCTCGCGAGAATCCGACAGCGTCATGATGACGTTCGGGCGCGCTCGGGTTAACCGAGCAAGGCGGGAGGATCCGAGTCTGCTCGGACCCGTGAAAAAAACATGAAGTTCGTGCGGGTTCGGTTTCAGAGAAACCGAACCCGCTCATCTCTAGTTACAACCTCTTGCTTCAGTTGATGGCAGGGCAAATGAAACTTTTCTAGCATGTCCTGTAATCTGCTGCATACTGTTGTTGAATGCCAAAAGTGTCCCGAAAGTTTTTGGGGCACAGACAGTATATACTGTACACCACTTTAATTTTTTTAAAAGCCCTGTACCACTAAGTTGATCATGTGAGCAAAACAGGGATGTGTTGAAAATCACCCTGCTGTAATGGACTGTAATGCTTTAACAATATTTGTGGCGTTATCAGATATCAGAAATCCTAGTGGGATAAGCCATATTTCCATAAAATCCCTTAGTTTTTCAAAGCAATTGTGGGCCTAATTCAGCTTGCGTTGTAGTTCTGCGAGAAATCGCAAAACTACAACCCCTTTCTCTAGCATGCGGGTGGCCACCCAGCATAGGGCAAGGCCACCGGGCATGCCGGGTACTTCCCCCCCTAAAATGTGAGTGCTTTACTAAACAGAAAAGTGCTTGCATCTTTAGGGTAGCCCCCTGCCTTTGCAGTGTTGACAGACCACCATGTTTTGGATCACAGCAACTTCATGTGATGTCACAGCCCGCCCCGCAAATGGACCCCCTAGCTCTGCAATGCCACCCATAAAAAGCTGCAATGCCACCCCATCACCCCCCCCCCCCCACACACACACACACACACACACACACACACACACATACACACACACTGGGAATTAGATTGAAATCACTTGAGATCACAATCTAAGTCCTCGTGCATGCATGCAGCAGAATGTGTGTATGCACAGAACTGCAGAAGTTGCTGATTAGCGATTTCTGCACTTCAGAAATCCAACCTGAATCGGCCCCTGTCAGCGGTATGCCTCTTATTGAATCCGGTGGTACACAGAGTAGTCTGCCTCTGAGCTGGCATTGTTTGCTAGATACTGCTTCTGCAGTTGCTGAAGGCAATTCACCCACCCAGTAGGCTGTCACAGTCATGGAATCTTTAGTTTACCCACTATGGCTTGTCTACATATATGTGGTTAAATGGACAGTGGGTACAATGGCATTGTGTAGGCCAATTATAAATTTATTTTTAACGTCCTCGTACAGCCGAGGAATGCCTTTTCGCTTAAAATGGAACCAAGATAGAATATGGTAGTGGGGACACATCACCTCAATTAACTGTGTAAAACTGACTGCATTAATAGCGGATATTGGATAAAGATACTAGTGTAGCCATGATGGTGTCAGTGAAAGCTGTCATACTAGCTTCCATTGGAAAGGATTGTATCACAGTCAATTGATTTTTTACAATACAACTAGTAGTCTTCTTGGTCCCCTTCTGGGATTAAGAACCACCCCAGCAGCAGCAGAAGCAGGCCTAATGCTCATGGATTTTTCTGAGAAATCCTGGAATGGGGAGGAGTCACCTATAATTAACAAATTTGATGCAGAACTACCTCTGATAATTACTGAGGATAGTCAGGATGAAGGTGGTGGTGGTGGAGATTGCAGGTGTTGGGATCTAGTTGAGAGAAGGGAGCTTACTGCTGCTGGACTGCTTGTTAATATTTAGCACCAACTTTTGATGTTATCAGTAACTTGTCATGAGCTCTCTGCAACTGATGTAACAGGGTGGAGGTTCCTAAATGCTTAACTTCCCTATCTCTACTTTTTGTCATTCCACAAAGGCTACAGGTGGCTTGACAAATGGCAGGATTTTGGTAAAAATAATTCCACACATCTGAGGGGGATTTGTTGCTCCAATGACCAGGCATGATAATGGCCATCTTCTTACCATTGCTAAGAGCAGCTTCCACTGGTGCCTGACTTACCAAAACAACATCCTCATTGGCACCATCATCAGCTACATAAATATCCCCCTCTGCAGTATCAGAAAAATCAGGCTCACACATAGCACTCTTGGACACACTTAGGGGTAAATTTACTAAGATGGCAGTTATATTTAAGATGGGATGTTGTCCATAGCAACCAATCAGAATCCATGTATTATCTTATAGAATGTGCTAGATGAATGAAAAGTAGAATCTGATTGGTTGCCATGGGCAACATCCCATCTCAAATAGAATTCCCATCTTAGTAAATTTACCCATAAGACTCTCCTCATGGATTTGTGACATTTCTGTTTGTGAACACACAGTTTATTCTATTTCCTTTGTGGTTTTCAGTTTTTTTACATCTCTTCTAGACTCAGAGTGAAAAGGCCTTGCATCATCATGAGAGACAGAAGAAGATGCCTAACTGACAGTTACAGAACAACCACTCAAAAACAAAGGCCAAGGCCTGAGCTTTCCTTGCCACTGCATGTGGTGCATAACATGTTGCCAATTTTATGTTTTTTGCATCCAAACCATCCATGTATAAGAGGTGTCTTTTTCTTTAACACTGTATATCGGGTTTTTTATTTTAGATGCCCTAATTTAGACTCACAATGCCTTTGAGCATCGGCTTTCATAGATGATGTTGCTGTACTAGCATCATCATTATGACTGGTGGCAGCAGCTGCTGCACTAGTATTTGGTTGCTCTTCTCTAAACTGATAGTTATCCATTTGTCAAGTAGCAAATCACTGCGCAGATAACAGGGCTTATAGATGCATGTGAAGAAAGCACACTTGAGTAAAGCACACTAACCAACCAGTACAAAAACAATAGACACATTTTTTTATTTTCCTGTTGTTAAACTTGCAGCTCGGTTCGAAGTGTGCAAATCACAGAGCTTATAGATGCACGTGAACAAAGTGCACTTGAGTAAAGCACACCAACATTCCAGTACAAGAACAATAGATACAGTATATATTTTTTATTTTTCTCTTTTTAAACTTGCAGCTCGGTTTGAACTGTGCAAATCACAGGACTTATAGATGCATGTGAACAAAGTGCATTTAAGTAAAGTGCACAAACCAACCAGTACAAAAACAATAGATATATATTTTTTTCTATTGTTAAACTTTGAACTGCATGGAGCACAGGGCTTATAGATAGATGCAGGGGCGGATCCAGAAGAAAATGAAAGGGGGCACCATGATAGGGTAACGGTAATAGTTATATTTACATGCACCTAAGGCACGTGTGCCTTCAGATAAGGGGTGTGGTATCACAGGGGGCATGGCCTCACAGAATACGCCATCAGGTAATGATTGGCTGTAGGAGTGCATCCTGGTTTATTGCCAATGTTTCACCCTGATGAAAAGGCTGATTGGGCCTTGAAATGTTGGTCACCTGTTCCATTAGGTATGGGAGCGTGGAAGGCACCCAGCACAATATAATTAATAAAGTTTTTAGTTGGTGGTGGCAGGTGCAGCATACCTTGTTTTAGGCATTGCAGTGAGACTCAGACTGCAGGACACAAACTGCCCATCTTTGATTAGCAGAAGCAGCCAGCTGGATCTCCAGCAAGCAGCATAAGACATCTGCAGGACAGCACTGTCACAATCACACGGGCCGCCTTCTCAAAGCTGAGGCTGAGTTTGACTGCACCTAGCATGGTGGTAAAGGAAGTGGAGGAGGAAGTGCTGGGTAACTGTGCGGTGCAGTGAGGGCTAATGAAGCCTTCTGCACCATCATAAGTAACAGTCTTACTCGATGCTGGCATTTGAACCCCGCACCTGGGCTGGACTCTGGACAGCTGGCAGTGGGGGAGGTAGGTTGCGGTGTGAGCATGGGGAGGCTCCCCATTGGTTACCACATGCACGGACTTGTTGTTAGAGCCGTGGCGGGTCCTAGTGCCTGCAGGCTCTTTTATCAAATCTGACTGATGGAAATAGCAGTAGTGCTGCTGCTGTTCTCCTTTTGAAAAAAAAAAAGTCAGAAATGACAGGGAGGGGCACGGGCCAGAGTGCCCCATCCTGGATCCACCTATGGATAGATGCATGTGAACAAAAGTCTTGAGTAAAGCACAGTCAATACCTCAGAGTACAGCGCAACACACAGCAGCATGCAGTGTGCCCCAGCCTCTATACACAGCCACAATTAATCTTGGAGTCTCTGTATGGACACAGCCAGCCAAAACAGCAGAGAATAGCGCAACATGCCCTTATACAGTCACTATACTGCACAGCCACAATTAGTCTGGAGTCTCTGGATGGACACAGCACAGCTGAAACAGCAGAGTACAGCGCAGTGTGCCTCTCTGCACAGCCACAATTAGGTGCATATTCATCATTAAAAAAATTGTGCAATGAGAATTTTTAGTTTTCAATTCTCATTGAATTTTTATCACAATTTCTTCAGTAATCATTAAGCCCCAATGAGAAAATGATCACTTCCGAATAACTGTGCTTTTGGAGATGACAGTTTTTCGAAAAGTGTCAATTTTCCCCTCTGGCTGCCCTGTGTTCTTCATGCAGCGCCCGAACAAGGGAGTGAATATTTTACGTATATATATATATATATATATATATATGAAAAGGGATAGGGGTACTAGCGACCAACAGTGTCTAATAGATTAAAATAAATGTGAAGAATTTAGCAGGTTATGATTTTATAAAAAGTAAAAATTTATTTATTTGTACAAAATAATTTAAAAAAGTGGGCTAAAACATTACAGGCATAAGATGTTACTAAAACTACATCGAAGTAAAGCTAGAAAAATGCTCAAAAAAAAGCTAAAAGCAACAAACTAATAGGATAAGAAAATTATGCTTAGCTTAAAAATGGAGGATCAATTGAGGTAACCCAACGCGTTTCGTCCATCAGACTTTATCAAGGGGTAGGGAGCTAGTGAGCAGAAGCCCTATTTATAGCTGGTACAATTAATAATAAGTGATTGTGACATCACTTCCTGTTGGGGCTGCAGATTACTGGTAATACAATGAATTTGGGTATAGACATATGTCAGGAGTAGAAAATGTGGTCACAAGTCTAGAGAGCTCAGTGTAGTTCAAAAACGAGTATTACAACTAATGTTATTATTAAAAACAGTCCTGGGATGCGTCCAGCGTCACTTCCGCCCCACTTCCTGCTTCCGCTGCATTATAGTGCGCTTGCGCACCTCGCCGCACTTCCAGGATCCGCGTCTGCATTCAAGTACTGGGTATCCCCACTTCCGGCCAGTTCATTGTATTGGAAGTGCCACACTTCCTGTCACGGCGGGACTCGGCTGTTCTCAATCAGTTATATGATGACGTGGACTGTCAATCCTTGCGGCGACCATCTTTATGAAGTCTTAAAGCCACAGGCATGTTTCCAGGATGTTTTTTAGAATGCGAACGCAGCTCACATAGAACAAATATGAAAAAAATATATATATTAGTGCACCGTTATGATTTAGTCAGTGAATTCTAGCAATGACATTCATATTTATTTGGGAAAAATGCTATTGTGAATGGGGACAAATATAGGCAGTATGCCCTATGTTACAGATATATATGGTGCTTGGTAATAAGATTAAGATATTATAAATAGATTACATATATCGGGACATAGGCTATTAAATACTGCCTATCTCTCAGGTATTAACTGCCAAGTTAAGCGATCCAGGGATAAACGAACCAGGTAGCTATAACAAAGCACTGTAGGTGGAATAGTGCTAAAGGGAGGATTATAAGGATTTATTGCTAACCAACCACTAGTAAATAAGGTAATGGGGAGATTAAAGCTGAGAAGGAAAAAGATGGATAGAGAGTGCCTGTAAAAAAATCATAATTAAGAGATGTCCATCAAATACCATGTACCAATGTGTACAGAGTGTAATAGTCTTCCTAAGACTATAGAAAAAGAAAATATATAAGGATATAAGGATAGCCAGTGGATCATAGGAAATAATAATGGTCAGTCATATTCTACTATTAGTGTTGTGTATATAAATAGTGCTCATGTGTATGACTGATAGTGAGTATAGTTAATTATTAATGATAAATAACGTAGTCAAAATATAGTATATAATGTGAACTGATGGACTACTCGTGTGTCAATATAGCCCAACTGCTAAGAGCCCACCATGGCCCACTCTGTACAGTACCCAGTCTTCACAAGTGGTGCCCCACTTGGTACCAGTTGGGCCGTACACTGCTTAGCTTCCAAGATCGGGCGAGATTGGGCGTCCACCAGTGTGGTATGACTGTATCTTGTGGTGAAGTGACTCAATAACACAGTAGTCAAATTTTATAAAAAATATTGACATGCTAGATCATACATAGTGTTTAAATAAAAGTTATATTCCAGAAAGTGCTAAGTGCTTAGAAGATAGAAAGGGAGAAATAATAAAAACCAGGATATTCAGCCATGGGAACTTCTTTCACAGGAATGGTGCAATTTCGTAGCCTTCATTAAAACCCATGGGATATGTAGTTTTTAGTTGGAAGATCCAATACATTTCTCTCTGGGAGAGCTTCTTCGCTAGATCACCGCCCCTCTCGCCGCTCGTCGCATGTTCTATGGCCTTGAAGGAAAGCTCTTCTGGGTTGGATTTATGTTCAAGCTTGAAATGTCTGTATAATAAATGAGTCTCTAGTTTGTTTTTAATGCTGCGTACATGCTCCAGTATCCTGATTTTTAATGTTTTTTTTTCCATTTTCCCCACATATTTTTTGTGGCACGTGCACTCTAATAGATAAATGACCGATGTGCTGTTACAGTTCATGATTTTGAATTCCTGGGTGCTTTTGGTGTTACTGAAAGTTCTTCTATTGGGATTGAGGAACTTACAAATATTACAATGTCCTCATTTGTATGCTCCAATACATTTTGGGAGAGAATGGTGGTTATCTTCAGGTGGTAGTTCCCGTAGCATGCTGGGTGCGAGAATGTCTTTTAGGTTTCTTGATTTTCGAAAGATCAGCCCTGGTTTGGTGGGAAGGATCTCTTTGAGGATCGGGTCCATCAGAAGTATATCCCAATGAGATCTTAGCGAAGTCCTGATGTCGTGCTCATGGCTGCTGTATGTTGATATAAAGGAAAGAGATTCATTCTTTGCCGTATTCTCTTTATATGTGAGCAGATTGTCCCTCTCAAGGTTTCTTGTCCTCACAATGGCTCCATCCAGTATGGCTTTGGGGTACCTCTTTTCTTTGAATCTTTTTCTGTAAGTTTCAAGTTGTGCATTGCAGTCTTCAGTTTTGTTGCAGTTTCTCCTGATTCTGTGAAATTGCGAGTATGGAATGTTGTTCTTCCATTTTTTTGAATTACTACTCTTGTAGTGGAGATAACTGTTCTTGTCGACATCTTTAATATAATTTTTGGTGGAGACCGCCCCTTCCTCTCCCATTAGAATCAGTTCCAAGAATTCAATAGAGCTCTTGTTTATATTGCAGGTAAAAGACAAATTAAAATCATTGATTTGTAAAAGCTTAAAAAAGTCCATAAATGAATCAGTGTTTCCATCCCAGATTATCAAAATATCGTCGATATACCTTTTGTACATCACAACAAACTTCTTTAAGTATTGTGTGGTATACATATGCTTCTCCTCCCATTGTCCCATGAATAAATTAGGGAAACTTGGTGCAAAGATAGTACCCATAGTGGTGCCACACCGTTGCAGATAACATTTATCTAAAAATTTAAAATAATTCCGGCTTAAAAGAAACTTCATTAATTTGCAGATAAAATTCCTGTGGGCTTCTGTGAGGGAGTGATCCTTATTCAGGTATTCTCTACTTGCTTCGATTAATTTCTGGTGTTCGATGCAGGTGTATAATGACTGGACATCAATGGTTATCCACAAATATGAGTCTTTCCATACAATCTTCTTCACCTCATTCAGAACCATAGTAGTGTCTTGGAGAAACGATGGTAACTCCCTGACATATGGATTTAAAAAGACATCCACATACTTTGACAAATTGGACATAAGGGAGTCTATCCCTGTGACAATAGGTGGATTAGATAGGCACTTATGAATCTTGGGTAAAAAGTAAAAGATGGGGGTCGTGGGATTGGATTGCATTTTAAAGGAAAATTCATCCTTCGTGATGACATCACTTCTCAGACCCTGTAGGAGTAGTGATCTGAGTTTTCTATAAACATGTCTTTTGGATCATCAGGTAGTGTGGTAACATGTTCCTTCATAAAAATGTATTATAAAAACACAAACAAAGATTCAATGTCCATAATTACACAGAAATAGTGTGTACAGTTACAATTCGTGTAATACACTTGTAGCAATGAGAAAAAATTTAGGTATATCACTACAATCTCCTCCTTCTCCTTATTGTAGATTCGGAGGTAGCATAACAAAAATAGATAACCCAACGCATTTTGTCTTGTTCCAGGACTTCATCAGGGGTAAATCTAAACTAATTGGTAAGAACTTTCTGTGCATAGACAAAACAGCCAAACAATCGCTCATGGATGCTTGAATCAACTACTCGAACCTGACATTCAGATACTTAGGTATGGAAGGAATTCGTATAGGTACAAAACCTGACCAATTCATATACATATGGAACCCTCCTGTGCTGCAGTAGTGGTAGCCCAATATCTGTGTTATATATATAACACAGATACTGGGCTACCACTACTGCAGCACAGGAGGATTCCATATGTATATGTTCGAGTAGTTGATTCACGAGGCCTGATTGACTGCGCAACATAAAGTTCCAGTAATAGATTGTGTCCTTTTTTTCAAGCATCCATGAGCGATTGCAATAAATAATGGCAAAATGCTCTAATCAAGCTGGTAACATTCCTCAGGTGCTGCGGGAGGGGGTTACTCTAGACAAGAAAAAAAAAGGGATTTTTCCCACACACTCTGCTGGCTGTTAGTAAGAAGAACTATATACTATGTAATAATAGAAAATTTAGACCTCTTCGTTACATATGTTTTGCACAAGATATGATTAGCCTCCAGGCCACTTCACGGCTGCTCTATTACTGGAGGTCCCTAACTAAGCATAAGTCCAGGGCTTGGACCCCACAAAGTCGGCTCCGGCCCGACCACCTTAGGGCAGCACACCATTGAGATACTAAAGTGTTAATATGTGTTAATAAGAAAGAAGCAGAAGCTATGGGTTAGAAAGTGATACAAAAATAAGGGTGTTAATAAAATACTCAAAAGAGTAATATTAGTGGAAAAATAGGAGTGTTACATAAGTGCTAAATAAATATTATGGCGTGTTACCCCAAGGTAGCCCAGTCACACCAGACCTGGGAGGTACCACTCCCCGAACTCACACACAGCATAGCAGTAATAATAATAATAATAATAATAATAATAATAATAATATTATCTACTATGGGTCATACAATTGCTTAATGTACAGCCACATGATAATGGCACATACAAAACATATCCAGATTGAGAGCTAGCTTACCTGGAGGCACCCCTGTATCCTCCAAATGGCACCACAGGACCCAGCACGCCCTCCTAATGCTGGCTCCATCTATGCCTCACTGAACTGCAATAAATAATGGCAAACTGCTCTAATCAAGCTGGCAACATTCCTCAGGTGCTGCGGGAGGGGGTTACTCTAGACAAGAAAAACAAAGGGATTTTTCCCACGCACTCTGCTGGCTGTTAGTAAGAAGAACTATATACTATGTAATAATAGAAAATTTAGAGCTCTTTGTTACATATGTTTTGCAAAAGATATGATAAGCCCCCAGGCTACTTCACGGCTGCTCTATTACTGGAGGTCCCTAACTAAGCATAAGTCCAGGGCTTGGACCCCACAAAGTCGGTTCAGGCCCGACCACCCTAGGGCAGCACACCATTGAGATACTAAAATGTTAATATGTGTTAATAAGAAAGAAACAGAAGCTATGGGTTAGAAAGTGATACAAAAATAAGGTTGTTAATAAAATACTCAAAAGAGTAATATTAGTGGAAAAATAGTAGTGTTACATAATTGCTAAATAAATATTATGGCGTGCTACCCCAAGGTAGCCCAGTCACACCAGACCTGGGGAGTACAACTTCCCGAACTCACACACAGCATAACAGTAATAATAATAATAATAATAATAATAATAACATCCACTATGGATCATACAATTGCTTAATGTACGGCCACATGATAATGGCACATACAAAACATATCCAGATTGAGAGCTAGCTTACCTGGAGGCACATTGCTACAAGTGTATTACACGAATTGTTGTATAAACTGTACACACTATTTCTGTTTAATTACGGACATTGAATCTGTGTTTGTGTTTTTTAGAGATGAGCGCCTGAAATTTTTCGGGTTTTGTGTTTTGGTTTTGGGTTCGGTTCCGCGGCCGTGTTTTGGGTTCGAACGCGTTTTGGCAAAACCTCACCGAATTTTTTTTGTCGGATTCGGGTGTGTTTTGGATTCGGGTGTTTTTTTCAAAAAACACTAAAAAACAGCTTAAATCATAGAATTTGGGGGTCATTTTGATCCCAAAGTATTATTAACCTCAAAAACCATAATTTACACTCATTTTCAGTCTATTCTGAATACCTCACACCTCACAATATTATTTTTAGTCCTAAAATTTGCACCGAGGTCGCTGTGTGAGTAAGATAAGCGACCCTAGTGGCCGACACAAACACCGGGCCCATCTAGGAGTGGCACTGCAGTGTCACGCAGGATGTCCCTTCCAAAAAACCCTCCCCAAACAGCACATGACGCAAAGAAAAAAAGAGGCGCAATGAGGTAGCTGTGTGAGTAAGATTAGCGACCCTAGTGGCCGACACAAACACCGGGCCCATCTAGGAGTGGCACTGCAGTGTCACGCAGGATGGCCCTTCCAAAAAACCCTCCCCAAACAGCACATGACGCAAAGAAAAAAAGAGGCGCAATGAGGTAGCTGTGTGAGTAAGATTAGCGACCCTAGTGGCCGACACAAACACCGGGCCCATCTAGGAGTGGCACTGCAGTGTCACGCAGGATGTCCCTTCCAAAAAACCCTCCCCAAACAGCACATGACGCAAAGAAAAAAAGAGGCGCAATGAGGTAGCTGTGTGAGTAAGATTAGCGACCCTAGTGGCCGACACAAACACCGGGCCCATCTAGGAGTGGCACTGCAGTGTCACGCAGGATGTCCCTTCCAAAAAACCCTCCCCAAACAGCACATGACGCAAAGAAAAAAAGAGGCGCAATGAGGTAGCTGACTGTGTGAGTAAGATTAGCGACCCTAGTGGCCGACACAAACACCGGGCCCATTTAGGAGTGGCACTGCAGTGTCACGCAGGATGTCCCTTCCAAAAAACCCTCCCCAATCAGCACATGATGCAAAGAAAAAGAAAAGAAAAAAGAGGTGCAAGATGGAATTGTCCTTGGGCCCTCCCACCCACCCTTATGTTGTATAAACAAAACAGGACATGCACACTTTAACCAACCCATCATTTCAGTGACAGGGTCTGCCACACGACTGTGACTGATATGACGGGTTGGTTTGGACCCCCCCAAAAAAGAAGCAATTAATCTCTCCTTGCACAAACTGGCTCTACAGAGGCAAGATGTCCACCTCATCATCACCCTCCGATATATCACCGTGTACATCCCCCTCCTCACAGATTATCAATTCGTCCCCACTGGAATCCACCATCTCAGCTCCCTGTGTACTTTGTGGAGGCAATTGCTGCTGGTCAATGTCTCCGCGGAGGAATTGATTATAATTCATTTTAATGAACATCATCTTCTCCACATTTTCTGGATGTAACCTCGTACGCCGATTGCTGACAAGGTGAGCGGCGGCACTAAACACTCTTTCGGAGTACACACTTGTGGGAGGGCAACTTAGGTAGAATAAAGCCAGTTTGTGCAAGGGCCTCCAAATTGCCTGTTTTTCCTGCCAGTATAAGTACGGACTGTGTGACGTGCCTACTTGGATGCGGTCACTCATATAATCCTCCACCATTCTATCAATGTTGAGAGAATCATATGCAGTGACAGTAGACGACATGTCCGTAATCGTTGTCAGGTCCTTCAGTCCGGACCAGATGTCAGCATCAGCAGTCGCTCCAGACTGCCCTGCATCACCGCCAGCGGGTGGGCTCGGAATTCTGAGCCTTTTCCTCGCACCCCCAGTTGCGGGAGAATGTGAAGGAGGAGATGTTGACAGGTCGCGTTCCGCTTGACTTGACAATTTTGTCACCAGCAGGTCTTTCAACCCCAGCAGACTTGTGTCTGCCGGAAAGAGAGATCCAAGGTAGGCTTTAAATCTAGGATCGAGCACGGTGGCCAAAATGTAGTGCTCTGATTTCAACAGATTGACCACCCGTGAATCCTTGTTAAGCGAATTAAGGGCTCCATCCACAAGTCCCACATGCCTAGCGGAATCGCTCCGTGTTAGCTCCTCCTTCAATGTCTCCAGCTTCTTCTGCAAAAGCCTGATGAGGGGAATGACCTGACTCAGGCTGGCAGTGTCTGAACTGACTTCACGTGTGGCAAGTTCAAAGGGCATCAGAACCTTGCACAACGTTGAAATCATTCTCCACTGCGCCTGAGACAGGTGCATTCCACCTCCTATATCGTGCTCAATTGTATAGGCTTGAATGGCCTTTTGCTGCTCCTCCAACCTCTGAAGCATATAGAGGGTTGAATTCCACCTCGTTACCACTTCTTGCTTCAGATGATGACAGGGCAGGTTCAGTAGTTTTTGGTGGTGCTCCAGTCTTCTGTACGTGGTGCCTGTACGCCGAAAGTGTCCCGCAATTCTTCTGGCCACCGACAGCATCTCTTGCACGCCCCTGTCGTTTTTTAAAAAATTCTGCACCACCAAATTCAAGGTATGTGCAAAACATGGGACGTGCTGGAATTTGCCCATATTTAATGCACACACAATATTGCTGGCGTTGTCCGATGCCACAAATCCACAGGAGAGTCCAATTGGGGTAAGCCATTCCGCGATGATCTTCCTCAGTTGCCGTAAGAGGTTTTCAGCTGTGTGCGTATTCTGGAAAGCGGTGATACAAAGCGTAGCCTGCCTAGGAAAGAGTTGGCGTTTGCGAGATGCTGCTACTGGTGCCGCCGCTGCTGTTCTTGCGGCGGGAGTCCATACATCTACCCAGTGGGCTGTCACAGTCATATAGTCCTGACCCTGCCCTGCTCCACTTGTCCACATGTCCGTGGTTAAGTGGACATTGGGTACAGCTGCATTTTTTAGGACACTGGTGACTCTTTTTCTGAGGTCTGTGTACATTTTCGGTATCGCCTGCCTAGAGAAATGGAACCTAGATGGTATTTGGTACCGGGGACACAGTACCTCCAACAAGTCTCTAGTTGGCTCTGCAGTAATGATGGATACCGGAACCACGTTTCTCACCACCCAGGATGTCAAGGCCTCAGTTATCCGCTTTGCAGTAGGATGACTGCTGTGATATTTCATCTTCCTCGCAAAGGACTGTTGGACAGTCAATTGCTTGGTGGAAGTAGTAAAAGTGGTCTTACGACTTCCCCTCTGGGATGACCATCGACTCCCAGCAGCAACAACAGCAGCGCCAGCAGCAGTAGGCGTTACACGCAAGGATGCATCGGAGGAATCCCAGGCAGGAGAGGACTCGTCAGAATTGCCAGTGACATGGCCTGCAGGACTATTGGCATTCCTGGGGAAGGAGGAAATTGACACTGAGGGAGTTGGTGGGGTGGTTTGCGTGAGCTTGGTTACAAGAGGAAGGGATTTACTGGTCAGTGGACTGCTTCCGCTGTCGGCCCAAGTTTTTGAACTTGTCACTGACTTATTATGAATGCGCTGCAGGTGACGTATAAGGGAGGATGTTCCGAGGTGGTTAACGTCCTTACCCCTACTTATTACAGCTTGACAAAGGGAACACACGGCTTGACACCTGTTGTCCGCATTTCTGGTGAAATACTTCCACACCGAAGAGCTGATTTTTTTGGTATTTTCACCAGGCATGTCAACGGCCATATTCCTACCACGGACAACAGGTGTCTCCCAGGGTGCCTGACTTAAACAAACCACCTCACCATCAGAATCCTCCTGGTCAATTTCCTCCCCAGCGCCAGCAACACCCATATCCTCCTCATCCTGGTGTACTTCAACACTGACATCTTCAATCTGACTATCAGGAACTGGACTGCGGGTGCTCCTTCCATCACTTGCAGGGGGCGTGCAAATGGTGGAAGGCGCATGCTCTTCACGTCCAGTGTTGGGAAGGTCAGGCATCGCAACCGACACAATTGGAGTCGGACTCTCCTTGTGGATTTGGGATTTCGAAGAACGCACAGTTCTTTGCGGTGCTACTGCTTTTGCCAGCTTTAGTCTTTTCATTTTTCTAGCGAGAGGCTGAGTGCTTCCATCCTCATGTGAAGCTGAACCACTAGCCATGAACATAGGCCAGGGCCTCAGCCGTTCCTTGCCACTCCGTGTGGTAAATGGCATATTGGCAAGTTTACGCTTCTCCTCCGACAATTTTATTTTAGGTTTTGGAGTCCTTTTTTTACTGATATTTGGTGTTTTGGATTTGACATGCTCTGTACTATGACATTGGGCATCGGCCTTGGCAGACGACGTTGCTGGCATTTCATCGTCTCGGCCATGACTAGTGGCAGCAGCTTCAGCACGAGGTGGAAGTGGATCTTGATCTTTCCCTAATTTTGGAACCTCAACATTTTTGTTCTCCATACTTTAATAGGCACAACTAAAAGGCACCTCAGGTAAACAATGGAGATGGATGGATTGGATACTAGTATACAATTATGGACGGGCTGCCGAGTGCCGACACAGAGGTAGCCACAGCCGTGAACTACCGCACTGTACTGTGTCTGCTGCTAATATATAGACTGGTTGATAAAGAGATAGTATACTCGTAACTAGTATGTATGTATAAAGAAAGAAAAAAAAACCACGGTTAGGTGGTATATACAATTATGGACGGGCTGCCGAGTGCCGACACAGAGGTAGCCACAGCCGTGAACTACCGCACTGTACTGTGTCTGCTGCTAATATATAGACTGGTTGATAAAGAGATAGTATACTCGTAACTAGTATGTATGTATAAAGAAAGAGAAAAAAACCACGGTTAGGTGGTATATACAATTATGGACGGGCTGCCGAGTGCCGACACAGAGGTAGCCACAGCCGTGAACTACCGCACTGTACTGTGTCTGCTGCTAATATATAGACTGGTTGATAAAGAGATAGTATACTCGTAACTAGTATGTATGTATAAAGAAAGAAAAAAAAACCACGGTTAGGTGGTATATACAATTATGGACGGGCTGCCGAGTGCCGACACAGAGGTAGCCACAGCCGTGAACTACCGCACTGTACTGTGTCTGCTGCTAATATATAGACTGGTTGATAAAGAGATAGTATACTCGTAACTAGTATGTATGTATAAAGAAAGAAAAAAAACCACGGTTAGGTGGTATATACAATTATGGACGGGCTGCCGAGTGCCGACACAGAGGTAGCCACAGCCGTGAACTACCGCACTGTACTGTGTCTGCTGCTAATATATAGACTGGTTGATAAAGAGATAGTATACTCGTAACTAGTATGTATGTATAAAGAAAGAAAAAAAAACCACGGTTAGGTGGTATATACAATTATGGACGGGCTGCCGAGTGCCGACACAGAGGTAGCCACAGCCGTGAACTACCGCACTGTACTGTGTCTGCTGCTAATATATAGACTGGTTGATAAAGAGATAGTATACTCGTAACTAGTATGTATGTATAAAGAAAGAAAAAAAAACCACGGTTAGGTGGTATATACAATTATGGACGGGCTGCCGAGTGCCGACACAGAGGTAGCCACAGCCGTGAACTACCGCACTGTACTGTGTCTGCTGCTAATATATAGACTGGTTGATAAAGAGATAGTATACTCGTAACTAGTATGTATGTATAAAGAAAGAAAAAAAAACCACGGTTAGGTGGTATATACAATTATGGACGGGCTGCCGAGTGCCGACACAGAGGTAGCCACAGCCGTGAACTACCGCACTGTACTGTGTCTGCTGCTAATATATAGACTGGTTGATAAAGAGATAGTATACTCGTAACTAGTATGTATGTATAAAGAAAGAAAAAAAAACCACGGTTAGGTGGTATATACAATTATGGACGGGCTGCCGAGTGCCGACACAGAGGTAGCCACAGCCGTGAACTACCGCACTGTACTGTGTCTGCTGCTAATATAGACTGGTTGATAAAGAGATAGTATACTCGTAACTAGTATGACTATAAAGAAAGAAAAAAAAACCACGGTTAGGTGGTATATACAATTATGGACGGGCTGCCGAGTGCCGACACAGAGGTAGCCACAGCCGTGAACTACCGCACTGTACTGTGTCTGCTGCTAATATATAGACTGGTTGATAAAGAGATAGTATACTCGTAACTAGTATGTATGTATAAAGAAAGAAAAAAAAACCACGGTTAGGTGGTATATACAATTATGGACGGGCTGCCGAGTGCCGACACAGAGGTAGCCACAGCCGTGAACTACCGCACTGTACTGTGTCTGCTGCTAATATATAGACTGGTTGATAAAGAGATAGTATACTCGTAACTAGTATGTATGTATAAAGAAAGAAAAAAAAACCACGGTTAGGTGGTATATACAATTATGGACGGGCTGCCGAGTGCCGACACAGAGGTAGCCACAGCCGTGAACTACCGCACTGTACTGTGTCTGCTGCTAATATATAGACTGGTTGATAAAGAGATAGTATACTCGTAACTAGTATGTATGTATAAAGAAAGAAAAAAAAACCACGGTTAGGTGGTATATACAATTATGGACGGGCTGCCGAGTGCCGACACAGAGGTAGCCACAGCCGTGAACTACCGCACTGTACTGTGTCTGCTGCTAATATATAGACTGGTTGATAAAGAGATAGTATACTCGTAACTAGTATGTATGTATAAAGAAAGAAAAAAAACCACGGTTAGGTGGTATATACAATTATGGACGGGCTGCCGAGTGCCGACACAGAGGTAGCCACAGCCGTGAACTACCGCACTGTACTGTGTCTGCTGCTAATATATAGACTGGTTGATAAAGAGATAGTATACTCGTAACTAGTATGTATGTATAAAGAAAGAAAAAAAAACCACGGTTAGGTGGTATATACAATTATGAACGGGCTGCCGAGTGCCGACACAGAGGTAGCCACAGCCGTGAACTACCGCACTGTACTGTGTCTGCTGCTAATATATAGACTGGTTGATAAAGAGATAGTATACTCGTAACTAGTATGTATGTATAAAGAAAGAAAAAAAAACCACGGTTAGGTGGTATATACAATTATGGACGGGCTGCCGAGTGCCGACACAGAGGTAGCCACAGCCGTGAACTACCGCACTGTACTGTGTCTGCTGCTAATATATAGACTGGTTGATAAAGAGATAGTATACTCGTAACTAGTATGTATGTATAAAGAAAGAAAAAAAAACCACGGTTAGGTGGTATATACAATTATGGACGGGCTGCCGAGTGCCGACACAGAGGTAGCCACAGCCGTGAACTACCGCACTGTACTGTGTCTGCTGCTAATATATAGACTGGTTGATAAAGAGATAGTATACTCGTAACTAGTATGTATGTATAAAGAAAGAAAAAAAAACCACGGTTAGGTGGTATATACAATTATGGACGGGCTGCCGAGTGCCGACACAGAGGTAGCCACAGCCGTGAACTACCGCACTGTACTGTGTCTGCTGCTAATATAGACTGGTTGATAAAGAGATAGTATACTCGTAACTAGTATGACTATAAAGAAAGAAAAAAAAACCACGGTTAGGTGGTATATACAATTATGGACGGGCTGCCGAGTGCCGACACAGAGGTAGCCACAGCCGTGAACTACCGCACTGTACTGTGTCTGCTGCTAATATATAGACTGGTTGATAAAGAGATAGTATACTCGTAACTAGTATGTATGTATAAAGAAAGAAAAAAAAACCACGGTTAGGTGGTATATACAATTATGGACGGGCTGCCGAGTGCCGACACAGAGGTAGCCACAGCCGTGAACTACCGCACTGTACTGTGTCTGCTGCTAATATATAGACTGGTTGATAAAGAGATAGTATACTCGTAACTAGTATGTATGTATAAAGAAAGAAAAAAAAACCACGGTTAGGTGGTATATACAATTATGGACGGGCTGCCGAGTGCCGACACAGAGGTAGCCACAGCCGTGAACTACCGCACTGTACTGTGTCTGCTGCTAATATATAGACTGGTTGATAAAGAGATAGTATACTCGTAACTAGTATGTATGTATAAAGAAAGAAAAAAAAACCACGGTTAGGTGGTATATACAATTATGGACGGGCTGCCGAGTGCCGACACAGAGGTAGCCACAGCCGTGAACTACCGCACTGTACTGTGTCTGCTGCTAATATATAGACTGGTTGATAAAGAGATAGTATACTCGTAACTAGTATGTATGTATAAAGAAAGAAAAAAAAACCACGGTTAGGTGGTATATACAATTATGGACGGGCTGCCGAGTGCCGACACAGAGGTAGCCACAGCCGTGAACTACCGCACTGTACTGTGTCTGCTGCTAATATATAGACTGGTTGATAAAGAGATAGTATACTCGTAACTAGTATGTATGTATAAAGAAAGAAAAAAAAACCACGGTTAGGTGGTATATACAATTATGGACGGGCTGCCGAGTGCCGACACAGAGGTAGCCACAGCCGTGAACTACCGCACTGTACTGTGTCTGCTGCTAATATAGACTGGTTGATAAAGAGATAGTATACTCGTAACTAGTATGTATGTATAAAGAAAGAAAAAAAAACCACGGTTAGGTGGTATATACAATTATGGACGGGCTGCCGAGTGCCGACACAGAGGTAGCCACAGCCGTGAACTACCGCACTGTACTGTGTCTGCTGCTAATATAGACTGGTTGATAAAGAGATAGTATACTCGTAACTAGTATGACTATAAAGAAAGAAAAAAAAACCACGGTTAGGTGGTATATACAATTATGGACGGGCTGCCGAGTGCCGACACAGAGGTAGCCACAGCCGTGAACTACCGCACTGTACTGTGTCTGCTGCTAATATAGACTGGTTGATAAAGAGATAGTATACTACTAATATTATATATACTGGTGGTCAGGTCACTGGTCACTAGTCACACTGGCAGTGGCACTCCTGCAGCAAAAGTGTGCACTGTTTAATTTTAATATAATATTATGTACTCCTGGCTCCTGCTATAACCTATAACTGGCACTGCAGTGCTCCCCAGTCTCCCCCACAATTATAAGCTGTGTGAGCTGAGCACAGTCAGATATATATATACATTGATGCAGCACACTGGGCTGAGCAGTGCACACAGATATGGTATGTGACTGAGTCACTGTGTGTATCGTTTTTTTCAGGCAGAGAACGGATATATTAAATAAAACAAACAACTGCACTGTCTGGTGGTCACTATGGTCGTCAGTCACTAAACTCTGCACTCTCTTCTACAGTATCACAGCCTCAGGTCAATCTCTCTCTCTCTCTCTCAACCCTAATCTAAATGGAGAGGACGCCAGCCACGTCCTCTCCCTATCAATCTCAATGCACGTGTGAAAATGGCGGCGACGCGCGGCTCCTTATATAGAATCCGAGTCTCGCGATAGAATCCGAGCCTCGCGAGAATCCGACAGCGTCATGATGACGTTCGGGCGCGCTCGGGTTAACCGAGCAAGGCGGGAAGATCCGAGTCGCTCGGACCCGTGAAAAAAAACATGAAGTTCGGGCGGGTTCGGATTCAGAGAAACCGAACCCGCTCATCTCTAGTTTTTATAATACATTTTTATGAAGCAACATGTTACTACTATGTTTTAAGGATCGGATATATTTGTGAAACTCTGTAAGGGTTCATTTTACCATTAGGTGTTGATACGACCCATTGGTGCCATTTCTTCAACGGCCATACGTTTTCATTAGAGATGTGCACCGGAAATTTTTCGGGTTTTGTGTTTTGGTTTTGGATTCGGTTCCGTGGCCGTGTTTTGGATTCGGACGCGTTTTGGTAAAACCTCCCTGAAAATTTTTTGTCGGATTCGGGTGTGTTTTGGATTCGGGTGTTTTTTTACAAAAAACCCTCAAAAACAGCTTAAATCGTAGAATTTGGGGGTCATTTTGATCCCATAGTATTATTAACCCCAATAACCATAATTTCCACTCATTTCCAGTATATTCTGAACAACTCACACCTCACAATATTATTTTTAGTCTTAAAATTTGCACCGAGGTCGCTGGATGACTAAGCTAAGCGACCCAAGTGGCCGACACAAACACCTGGCCCATCTAGGAGTGGCACTGCAGTGTCAGACAGGATGGCCGATATAAAAAATAGTCCCCAAACAGCACATGATGCAAAGAAAAAAGAGGTGCAATGAGGTAGCTGTGTGGCTAAGGTATGTGATCCAAGTGGCCGACACAAACACCTGGCCCATCTAGGAGTGGCACTGCAGTGTCAGACAGGATGGCCGATTTAAAAAATAGTCCCCAAACAGCACATGATGCAAAGAAAAAAAGAGGTGCAATGAGGTAGATGTGTGACTAAGCTAAGCGACCCAAGTGGCCGACACAAACACCTGGGACATCTAGGAGTGGCACTGCAGTGTCAGACAGGATGGTCGATTTAAAAAAATAGTCCCCAAACAGCACATGATGCAAAGAAAAAAAGAGGTGCAATGAGGTGGCTGTGTGACTAAGCTAAGCGACCCAAGTGGCCGACACAAACACCTGGCCCATCTAGGAGTGGCACTGCAGTTTTCTAGCAAGAGGATGAGTGCTTCCATCCTCATGTGAATCTGAACCACTAGCCATGAACATAGGCCAGGGCCTCAGCCGTTCCTTGCCACTCCGTGTCGTAAATGGTATATTGGCAAGTTTACGCTTCTCATCAGACACTTTTAATTTTGATTTTTGGGTCATTTTACTGAACTTTTGTAGTATACTTGACGACACAGAGGTAGAGCAGTGGCCTACTGTACCGTACTGCTATATATTATATACTGGTGGTCAGCAAAATTCTGCACTGTCCTCCTACTATATATACTATACACAACTAAAATGTACCACAAGTATGGATGGATAGTATACTTGACGACACAGAGGTAGGTAGAGCAGTGGCCTACTGTACCGTACTGCTATATATTATATACTGGTGGTCAGCAAAATTCTGCACTGTCCTCCTACTATATGGGGGTAATTCCAAGTTGATCGCAGCAGGATTTTTTTTAGCAGTTGGGCAAAACCATGTGCAGTGCAGGGGGGGCAGATATAACATGTGCAGAGAGAGTTAGATTTGGGTGGGTTACTTTGTTTCTGTGCAGGGTAAATACTGGCTGCTTTATTTTTACACTGCAATTTAGATTGCAGATTGAACACACCACACCCAAATCTATCTCTCTCTGCACATGTTATATCTGCCCTTCCTGCAGTGCACATGGTTTTGCCCAACTGCTAAAAAAAAAATTCCTGCTGCAATCAACTTGGAATTAGCCCCTATATACTGCGCACAACTAAAATGCACCACAGGTATGGATGGATAGTATACTTGACGACACAGAGGTAGGTAGAGCAGTGGCCTACTGTACCGTACTGCTATATATTATATACTGGTGGTCAGCAAAATTCTGCACCGTCCTCTTACTATATATACTGCGCACAACTAAAATGCACCACAGGTATGGATGGAGAGTATACTTGACGACACAGAGGTAAGTAGAGCAGTGGCCTACTGTACCGTACTGCTATATATTATATACTGGTGGTCAGCAAAATTCTGCACTGTCCTCCTACTATATATACTGCGCACAACTAAAATGCACCACAGGTATGGATGGATAGTATACTTGACGACACAGAGGTAGGTAGAGCAGTGGCCTACTGTACCGTACTGCTATATATTATATACTGGTGGTCAGCAAAATTCTGCACTGTCCTCCTACTATATGGGGGTAATTCCAAGTTGATCGCAGCAGGATTTTTTTGGTTGTCACAAAATTCTGCACTGTCCTCCTACTATATATACTGCGTACAACTAAAATGCACCACAGGTATGGATGGATAGTATACTTGACAACACAGAGGTAGGTAGAGCAGTTGCCTACTGTACCGTACTGCTATATGTTATATACTGGTGGTCAGCAAAATTCTGCACTGTCTCCTACTATATATACTGCGCACAACTAAAATGCACCACAGGTATGGATGGATAGTATACTTGACAACATAGAGGTAGGTAGAGCAGTGGCCTACTGTACCATACTGCTGTATATTATATACTGGTGGTCAGCAAATTCTGCACTGTCCTCCTACTATATATACTGCGCACAACTAAAATGCACCACAGGTATGGATGGATAGTATACTTGACGACACAGAGGTAGGTAGAGCAGTGGCCTACTGTACCATACTGCTGTATATTATATACTGGTGGTCAGCAAATTCTGCACTGTCCTCCTACTATTTATACTGTGCACAACTAAAATGCACCACAGGTATGGATGGATAGTATACTTGACGACACAGAGGTAGGTAGAGCAGTGGACTACTGTACCGTACTGCTATATAATACTGGTGGCACTGGTCACTGGTCAGCAAAATTCTGCACTTTCCTCCTACTATATACTACAGTGCAGCACAGATATGGAGCGTATTTCAGGCAGAGAACGTAGATATTTTCAGCACACTGAGCACAGATATTTGCAAGCACACTGAGCACAGATATTTGCAAGCACACTGAGCACAGATATTTGCAAGCACACTGAGCATAGATATTTGCAGCACACTGAACACAGAAACTGAGAGAACGCTGCTTGTGCTCTCCATATCATCTCCAATGCACGAGTGAACATGGCGGCGACGCGCGGCTCCTTATATAGAATACGAATCTCGCGAGAATCCGACAGCGGGATGATGACGTTCGTGCGCACTCGGGTTAACCGAGCAAGGCGGGAGGATCCGAGTCTGCCTCGGAACGGTGTAAAATGGATAAAGTTCAGGGGGGTTCGGATTCCGAGGAACCAAACCCGCTCATCACTAGTTTTCATACATTTAGTTCCTCCGAACAGGGAACTTAGAAGTTACAGGTGGGCCTTTTTTAAGCTTATATTCATATTATTATAATAGCGCAGAGGGAGAGTAATTGTTTTATATATATATATATATATATATATAAACAATAGGTTAGAACCCACAGCACTCATAAGTCCGCGGTGCCAGTGGTATTTGTGACCACACCATTTCAATATATATATACATATATGTATATTCACTATACAGCCCTGCTCACCCCCATGCATGTAAACGGCAGCTTGTGCTGAGATTCGGAAGCTGTTCATCTCAGGATGGCAAACAGTTTCACAGTTACACTCCAGAAAAAATGCTTTTCCGCAGTTTGATGAATGTCACAATTTCTAAATTTCCTGCGAAGTTTAGAAATTGTGACATTTTAGTAATAATGAATATGCCCCCTAGTGTGGACTCTCTGGATGGACACAGTGCAGCCTAAACAGCAGACTACAGCGCAGTGGTCCCCTATACAGTCACTATACTGCACGCACAGTGCACAGCCACAATTAGTCTGGAGTCTCTGGATGGACACACAGCACAGCCTAAACAGCAGAGTACAGCTCTGTGTGCCCCTATATATGCAGTCACTATTTACTGCATAACCACAATAAGGAGTCTCTGGATGGACACAGCAGTTATTTGGAAAATAAGTGTGTGGCTATCTCGGGGGTGTGTGTGGCTATCTCGGGGGGGGTGTTTGACTATGAGGGCAGTGAATGTGCATGTGCCTGAGGCTATGGGTACAATGTGTGTGTTGCTCTGATGCAATGTGTTTGTGGGACTATGAGGGCAGTGTGTGTGTGTGTTTCTGTTTGTGTGTAGCTATGGGACAGTGTTTGTGTGTTTGGGGGGGGTCTTTATACAGTATTTTGTCAGTCCTGAACCCCACAATTTCTGGTGTCAGCCCTGACTATACTACTTAATTATGTATGGGCCTAATTCAGGTTGGACTGCTCTTGCAGTCCAACAAGCAGTTTCACAATTATTGGAAAACTGCGCATGCAGGATTTTGAACTCCTCTGCCTTATTGACAGGCAGATGTGTTCGAGGGTAGAGACGGGGATCGGCCAGCATTGCTGGAACTGGGGGAGAGTGTCACCTCTGTTTTCAGAGAGTGGCGAGGTCAAGGACTGTGTCGTGAGATGCAATGACCTTGGCCTCACAAGCCACCCTGCGTCGGTCAGCCTGGGTAAGCCTGTGCATGATGTTCATCCCAGACTGCATTGCGATTGCAGTATTGTTATTGTAAATACAGGAAGGAGGTGTTATGCCCCTCCACCTGCATTTGCATTGCCAAGGATTGCATTTGCAAAGCTGCTGCAATCTATGGTGAATTAGGCCCCTATGAGGATGTAATCAGTGGGTCGACATTTAAAATGTCACACCACAATGGCAACAGTTATGATGCCGATTTTGTTAGATTGTCAACATATCGCACGTCACGATTCTGAGAATGTGAACACATTGCCTGTCGACATATTAATTAATGTTGACACCATAACTGTTAACATAATAAATGTCGATATTGTCAATTTTTATATACTGTCTGGCTACATCTCATGTGACATTGATGCTTACTTACATACAGTATAGTAACTATTAGGGTGGGACTGTAGA
This sequence comes from Pseudophryne corroboree, assembly GCF_028390025.1. NCBI lineage: Eukaryota > Metazoa > Chordata > Amphibia > Anura > Myobatrachidae > Pseudophryne > Pseudophryne corroboree. The sequence continues at coordinate 642,046,595 of NC_086446.1, forward strand.
AACTAAGTAACTTCATTCACTTTCCCATTGATTACTAATTTACTAGTTCTTTTCTGAAAAGAATATAAAGATAAGTACTGTACTTTCTACAATAGTATATGTTTTGTAGTGAGATTTTCACAAAGTCAAATATTGTACTATAATAATTTACACTAATTTCCTTTTATAATTAACAGTTTGTTCAACTTTATAAATGCTTTGCTCCCAATTAGAGATCGCCTAGCTTGATATTGTAAGGGAGTAAATGAAGGGAAAATATTCAGTTGCTCATCAGAGGTCATACCCGTGATGGAGGTGAAACGTATTTACTGCTCCAGTGAACCCAGTCATATTTACTGAAGTTGACAGAGCGAATGGGCGCTGAAAAATTTATGTTTGAACAAACTTTCCCTTTCTTCTGAAGCAGCTCATTTAGTTTTCAATTGGCTGTAAATCACTGTGTATGTAAAAAAGCGATGCTCTGAGACATTTGTAGCTAATTGAAGGTACACGACTGTGTGTAAGATATTAGTGCTACTGCACAAAAAAATAATAATATTCAATATAGAACTGAGCCCACCCGAAGTTCCAGGAACCAAGGGAATCCAAGGGAATCCGAGTGGTGGCTTGGGTTTTCCTGCCTTGCTTGGATTTCAAAACTAGAAAATCCCTGCATTGAATCTAGCAGATATTGGAATCAATATAAATGCCTACAGTGGTGACTCAGAACCATTTCATAGCAGATGCCGGACAGGGAGCACATCCACTTGACTGCTAGGGCATTATATGAATCCTTTACTGGTGCACTACACAGCTCAAAGTTCCTTCTAAATAATAACTGCCAGCATTATTTCTCTTTAATGACATTAACCATTACATTAACCCTTTATTGGTGCTCAGTCACACTGGTGCTGTAACTGCCTAGAGCAGGGCCGGACTGGCCCACAGGGGTACCAGGGAAACCACCGGTAGGCCCCACTGCCTGAATACCCACTCCTTCCTCTAGGGATCAGGTCCCAGACTGTGCACTTGTATTATACATGGTAGATATGTTGCATTATACTGCAGTAGACTATTGTGTATTTCAAGCCTCTGTGAAGGCTGGCCACACCCCCTTTGTAGGCTGGCCACACCCTTAAGTATGGGCCCCCATCACTGCATTCCCTCGGTGGGCCCTTCATGCCCCAGTCTGACACTGGCCTAGAGTGCAGCTAAAGAACTCCTAATCAAAGGGAAGCATTAATTAACCCTTGGTGCACACTGGTGATCTTTTTTGTCACCATTACTATAATAAGCACAGCAGTGTCTTGTCTAAATCCCAATATTATTTGATGTTTGTTTTTAAATATTTCATAGCAGGTCTTTTAATGAAACTGTAATAAAAGTTACATTTTAATTAACGACATAAAGCATAATTGTTTGTTATCTACATACTTATATTCTTCTCAGTGTGCGCCACAAAAAAAACAATTATTTTTTTCTCTGAAACATAAGAAAAAAACACCTTTAATAAAGGGAAACTTTACTGTAGAAAAAAATGTAATTGCCTACATGCCATTCACCACATGTAGTGGGCAAGGGTAGGATTATTTATGAGTAGTAGTTCTGCAACTGTCAGTGAGGCATCTTCTTCTCATTCTTATGACAATGCAAGTAAAAAAAATGCAAACCAAAAAATCAGTGCTAAAAATAAAAAAAACCACTAAGGCAGTAGAACAAACTGTGTTCAGAAATGTTACAAATCCCTGAGGAGAGTCTAATTGTGTCCATGAGTGTTATGTGTGAGCCCTGCCTTTCTGATAGTTATAGAGAAGTCTGATTCCACCATTTCTGCAACATATGCAACTGTGGGGATGAGCAGTACAAGTAAAGACGTTGATGATGACATAATATAAATTGAGGATGCCAGTGTGGACGTGGAATAGGATGAGGAGGATATTTTTGTACTATCTGATGCTACTGAGGATGATGAGGATGTTGATGATGTTGTTTGTGTAAGCTAGCCACCAGTGGAAACTGTTCTTGACTGTGATTCAAATATAGTAATTGTGAAGACTGGGTATAAGACCAAAAAAGTCACCTCTTGGGTGTGGGACTATTTTTACCCAAATACATTTGTGAAGGCATTTGCTCCATTTGTGAGGCCAAAGTTAGTAGAGGTGGGGATGTTAACAAACTAGTCACTTCTGCCATATTACATCATTTGCAGCAAGTCCATGAAATATATTTTACAAAGTTGTAATAATTTGTTATAATTAACACCCTCATCATCAACCTCCTCATTAGCGATCAGAGGTAGTCCTTCCAAAATATTGGTTTGTGTAGGCCTAAGCAAACCAAGCACTTCAGCCACAGAAGTGGGAATCCCTGTTGCTGAAGTGGTTAAATTGTTAAACTGTGCATGTCCTTTTTAATATTCAACATAAGGCTGGGAGGGAGTTCCCAAACTCAATTAGATCTTGTACCACTTTTATTTTCTGCCATGCTCTGTGGTATAATTCATAGATGTGCTATAAACTGTTGTGTGTTTGTGCCGCTGTTCTGTTGCTTAGCAACCAGCCAGCTTGCTGCTGCCTTTGGCCTAAACTGACTGAAAACAAAATTGTGAGCTGTAAGGTGGTCAAAAATTACTAGAAATTAATGTTGAGGTTAATATTTCTGTAGGAACAATAAAAGACCATATTATACAATTTATTTTTATTGTTTTAAAGAATATGAAAAACCAAAACACGTATGTGCAGTTTTGCCAAAATAAAAAACAATACCAAAACACAGGGGTCAGTGCATACAGATGTCACAGGCATGATGCTCTCCATTCAAGTGACGGGGACGCTCACAGTGACTAGGTGCACAGAAGGAGCAAAGATAACAGAGGCTCCATCTGTATTTCTAATTCAATAGTATGCCTAAAAAGGAATGTTAAAACATATGTTCATGAAATAATATTTTTATTTTACCGCTACTAGAACTCATGCAGATTTTTTAAAATATTGTTTTGTAAATGTGTTTCTATCAATTATAGCAGTAGTTACTTCTACAGCAGCCATGTAGGATTACCACCTAGCTCTAATACGCAAATCTTCACTTTCAGTTTGTTCTGACCTTTACAAATTCCAATTAATTCCAGTATTATCTGCGTTATGTAACAAAGAAGATAAGCCTTTTTTTTCCAGTTATGTTAAAATAATTTGACACTTTTTTTTGTAGTATGTACAAGGTAGATTAAAAAGTACTTTTACCCTGTGGACAACTGTCCTCTGTAGCTTTTTATCTGCTCATTTCTGCATTCCACCTGCCAAAATCTTTTAATTGTCCTCATTCATGTCGCCCACACTCTCAGTGAAGAAACTTTTTTTGAGTAGCGAATGATAAAAAAAATTCTGAAACCTCAACAAACAAATTTCTAAAAGTAAAATTGTATTATTTTAGAATTCTATAATACATATGACATATGTAAAAATAATTGTGCTAATTACTGTAATGAATAAAAATAATTGAGTGTGAAAATAAATGTACGCAGATTGCTTCTGTAACAGCATACTTACATTGATTGCCCTATGGGCGCTCTTCACACTGTCTCAAGGGGCTACTCCCTTTTAGCCCTTGCATGCCCTTGGGGCATGCAATATTTTTAATATGTGGTGTATTACCTCCAATCATAATTTTGTGAGTGGTTAAATATTGCCTGTGGGGGAGGGGCGGGAGCAGGGTGGGATGCGTTTTGGGGAGGGGTTGCAGAGATGCTGTGGGTGGGGGAGGGGTGATTGTGGGGTGCCATGGATGGGGTCTGTAGATGCTGCGTGTGGATGAGGGGTGGCTGGAGGTGGGCTGTGGATGGGGGAGGGGGCAGGAGGTGCTGTGGGTGGATGATGGGTGGATGGTGGAGGGGTGGGTGCAAAGGGGGTGATGCAGATGGAGGAGGTGGTCGGTAGGTGTTGTGGGTGGGGGAGGGGTGGAGAATTGGGGGCCATCAATGGAGGAAGGGTTCCGGAGGTGCTACGGGTGGTGGAGGGGTGGGGGTGCTGCGGGTGGAGGAGGGGCAGGTGCGGATGAGGGAGGGGTTACGGAGGTGCTGCATGTGGGGAAAGGGTGGGTGTGCTGTGAGTGGGGTAGGGGACTGGAAGGCACAGCGGGTGGGGGAGGAGCGGGGTTAATGTGAGTGGGGGAGTGGCAGGTGCAGGGGTGCCGCGGATGGGGGATGGGGTCCTTAGTTGCTACAGGTGGTGCAGTGGCAGGTGCAGGGGTGCCATGATTTTGGTAAGGGGTCTGGAGGCACCACGGGTGGGGGAGGGGTGGGTGTGGGGGTGCTGCAGATGGGGGTGAGAGTCCGGCGGCGATGCGGGCGGGGGTGGGGCAGGTGCTGGGGCACCACAGGTGGGGGAGTGGCAAGTGCGTGGGTGCCGCAGGTGGAGGAGTGGAGGGTGCAGGGCGGACTCAGGGGTTGGGATGTACTAACCTCTTCCGCTGTGGTGTCTGGCTTATTGCATCCTCTGTGGTCTCCTCATTAATAGTCATTTTCTCCACACTGTGGTTCCGCCTCATCACCGCCATGGCCACTCAGTCCTGAGCTCTCTGTAATGGTTCATCAGCCCTGCACTCCCCCTGTCAGTCGCACATGCGCACTTTTTTCTGCTGTGTGCCATAACCAGTGTGCGCATGTGCGACTGACAGGGGGAGCGCAGCACTGATCAAACGCTATGGAGAGTTCAGGACTAAGTGGCCACAGCGGTGATGAGGCGGAAGATAAGTGAGGAGAAAACTACGGGTAGCGATGTGCAGTGGTTGGCGATCCTATTACCGAGGAGTACACACAGGATGCGTTAATCCAGATACCACAGTGGTAGAAGTTAGTTGCCCTGACTCCGCCCAGCATTGTGACTCCACCCAGCATTATACACACAGTCACAGAGTCACAGATCTGGGCTAATATATAGGATATAAAGTGTGTGCCTGGCCATTTTTTGGGTTTTATTTTTTTCTTTTCTTTTAGTTTTGGATCGGTTTTGACAAAACCGCCCTTGTGTGTTCCTTTTTTTTTAAAATCATAAAAACAACTAAAATAAAATAATTTGGGGGTGTTTTGTTACTACAGCAATGATAACATTCAATTCTACTTATTTCCAGTCTACTGTATATTGAACACCTCACAGCTCATAATATTGTTTTCATCCAGTTTAGGCCAAAAGGTTGCACTGAGGTAGCTGGATAACTAAGCTAAGTGACAGAAGTGGGTGGCACAAACACCTGGCATATCTAGGAGTGGCACTGCAGTGGCAGACAGGATGGCAGTTTTATAAACTATGCCCAAAAAAATTATTCAAAGAGCACATAACACAAAGAAATAAGGTGCAAGATGTTTTATATATTAAACAGGACATGCACAGTGTAACAAAACAATAATTTCAGCAACACGGACTGTCACTTGTGGCTGAAATGATTGGTTTGTTTGGGCCCACACAAAACAATTTTTTAGAAGGACTTCCTCTGTTAAGTAATAACTCTGAGGATGTTGATGATGAGATGTTAATTACATTGTAATCTTGTACATAAATTTAATGTCTTCGCAACAAATGATGTACCATGGAGGAGGTGCCTAGAGGGCTAACGTTCCTACCTCTACTAAGTTTGGCCCCACAAATGGAGCATATGTTTTCAAAGACATTGTCAGGATTGGGGTAAAAATAATTCCACACACAAGAGGTGTTTTTTTTGTGTCTTATGCCAAGGCATCGCAATGGTTTTCTTTTTATCACGGTCAACAACTGCAGCCAATGGTGGCTAACTTACACAAACAACATCATCAACAACATCCTCACTGTCAGAATGTACACACATATCCCCCTCATCCTCTCCCACTTCCATACACAAATTCTCAATTTGTATTATGTCCTCCCCATCAGATTCATCACTCTCCTCATCAGATTAATCACCATCTTTACTTGTACTGCTCCCCACATGTGCAGATGGTTCAGAAATGGTGGAAGGAGGTGAAAGAGGCTTCTTTATAAGGACAGTGTGAGAAATGTTAGACTTACACATAGCTGACTTGGACACCCCTAAACGTTCCTCAAGAATGTCTGATGGTTCTGATTCTGAATGTGCAGTTTATCTTCCTGTTCCTGTAGCTAACTTCATTTTGATTTGTTTTTCTTTACCACTCTAAAATTAAATGATTTTACATACCCTGACTTAAGCCCCCTATGCCCCTGAACATCTGCCTTAGCAGATGATGTTGGCGGACTTGCATTGTCAATTCATGACTAGTGGCAGTGGCTTCAGAACTAGTAGTAGCCTTCATTTCTATAAACACAAAGTGGGGTTGACCTTCACCGACACCATTGCACAAATAAGTCAGAAATGTATATAATAATTACACACAGCGCCTCAGAAATGAGTCAGAAATGTATATAATAATTACACACTGCTGTTGACTTCCCCGACAGCGCCTCAGAAATGAGTCAGAAATGTATATAATAATTACACACTGCGGTTGACTTCACTGATATCATCCCACAAATAAGTCAGAAATGTACATATTAATTGCACACTGCAGTTAACTTTATCAACAGTGTTGCACTGATGAGTCAGAAATGTTTATAATAAATAATTTTACACTGCAGTTGACGTCAAAGACAGCATTGCACAAATGAGTCAGAAATGTATATAATAATTACACACTGCGGTTGACTTTACCGTCAGTGTCGCAAAAATGAGTCAGAAATGTATATAATAATAATTACACACTGCGGTTGACTTCACTGACAGCATCGCACAATACATGTATGAGTAGGAAATAATTTACTGCGGTCTGACTCGCAGTGTCACAGTACTTATGAAAATAAAATAGAAATTCTATAATACACTGGGGTACAGCACAAATAAATATATATATATATATATATATATATTATAATTTAAGGCTTTTTGTTTTTACTATACTTTATTGTTTTAATTTTACACTGGGGCAGAGCCCCTGTATGGAATGACAGAGCACCCCTTTTTCAGATACAGCAGACAGAGAGAGCACCTCTTTTTCAGATACAGCAGAGAGCACCCCTTTTTCAGATACAGCAGATACAGGTGCTCCACCTCTTTTTCAGAAACATTAGACAGTGAGAGCACCCCTTTTTCAGATATAGCAGACAGAGAGATCACTCTTTTTCAGATACAGCTGACAGAGAGAGAACCCCTTTTTCAGATACAGCATACAGTGAGCACCCATTTTTAGATACAGCATACAGGGCACACCCACCCACCGCACACCATGCCAGGCCACCCAGTACTGAGATGGACACGTCCATCCAGTATACTCTCCAATGATGGAATAAAGATGGCGCAGATGCATGGGAACTTATACAGAATCCAAACCCGGAGAGAATCCGACAGCGGGAAGATGACGTTTGGCCTTGCTTTGGGATCTAAGTAAGGAGGGAAGTCCCGAGCTGGACTCAGATCCCAGCTCGGTTACCAATGTACGGGTTTGTTTCTCCAAGAACCGAATATGCTCATCTCTAGTATTTATGGTGGTGTTTTCTTCCATTCCATATTCTGTACTTTAACTGTAAAAAAATAAATATATATATATATATATATATATATTACCAGTGGTGTAACTACTGCCCCCGCAGCCCTCGCGGTGGCTTGGGGGCGAGGGGCTGCGGGGGCGCCACTGACTTAGAACAGATTGACATGCGGACGAGCATCCGCATGTCAATCTGCAGGTCTCCTTCCCTCCGCCGCTGTAAGGAGGGACACGGAGCGCACAGCGTGCGCCCCCCTGTGTCCCTCCCTGGCTCTCCGGCTGTCTAATACAGGAAGTGCCGTTCGTGAGTTCTGATTGGCTCACGAACCGGCACTTCCTTTATTAGACAGCCGGAAAGCCAGGAGGGACACAGGGGGGTGCGCGCTGTGCGCTCCGTGTCCCTCCAACACAAAGGAGGGGGAGGGGAGCAGGCACTGTGGGGGACTATCTGGCACTGGGGGCATATACCTGGCACTGTGGGGGACTATCTGGCACTGGGGGCATATACCTGGCACTGTGGGGGAATATCTGGCACTGGGGGCATATACCTGGCACTGTGGGGAACTATCTGGCACTGGGGGCATATACCTGGCACTGTGGGGGAATATCTGGCACTGGGGGCATATACCTGGAACTGGGGGTATATAACTGGCACTGTGGGGGACTATCTGGCACTGGGGGCATATACCTGGCACTGTGGGGGAATATCCAGCACTGGGGACATATGCCTGGCACTGTGGGGGACTATCTGGCACTGGGGGCATATACCTGGCACTGTGGGGGACTATCTGGCACTGGGGGCATATACCTGGCACTGTGGGGGAATATCTGGCACTGGGGGCATATACCTGGCACTGTGGGGGACTATCTGGCACTGGGGGCATATACCTGGCACTGTGGGGGAATATCTGGCACTGGGGGCATATACCTGGCACTGTGGGGGACTATCTGGCACTGGGGGCATATACCTGGCACTGTGGGGGACTATCTGGCACTGGGGGCATATACCTGGCACTGTGGGGGAATATCTGGCACTGGGGGCATATACTTGGCACTGTGGGGGAATATCTGGCACTGGGGGGAGCAGGCACTGAGGGGGCATACGTGGCATAGTGGGGGAATATCTGGCACTGGGGGTATATACCTGGCACTGTGGGGGAATATCTGGCACTGGGGGCATATGTGGCACTGGGAGCACAGCCCTAGCAACAAGCACTACCCCCTAGCAACGAGCATGACACCCAGTGCATGAAACCCCTGGCAATGAGCATGACACCCAGTGCATGAAATCCCTGGCAACGAGCATGACACCCAGTGCATGAAACCCCTGGCAACGAGCATGACACCCTGAGCATGAAAACCCCTGGCACCGTGCATGGAACAAAGAGCATGAAACCCCTGGCAACGAGCAGGTAATTTAAAAGTAATTAGAAGCCTTACTGTAGAACTTAATGTGTAATGGGCATTACGGTGTGTGGCATAATGTATCACGGACATTGCGGTGTGTGTCATAATGTGTCAGGCATTACGGTGTGTTGTATACTATATCACGGGCATTGTGGTATAATGTCTCGGGGTCATTGCGGTGTGGCATAATGTATAACGGGCATTGCGGTATGTGTCATACTGTGTCACAGATACGGTGTGTAGCATAATGTATAACGGGCATTGCGATTCCTGTCATAATGTGTCAGGGGCATTACGGTGTGTGGCATAATGTGTCGGGGGCATTACAGTGTGTGCATATTGTGTCATGTGCATTGTTGTGTGTGGCATAATGGCTAAAGCCATTGCAGTATGTGGAATAATGTATACTGGGCATTACTGGGGAAAAATGACAAATAATGTAAGGGGCATGAATCAGGATTATTTTTCTTTCCTTTGGTGGCTAACGTCTGGGCATGCAGGTTGCAAAACTGGGGTATAAGGTAGTCTTTTCCTGCAATGCCACGCCCCTTTACGCAAAGCCACGCCCATTCCAACGAAGCCACACTCCTTTTTGGCGGTGCACGCCTACGGCGCGCGCATATTTCTCCCTTTACTAGTGCCAATTATGGGGGGTATGGGGGGGGGCGTCGAAGAATTTTTTGGCTTGGGGGAGAAAAATTTCTAGTTACGCCACTGTATATTACCCTATATAATCTGCATTTAGCATAAGACCTTACAGATGTTTCTTCTTCATACACCTAGCATCTATAATCCATATGGAAGATGCCCAGCATTAATGAGCTGTTCCAAGAGATGTAGCATACCATCAGTTTCATTATATTTTGCATTTAGTCACATTGCAGATGCAGCCAAACACCACTCACAGAGTGCTAGAGATGATGGGCTGCGACTTTAACTGCACCGGAATTATATTTATTTTAAACACATATAAAGTCACAGATGAAGCATAATGAAACTTGGCATGAGAGCCAGTGATGCAAGTTGAAAAAATGTCTTAGTGGTACTGAGTGCGTGCAGCGAAGGCATGCGTGCCAAAAAATGGGTGTGGCCACATGGGGCATGGTCACCAATATGGGGGCCAAATACACATATGGGGGGGCCAAATACACATATGATCCCAATAGTGCAGTGTCAGAACACATATATACCCCCACAGTGCCAGATATGCCCCCGCAGTGCCAGATATGCTCCCATAGTGCCAAATAGAAATATGCCCCACAGTGCCAGATATGCCCTCACAGTGCCAGATACACATACAGGTATGCACCCACAGTGACAGGTACTCAAATGCCCTCACAGTGCCAGATACAAATATGCCTCACAGTGCCAGATACACATATGCCCCCACAGTGTCATATATGCCGCCACAGTGTCAGATATACCCCCACAGTGCTAGGTACACACATGTTCCCCCCAGTTCCAGTAACACACATGCTGCTTGCTGCTTTTGTGTGTGTATCAGGGGAGTAGAGAGAAGCACGTGACTCTCCTGCCCCTCATTGCTCAGTCTGGCAGCGCAGTGTATCTCAAATCAGGCACCAGTTCATGTGCCAATTAAAAGCTCACAGTCTAGCAGCCAATCATGAGCTGCTGGTCCACGAGCTCTGATTGGCTCATGGACTTTTGGATGGTTTAAGATCCTACATGCCGCCACCAGACTGAGGAATGAGGGGCAGGAGATGCGCGCTGCACTCTCCTTCCCTGACACACACAGGAGTGGCTGCAAGTAAGGTGGATGGCCAGTGGTACTGCGTACCAGCTGTCAATTTCTTACCAGTACACAGTACTGCCCTGCACCGCCCTACTTGCAGCACTGCATGAGACACAACCATGCCCACTGCATCATAGCACTTTGTATACAGATTCAGTCGCACACAGATGTACAAATATCGTACATCAAATTGATCAATGTATCCTAGCAGAGTAGTTTTGTCACTGCCACAGTCACTGCCATATCCCCTCTCAGCACTGCCACACAGGACCTGGCATGCTGAGAGGGGCTATTTGGAGTATTTGAGGCCATAGTGTATAAAGAGACTATGGGGTGTATTTACTAAGCCTTGGATGGAAATAAAATGGATGAAGATAAAGTATCAGCCAATCAGCTCCTAATTGCCATGTCACAGGCTGGGTTTGAACAATTACAGTTTGGAGCTGATTGGTTGGTACTTTATCTTTGTTCACTTTATCTCCATCCAAGGCTTAGTAAATAGACCCCTAAATGTCCAACCTACAAATGTTATCAGCATGTCAACTTGCAAGAAGCAAGGGGTTTCTCTCTCTTCTGCTCCCCCCCTGCCATGGACAACATAAGAGAAGTGGGGGGCCATGTGCTATCTCCGTGCGGGCAGCCTCCACTCTCATAGGCGTCACAGGTGAGTAGATTCTGGCACTGTGACAGGTTCATGCTCCCAGTGATCTTTGTACTGCACATATGAAAATTTCAAGGAAAATGCCGGCTATACCATATAGTTTATGCTGGACTTTGGAGATGTAAAGTAAGTATAGTACATGGGTGCAGGGTGTGCAGTGTGACCTGATCTAAAGCTTGTACTTGGACTGTATCCGGAGAAATGGTCTGCCAATTTCTGTATGTACTGCATTTAATTGTTTGTATCAGCTGGAATATAAATGATGTTTTTCACTGCAAATCCATTGAGTGCTGCCTTTTGTACATTGAGGGACATTGACGTTTTGTGTATATACAAGGCATGTGCATAACAGAGCGCTACCACATAACCAACAGTGGTATATCCATCTTATAAAATGACCCTTGTTGTAACAAAATAGGGTAATAAATAAAGTCCTGCCATCAGAGGCATAACTAAGGGGGGCTGAGCAGGGCACATGCCCTGGGCGCCTTGGCAGGCCCAGCAGAGGGAGGCGGCGGCTGGGGCATCACGCCCACTAGGCCACGCTACTGTTGCTCACCATAGGCATGCGCACGGGGGGTGCATGGTGCACACAGGCACTCTCCTCACACACGCCTGCACACAGACACAGGATCCCGCCGCTGCTTTGACAAGTATCGGTCAATGGTACTGTATGTGCACAGTGTGAGGATGGGGGAGGTGAGGGGAGTTTTGGGAAATAGTGCGGTGCTGTGAGACCTTGCCAGTCTGAGGGAGTTGCTGGGGGTTGCAGGCCATTGTGCGGATCGGCCAGCGGTAGTTGCAGAGCTGCCAGCGGGATGGACCTGGTTGAGAGGGGTTGTGCAGAGTGTGCAGATCGGCCAGCGGTAGGTGTGGGTGCTATCAGTGGGATAGGAGCTGGATCGGTTAGGGGGGTGCTTTTGCCGGCCAAAGCTGTGCGAGAAGAGGATGCATTTGCTGGCTGGAACTGTGACCTGGGAGGGGGTCTGATTGGGCGGTGCCGGGGGCTGTGTGTAATACAGCTAGCAGCGTTAAACTAGAGCTAGCAGCAGTGTACCATGTGATTGCAGCATGTCCTGGGACAGGGTGCTCCATCTGGTCCTGTGCATAGTGGATGGTTCGGAAGAAGAGAGGGAAAGGGACAGCCACCTCTTCCAGGCTGCTAATGCAAGCTGCTTCAGGAACAGGAGACTGGTCTGGACCATGTTGGAGGTGTCTTTCCAGGGCTGGCTGGAGAGCTGGGTGCTGCTGTTCCAGGGGCAGAGCGCAAGCCTAGAGGTTCTGAGTGATGCCTGGGTCAGGAGTGGCTTGCGCCGAGAAGTGCTCAGCAGCGAGCACACCAACAAGTAAGAAAGGTGGAATACATAATGTGAATTTTGGTACATACCGTGTGGTATAATGTGAGTTTCGGCTCATACTGTGTGGGGTAATGTACATTTTGGCTCATACTGTGTGGTGTAATATGATTAAGTGGCTCTACTGTCAGTAACTGGTGAGCCTGGGGACATGTGTGACAAATGCTGGTGTCCTGCAGGGGTAATATGTATCTGGCACTGTGGGATAATATGTATCTGGCACTGTGGGGCAATGTGTATCTGGTACTGTGGGGCAATGTGTATCTGGCACTGGGGTAATATGTATCTGGCACTGTGGGGCAATGTGTATCTGGCACTGTGGGGCAATGTGTATCTGGCACTGTGGGGTAATGTGTATCTGGCACTGGGGTAATATGTATCTGGCACTGTGGGGTAATATGTATCTGGCACTGTGGGGTAATGTGTATCTGGCACTGTGTGGTAATGTGTACCTGGCACTGTGGGGTAATATGTATCTGGCACTGTGGGGTAATATGTATCTGGCACCGTGGGTCAATGTGTATCTGGCACTGGGGTAATATGTATCTGGCACTCGGGTAATATGTATCTGGCATTGTGGGGTAATGTGTATCTGGCACTGTGGGGTAATATGTATCTGGTCCTGTAGGATAATATGTATCTGGCACTGTGGGGTAATATTTATCTGGCACTGTGGTGCAATGTGTATCTGGCACTGGGGTAATATGTATCTGGTACTGTGGGGTAATATGTTTCTGGCACTGTGGGGCAATGTGTATCTGGCACTGTGGGGTAATGTGTATCTGGCACTGTGGGGCAATGTGTATTTGGCACTGGGGTAATATGTATCTGGCACTGTGGGGCAATGTGATGTGTATCTGGCACTGTGGGGCAATGTGTATCTGGCACTGTGGGGTAATGTGTATCTGGCACTAGGGGTAATATGTATCTGGCACTGTGGGGTAATATGTATCTGGCACTGTGGGGTAATATGTATATGGCACTGTGTGGTAATGTGTATCTGGCACCGTGGGGTAATATGTATCTTGCACTGTGGGGTAATATGTATCTGGCACTGTGGGGTAATATGTATCTGGCACTGTGGGGTAATATGTATCTGGCACTGTGGGGCAATGTGTATCTGGCACTGGGGTAATATGTATCTGCCACTGGGGTAATATGTATCTGGCACTGTGGGGTAATGTGTATCTGGCACTGTGGGGTAATATGTATCTGGCACTGTAGGGTAATATGTATCTGGCACTGTAGGGTAATATTTATCTGGTACTGTGGTGTAATGTGTACCTGGCACTGGGGTAATATGTATCTGGTACTGTGGGGTAATATGTATCTGGCACTGTGGGGCAATGTGTATCTGGCACTGTGGGGTAATGTGTATCTTTCACTGTGTGTACTGTGTAAAAAGGGGACTCTGCCTGCGTACTGTGTAAAAAGGGGACTCTGCCGGCGTACTGTGTTAAAAGGGGACTCTACTGCCGTAATGTGCAAAAATTTAATGAAGGTGTCCTGAGAGACGACACAAGGGGGAGGTGATAGTGTGCTGATAGATGACACAAGGGGTGGTGATAGTGTGCTGAGAGATGAAACAAGGGGGAGGTGATAGTCATGTTGGCATGCCCCATTTTCAGTGGCCATGCCCCTTCTGGAGTGTGACCATGCCCATTCTGATGTGGGGCCACGCCCATTTTTTTTACCATGAACTTTTGGCGCGCACACACTTGTTTTAAGGGGGGGTTTGTTGGGGTGGGGGGCGCGCCACTCTTCATCTTGCCCTGGGCTCCGAAAACCCTAGTTACTCCTCTGTCTGCCATGCAGTTCTTGCAGCATTAGTAGAACAGAAATCATTGCTATGTCTGCCCCTCACTGGTACATACTGTATTAACCCGTGCCTTCAAATCAGTGCATTTTTCAGTACTGGGAGATATCCTGAATGAAGTTGCTCAAATTAAAATTTGAATTCAGAGAACACAACAGTTTTTCCAGGACTAAATAAAAACGTGTAAAGCAGGTAATGGAAATAAAGTCTTGTTAGGCAGGTCTTCCGTTTGTCTTTTATTTTTCTCAGACACTGTGCACATTGCATACACAGGCTTGGGCCTGGTCACACAGGTACATACAGAAAATAAACCAACAAACAAAATATCCTAGCACTCCTTGTGCTCAGCAATCAGTCCCTGGTACTATAAAACCGCAGCCTACTCGCTGGCCTCTAATGGGCTTCAGTGCACAGAACTCTGGGTGAATGGAACTTTTAAACTCGTCTCCTGCTTCTGACTTCCTGCTAGCTCTGGGGAAGCTGAAGCCCGGACTTCTGTTTTCTGGGTATGGGACTCAGGGTCGACAGTGTCTAGGTTGACACCCATTAGGTCGACACCTATTGGTCAACAGTGGCTTGGTCAACATTGGAAATGGGTCAACGCTGCCATTAGGTCGACATGAAAAAGGTCGACATGAGTTTTTCATGTTTTTTTGGTGTCATTTTCTTCGTAAAGTGACCAGGAACCCCAATTAGTGCACCATGTCCCCTCGCATGGCTTGCTTTGCTCACCATGCTTCGGGCAAGGGGTACCATTCCTGATTGTAGTCCACGTGGATTGTAAAGTATGAAAAACTTCAAAAAAAGAAAAATGTGAAAAACTCATGTCGACCTTTTTGCATGTTGACCTTGTTCATGTCAACCTAATGGTCATGTCGAAAAAGCCTAGAGTTAAAATTCTCCACTACAGGCGCAGAATATGCAGATTTTGTTTTCTACTCCCTTAGAGGGAGCTGATCCCCCAAAAAATAATGAAAATTACATTGAAATCTGTGTTCATAATACCCTTCCCAAGTCTCCCTTAGCCCCCCCCTTCCCCCTTCCTTCCCTGCTCGTGAGTTAAGCATGCGAGGGATCTTGCAAGACATTTGGAGTATCTGGGTAATGGGTATACCCAGGAAGCACTGCAGTACCCGATGTGGTGTCTGTGGACTTATGGAGAGTCATTGAAGACAAGAGAGACTGGATTGCAGAAATAGATCACATCACCAACTGAGCACAGAGAGCATCACACTGCCATAGCTCTGGGCTAGAGGGCACCAGCAGGAGGCAGTGAACTCTTATACTACCATTACCAAGGGTAAGGAGGAGACACCGCCTTTCTGTTTGTTGTCAATGGCATGCAACTTGGGTTTGTTGACCAGGAGATAGGTCACTTACCTCCATTAGTATAACGTAGTGTGGCATACTGTATAATGTGAATTGGGGGTGATGGCATGCATAGTGTGGCATATAATGTAAATTGTCAGCATTCATAGTGTGGCATATAATGTGAATTGGCAGCATGCACAGTGTGTGGCATATAATGTTAATTGGGGGTATACATAGTGTGGCATATAATGTGAATTGGGGCATGCATAGTGTGGCATATAATGTGAACTGGGTCCATGCACATTGTGTGGCATATAACCTGAATTGGTGCATGCATAGTGTGGCATATAATGTGAACTGGGGCATGCACAGTGTGGCAGGGTGTGGATCATTGGGTTGACCCTGTCTAGGTCCACAGTCACTTTTTGCTGACATGTACTAGGTCGACACAAAAAAAGGTTGTCATGGACTGAAGGTTGACATGAAAAAGGTTGACACTCGAAAAGGTTGACGTGGGTGTTTTTACTTTATTTTGTGTTGTTTACTCCGTAACATCAGTGGGAACTTCAGTTAGTGCAATGCTACCCCTTGTATGGCTCACTTAACTCGCCATGCTTTGGGCAAGTTGCCACGCTCCGCTACCACTGCGTTTGGCACAAGTTACTATTCTCAATTGTAGTTCACATTGATTGTAAAGTATGAAAGAGTAAAAAAAAAGAAAAAAATTAAAAAAACTTATGTTCATTTTTTCATTTGTTGACCTTTGCCATATCGACCTATTGTCAATGTCAACCTTTAAACAATGTCAACCAAATGCATGTCGACCAGTAGTGGTTGACCTATTGACTGTCAACCTAAGTTTGGTCAACCTAACAAGTGCATCCTAGTGCGGCATATAATGTGAATTGGGGGCATGCATAGTGTGGCATATAATGTGAATTGGGGGCATGCATAGTGTGGCATATAATGTGAATTGGGGGCATGCATAGTGTGGCATATAATGTGAATTGGGGGCATGCATAGTGTGGCATATAATGTGAATTGGGGGCATGCATAGTGTGGCATATAATGTGAATTGGGGGCATGCATAGTGTGGTATATAATGTGAATTGGGGCATGGATTGTGTGGTATATAATATGAATTTGAGGTGGTAATTTTCAGTTTCATTCATGTGAAAATTGTGCATTTATCTTGGAGTGGGGGCTGTGGACACTCTAATCATAAACATAGTGTCAAAGGTGCTAGTGTGCCACTGCTACAGTACCTTGCTGAGTCTGTGAGACTTGTAGTGCCACACAGGAAGAAAATGCTGGAAATGCAGGCGGGAATTCACAAGGACATTTTAGAGAAATGTTCTTGAGCAAAATCCATTTTAGTATCAGTAAACTGCATAATTAACACTGTCACCATATAGACCTCCATAAGTCTGATGAAGTTCAAGCCTAGGCATAAACCCTAATCCTGGTCAATCTAGATCACAATGCCAACATTAGTGGATGTAGGTACATCATAGCCAGATTAAGGGGGTGATGCAGGGCATACTGTACCCCCCCCTCCCCTTTGTCAGGGGGTCCACCGGCCAGATCACACTGACATCACTAACTTTCCCTCTTAAGCAGCAGCAGAACCAGCAGCCAGAATGCTAGCAGGACAGTATGCAGTGCAGGCAAAGACACAGAAATATCATGTTTTATGAGCTGCCAATGAAGCTTTCTGATCAGAGGAGAGATAGGGTGGAGAGAGTTGTAAGTGACACAGGGATCCCAGCTTCTACTCCTCCCCGCCTGGGTGTCTGAATCCTGTATAAACTGTTATGCAACTAAACCATTTGGGTCTAGAGATAGAGATACACACAGGGAGTCCTCCTGAGTCCTGCCCCAGTGTGAAAGTAGTACAGAGGCTGCTGCTATTCTTGCATGTGACAAGATAAATTATTTTATTTTTCTATGAGTATTTTAAGGTTAAGTTGTATTTGTTCCACTACAAGAAAAGTTTATAAAATAGTTGTCTTTCAATTAGGTGGAGCTATAAACAGTACCCAGGCATTATTAAACTATTAGTTAAATTTAATATGCACAATCTATACCTCCCACCATGACCCATTCCAGGAGGGACAAAATGCCCTCTACCAGGACTTCCTTCTTAATTTATGATTTCAATCACCTGTGTTGAAGTACCTTTCTTATCTATTAAATAGTTCAACACAGGTGATGCCAATCATATATTAATTGGGAAGTCCAGGTAGAGAACATTTTGTCCCTCCTGGAATGGGACATGTTTGGAGGTATGCACAATGTAATCTACATCCCCCACCTTACATCGGGGCCCCCCTGTCTCAAGTGCCCTGGGCACCCCAAGGCTTAATTTGGCCCTGAGGTACATGTCGTGCATAAATGACAAACAGACAGACACAAACACTTCCTTGCTTATTCTATACATTTTTTATAAATAGGAAAATGCAGAATTTCCATGGATGGGTGTAAATGACTTTGTAATAAAACAAAAGAAAAAATCCACAATAGGCCTGTAGAAAAACGTTTCTTTTCTTTTTTTTTCAGGGAAATTGTTTTAATGTAATTATCAAGTTTGGGAATCTTTTTAGTAAACGTTACTTACAGTAGTAAATTTTTTACTTATACAATGCTTAATTATTAGAATGCAAAACAATTGCTTACAGATAATAAAATGGCTTCCACAATATTTTGGGGCAATTACTAAGCAACATGATTACCATAGATTGCACAAATGCTATAGATGGGCCAGAACATGGTAACAAGCACCGGACAATATTTTCCTAACAAAGGTTTTATTTGTAACAGCAAGCCTCCATATACTGTATTGTGTGATTTTCAGAGTCAGACCACCAAATTTACAGTCTACAGTACATGGGATTTTAACCTTATCCTCGGAACCAAGCGTAGCTCTCTATATCTAGACCAAGAAGTGACACTATCACAAATACCCAAATAGAAATTCTAATATCTAATGCCTGATGTCATCTCTACTTCACTATCAAGTTAAAATTAGTCTAATCTCCCCGCAACATCCTGTCTCCATTTGGCTGACATAGGCGACAGTGTGAGGTGTGCACCTAATGCAGTAAGATGCATGTGTTTCCGAATCTCAGAAGCCAAAACCTCCCAACTGTCCATATTTTTAAGTGGGGAGATATAATTTGAGGCTCTGAACTGCATTGTCCTGATCAACAGGTCAGTTGAAAGTGGGTCTGGGGGAAGTCCAGGGTATTGGAAATGCTGGTCATGCTTAAGTTTAAGTAACATTTTGCTACACCCTTGTGTCATGTGGTCAAGCCCCATATCATGTGCATTATCCTAATTCATCAATATCTGAATTCTGGGAGATATGAAAGACATTTCCAGGTTGTATAATCACATATTTTAGGGTTGCAGGGTCATTCTGGGCAATGCCATTTAAGTGGTCTTTATTTATGTGCCTTACCTGAGAGTGTTTGGTATATATGTTTAACAATAATTATGTCGAAATGAGAATACTGACAAAGTCATAATGTCGACACTGATGTTCATTCGACATTATTAGAAGTACAACGTTCTGTTTTGGTAGTCATTCTGTCTCTAACTCTAAAGATAACCCTAATGCTAACCCTCCTGGAAATGTTGACATTTTGCAGTTGTTGACATTAATGATGCCTACATTTGACCATATCCACATTATCAATGTTGATCTCCGGCTACTACATTTTGCATGTTGACTTATCAAATGGAGAAATATTGACTGCATATCCTAAAAACAACTGAGGGACATGGCCATAAAAATGTGTCTGTAATTGTCATTGAGCAAACAAAGAATACAAATATTCAAACATACAACATTTAGAAAGCAGTATGTTTGTTATATTGATTGGGTTTGTTTATCATGCTTCCATCAACCAAGTAGAAGTTCAAAGTTGTAAAAAAAATGCAGTATTGCCATTTTGTTCTTATTTTTTCTTATTAACTCGTAACTTGTCATATTAAAGCGTAGGTATCACACATAATTATAATATAAGCTAAGTTTATCAGGACCCAATTTTATTTGAAAACTCCTGTACTATGAAACTACTCAGAGATCTATAAAGGGGCATGTGTTACTGAGCACTCATTAACATGACATCCAATATGCAATCAGGAGTAATTAAAATTAGTATGCAAAATACTACAAAATAATTAGTTCTAGAGTATGCTAAACAGCTCATTACAATGTTAAACAATATTATTAAAAGTTATTTTTAAAAGTGACTATTTTTATTAGTTACTTATCTTTATAATTGCAGCAATAAGCGTTTAGATTACATTAGGTGACACTAAGTGTGCATATTTTCATATTACACACAAATAAATTGGAAAATACATTTTTAGTTACTTTAGTTTCATGTATAATATCTGACATATTTAGAAGGCATGACAAAGAGAAAATGTGCATTAATGCTTATATAACTTGAATTAAAGTCCCGTAAACCTAATGTTCATTATTTACATGTATGTCAAAGGATGTGCACTTCTGATGTACTGTATGCAACATACTGTAATTTACATTTGTAAAGGGTATTTCCTCAACTGTAGCACATTGGCTCAAGTTAGATTATGAAAGGAAGTCTGAGTTTGTGCCTGAATGATATCCTTGAAATACGGGGAGATGCCTCAGCAATGTCAAGTAATATAATGGGCAATCTGGGCCTGATTTAGCTGTGGCTGTATTACGCATACTGTAGCTGCCTACATATGGTCATGCAGCAGGAGGCATCACTTCCTGCATGTGTGTGTGATCCACTGCTGCATCCAACACAGCATCGTATCACTCTGTAACACAACTGGCCAACTGAGTAATCTTACGGTTATGCAGTCAGCTGCCACAGCTCCGCCCCTTGGGCCAGGAAATCTCCCTCAAAATGGAAGTGAAACGTCCCCGTTTTGGGAAACAGAGCCCATCTTTGCCCCTCCCTGTCCACAAATAGCTGCAAACTGTCAATCACCTGATGGCTGCAGCCTTACTAAACATCGGTACATTGGGACTTTTTTGGTATAGCATCTGGACATGAATCAGGCCCTCTATGCCTTGCTATAGGAACATTTTGTTTTCATTAGTAATCTTTAGTAGTTAAAAGGTAGGCCAACAATGTAACACAGCAGTCCTGCATTCCTTACAAAGAACTTCCTGAACTGTTGTCAGTAGACCATTAATTATGGAGATATAGTAGTGGTTAAGGTGTGTGCAAAGGGTGCCTTGCCCACAGTGCATGTGCAGTAAGGTGCACCGTTCGCAATCCACCAGCGGCCGCCGTTGTTTGTGCCTGAACTGTAGCTTGTAGACAGTGCAGGGCACCCTGTCTACCCATGCGCTTTGCTGTCCAGTCCTCCCCTCCCCATGCAGTTCCTGATCTGCAGTGACACCTGGCAATGACTAAAGCAGGAGCCAGTGTTATTTGCGCTGATGTCCGGCGGCTCCGCACAGCACTACAATAAAGAAACTCTGCATAAACTACAGCTCCCATCAGCCCTTGCTGCTGGAGCTCAAAGCAGCAAAGACTGATGGGAGATGTAGTTTATGCAGTTTGTTTATTGTAGTGTTGTGCGGAGCCGCTGGACATCAGCGCAAATAACACTGGCTGACGCTTCTGTCTGCTTTAGTCATTGCCAGGCATTGCATCATTGCACCTCACCTTCACTTAGCCCGCCTCCCCAAGTCTCATGAATGAGAGCATTCAGTGACATTGTCTCTGTTGCTGCCCACAGAGGTGTCTTCCCACCCCTGAGAGAAGTGAGGACCAACGCAGCACCCACATGTGGTGGAGGAAGATTACTGAGCAGGACGAGTAGCCCAAAAGAGTGGTTGGAAAAAGCTGCATGGAGGGGAATGGACATTGTTGTGTGGTGCCACAGTAGTGCCCTATATACATATACATCACACAGATATGTGTATGGGGCACTACTGTATGGTGTCATTTGAATTGGGGGTAATATTGTGTGGCCTTGACCCTTTTTTGGCACACGCATATTCTCTATTTCAGATGATACAGCAATATAGATAATCCACCACCAATATCACCAATATACTGTAGAATCCCTCTGTGCTTTATTACCGAATGATACACTGAAGTAACTAAGTCAGATGTCCGACACCCCAAAATGGATTACTCAGTTTTCAAGATATTGTTCAAAGAAAAGAGAAAACACACCTCATAGGACAATATTGTATTCTTCAAATGACACAATTTAAGTGAACAAAATTTGTATTCCTACCCTATGAAGAAGTATACCGAATAAGTAGACAGAACAGCATGAGCGTTGAGGGTTTAACCCACAAGGCAATTCATAATCCACACATCCTCAGAAAGAAGAAAAGTGATCCAAAATAGCGTAATACAGTAATTTAATATGCAAACAATAAAATGACATAAAAGGGGGTAGTAGTACTGGACTCTTACCCAGTCAAATGGTCTACTTAGGATAAGCAGACATACGAGCAAAAGTGTGTAAAAGCAGGCATCCCTGAGTGCTCAATATTCAACCAAAGGAATACTGCCCCAATCCCCCTTTCCAACAAGTTTCAATACTACTGGTATCTTTATCAAGGCATAAGGAGGTAGTGCTGGACAAGGTATTTATACCTCCAATGATGGATTTAAAAGCTATGCCTAATTCCAGACATGGATCAGTAACAGCTAAAATGTTTGTTTAATTTCAAATGCACAATCTGTTCCAATTGTTGCCAGTCCAGTATTTATGCAGATTAAAACATTATTTGCAACAGCTGAAACAAGCCGAGTAAACAGAAACAGGTCCGCGCTTACTGTTTCTGCCGGAAATGACATTATGCATTCCACCGCTAGAGCCAGCCACGCCTGGAAGAGTCAGCAAGCTAGATAGTGCTTTGATCCTTCAATGGCCATCCCCGGAAGTCGCGTGCGGTTCATTCTGCATTTCACATCGCTGAACTACTTCCTTGATATAGCTGGAAATGATAAACATCGGGTTTCTCGTATCACATAGATTTCAATAGCGGTGGCCCAAAGATCCATATATCATTAACAAAAGAAGTTAATTTCTTCGTCTATAATACATAAAATAAATAAAAACAGAACATTGCAAAAATTACAACTGTTAAGAACTATAGATAAAAAAGGACCCATTAAACCTCAAAATCCTTATTCAGACCTAAAGGGATAAGAGTTTTATATCTATAAATGAAATTAATTTCTTCCTTTGCCAGTTTCATCATAATATCTGTTTCTCTAGAACTACTTCCTTGATATAGATGGACATGATAAACATCGGGATTCTCATATCACGTAGAATTCAATAGCAGTGGCTCAAAGATCATATATCATTAACAAAAGGAGGGAATTCCTTCGACCAGAATACATAAAATAAATAAAAACAGTATATTACAAAAATGACAAATGATTAGAACTATAGAATAAAGGAACAATTTTAACTCAAAATCCTTTTTTAGACCTAAAGGGATAAGAGTTTTATATCTATAAATTAAATTTATTTCTTCCTTTGCCAGTGTCATCATAGTATCTGTTTCTCTAGGACTCTTTTCTTAAGACCATAGAAGTATTTAATTTTCGCTACAACACAACAATGAGAGGCTTTAAAGTGTACAGACAAGGCATGTGTATTTAACCCTTTATGGATGTTTCTTAAATGCTCACCAATCCTAATCTTCAGTGGTCTACTGGTCCTCCCAATATAAAATGTACCACATTCACATTCAGTCCCATAAATTACGTTTTTCGCATGACATATAATGAAATCTTTGATAATACATTTCTTATTATTAATATTGAACTCAACCATTTTCTTCCCGAATGAATTAGGTATGCATTTACACCCTATGCATGAACCACATCTATAGAAGCATTCTGATGTCACTCCTTTATTTTTTGGCTTAGTAGAAATTAAACTTCATGCTAATTTCTGTTTTAAATTAGGGGCTTTTCTAAAAATGCATACAGGGAAGTCAGGTAATTCCTTCCCTATCACTGGATCTTTTTTCAGGATGCTCCAATATTTTCTAAGTATTTTAGTAACTTGTTGGTGTTGAGATGAATAATCTGTTATAAATGCCCAATTAAACCTCTCTTTCTCTGATGTTCTTGTATCAACTAAGGACCTCGTGGTTAGGTTGGTATGGCCAATTTCCGAGACTAAGTTCAAAGCAGCATTAACTTCATTCTCTTCATAACCACTTGCCAAAAAACAAGTTTTAAGATCCTTTGCTTGCATTAGGAACATCTCAAGATCAGTACAGTTCCTTTTAAGTCTTTTGAACTGCCCTATATGAACTTTGTCTAACCATTTTTTGTGGTGGCAGCTTTTCTTATTAATATAAATGCCCCCAAAAATAGGTTTACTTCTTTGTTCTCCCAACCTGCTCTCTCTGGCAAAGGGAGGTTCTTTTCTGCTTATTAATATAACCTCTAGAATCAGTTGGTTTGACATAATTGTTCGTTTTAATTATATTGTTTTCATTATATATTGTTAAATCCAAGAAATCCACACTTGATTAACTATATTAAATGTGAGAAAAATATTCCTATTGTTCAAGTATTTACAGAACTCCTCCTAAACACTTCTCTCACCTTGACAATTTAAAAAAATATCATCAATATATCTGCGCCAGCATGATTTTTACATTCAATAAAGGGGGCCTGCGATGGGCACCAGGTTCACCCCAAGCTATGCTAACATCTTTATGGTTTTGTGGGAAAAGGAGGTGATATGGAACCACAACCTATTTGGGGTGAACCTGGTGTCCTGGCGCAGATACATTGATGATATTTTTTTAATTTGGTGAGGTGAGAGCAGTGTTTTGGAGGAGTTCTGTAAATATTGAACAATAGGAATAATGTTCTTACCTTCAATATAAGTTCATCAAGTATGGATTTCTTGGATTTAAAAATATATAATGAAAACAATATACAGTAAATAAAATAAAAAATTATGTTAAACCAACTGATTCTAGAGCTTATATTAACAAGAAAGGCTGCCAGCACGAAAAATGGTTAGACACAGTTCCTGTAGGGCAGTTCAAAAGACTTAAAAAGGAACTGTACAGATCAGGAGATGTTCCTAACACAAGCACAGGATCTTAAAACTTGTTTTTTGGCAAGTGGTTATGAAGAGAATGAAGTTAATGTTGCTTTGAACTTAGGATCAGAAATTGGCCTTAGCAACCTAACCACGAGGTCCTTAGTTGATAAGAGAACATCAGAGAAAGAGAGGTTTAATTGGGCATTTATAACAGATTATTCATCTCAAAACCAACAAGTTACTAAAATACTTAGAAAATATTGGAGCATCCTGAAAAAAGATCCAGTGATAGGGAAGGAATTACCTGACTTCCCTGTATGCATTTTTAGAAAAGCCCCTAATTTAAAATAAAAATTAGTAAGAAGTTTTCATTCTACTAAGCCAAAAAATAAAGGAGTGACATCAGAATGCTTCTATAGATATGGTTCATGCATGGGGTGTAAATGCATACCTAATTCATTCGGGAAGAAAATGGTTGAGTTCAATAATAATAATAAGACATTTATTATCAAAGATTTTATTACATGTCATACGCAAACCGTCATTTATGGGATTAAATGTGAATGTGGTAAATTTTATATTGGGAGGACCAGAAGACTACTGAAGATTAGGATTGGTGAGGATTTAAGAAACATCCGTAAAGGGTTAGATACACATGCCTTGTCTGTACACTTTAAAGCCTCTCATTGTTGTGATGTACTGTAGCGAAAATTAAAAACTTCTATGGTCTTAAGAAAGTCAGTCTGAGTCCTAGAGAAACAGATATTATGATGAAACTGGCAAAGGAAGAAATTAATTTCATTTATAGAAATAAAACTTGTATCCCTTTAGGTCTGAATAAGGATTTTGAGGTAAAATGGGTCCTTTTTTATCTATAGTTATTAACATTTGTAATTTTTGTAATGTTCTGTTTTCATTTATTTTATGTATTCTAGATGAAGAAATTAACTTCTTTTGTTAATGATTTATGGATCTTTGGGCCACCGCTATTGAAATCTATGTGATAAGAAAAACCCGATGTTTATCATGTCCAGCTATATCAGGGAAGTAGTTCAGCGATGTGAAATGCAGAATGAACTGCACGCGACTTCCGGGGATGGCCATTGAAGCATCAAAGCACTATCTAGCTTGCTGACTCTTCCAGGTGTGGCTGGCTCTAGCGGTGGAATGCATAATGTAATTTCCGGTGGAAATAGGAAGCACGGACCCATTTCTGTTTACACTGCTTGTTTCAGCTGTTACAAATAATGTTTTAATCTGCATAAATACTGGACTGGCGACAATTGGAGTAGATTGTGCATTTGGAATTAAAGGAACATTTTTGCTGTTTGCAATCCATGTCTGGAATTAGGCTTAGCTTTTAAACCCATCATTGGAGGTATAAATACCTTGTCCAGCACTACCTCCTTATGCCTTGATAAAGATACCAGTAGTATTGAAACGCATTGGAAGGAGGATTGGGGCAGGATTCCTGGATTCCTTCGGTTGAATATTGAGCACTCAGGGATGCCTGCTTTTACATACTTATGCTTGTATGTCTGCTTATGCTAAGTAGACCATTTGACCAGGTGAGAGTCCAATACTACTACCCCCTTTTTATGTCATTTTATTGTTTGCATATTAAATTACTGTATTACGCTATTTTGGATCACTTTTCTTCTTTCTGAGGATGTGTGGATTATGAATTTCCTTGTGGGTTAAACCCTCTCAATGCTCATGCTGTTCTGTCTACTTATTCGGTAGACTTCTTCATATGGTAGGAGTCCGAAATTTTTTCACTTAAATTGTGTCATATGAAGAATACAGTATTGTCCTATGAGGTGTGTTTTCTCTTTTCTTTGACGAATATCTTGAAAACTGAGGATTCAATGTTGGGGGTTGGACATCTGACTGACTTACTTCAGTGTATCATTCAGTAAAAAAAATGCTGGGGGATATTGGTGATATCTATATTGGTGATATTGGTGGTGGATTATGTTTTATTGAAGTGTGGGTGACGCGTTGCACCAATTGAATCCCATTGGCTGCTGTATTTTGCGCAATGGTTCAAGTTCAAGTTATTTCTTGTTACAGCAATATAGATAGCCTTTTAATCTTGAAATCTAGAATTCTGTATTATATGCTTGATGACCAAGTGGTCTTAAAGTAAGAGAATAAAATTCAACTGGATTCTTCGGATTTTTACCATCTGCCATGTATAAAGAAGCTAGCTGAACCTCTTATTCACTATTCTTTCTGTTAAAGTCACCAGAGTGGGAAAAAAATATTTCTGAACTAAGGGGTCTGTGTACCAACTCACTCCCTCCCTGATTTATGTGCCAGCCTCTCCTGTCTTGCATCCTCCTTCTCTGATTTATGTGCCAGCCTCCCCTCTCTACTGCATTCCCCATCCCTGCTTTATGTGCCAGCCTTCCCTCTCTCCTGCATCCTCCCTCCCTGCTTTATGTGCCAGCCTCCCCTCTCTCCTGTTTCCTCCCTCCCTGCTTTGTGCCAGCCTCCCCTCTCTCCTGCTTCCTCCATCCCTGCTTTATGTGACAGCCTCCCCTCTCTCCTGCATCCTCCCTCCCTGCTTTATGTGCTAGCCTCCCCTCTCTCCTGCATCCTCCCCTTGCCTCCCTCCCTGCTTTATGTGCCAGGCTCCCTTCTCTTCTGCATCGTCCCCTGGCCTCCCTCCTCCACTCACTGCATGCTGCTCCTTTGGTACCTGGATGAGAATAGAGTGTGAGGTGGGTGTGTGGGGCATGGAGACTGTCTGCATCACCTGCTGGAGCAAATGGACTGCCTATGCTGCCAATGCCGCCACCGGTCCTCTGTGTCCTCCCTCCCTGCTTTATGTGTAAGCCTTCCCTCTTTCCTGTATCCTCTCCTGGCCTCCCTCCCTGCTTTGTGTGCTAGTTTCCCTTCTCCTCTTCATCTTCCCCCAGCCTCCCTCCTCTGGTTACTGGATGATACTGCCTTAATGTGTAATAAGGGGGACTCTGCCTGCCTAATATGTAAAAGGGTAACTATACCTGCTTAATGTGTAAAAGGGGGACTCTACCTGCCGTACTGTGTAAAAGGGAGCTCTACCTGTCATAATCTGCAAAAGGGAGCTCTACCTGTTGTAATGTGTAAAAAGGAGCTATGTGACCACACCCCTTCCACTTAAAGCCAAGCCCCTATATTTTTGGTGCTCAAACTGGCCCCGTTTTATATATGGGGGGAGGGCACTGATGCTGTTTCTTGCACACAGTGCTAAAATGTCTAGTTATGGCACTGGGTTAAGGCAGTGAACTGACAAGCTCAGGCTGAGAGTTTGATACCTGGAAGCAGAGCTGGATATAGTGCAATCATAAAGTGCAATAGAATATGCTGTTGCTGTATTAGTAATGGGATGTGGAACCTGCTAATAGGGGATGAGGTACATTTTCAAATGTTTTATTCAAATTTTGTTTATATAAATTACGCTATAAGATTCTTTTTTAATAAATAAATTCTATTTTTTTACCTTTTGCTCCTTGGTGCAATTTAATACTCAAATCTGTGTTACGTCTGTAAAAACTAGCTAGCAAAGTGGGAAGTATTCCATTTCTGTGTCACTGAGGAATCTGAATAGCACAGATAATCTTCAAAATTGTAAGGCATACAGAACACTGCACTATAATATAAACTAAATGAGCTACATGTATTACAGTATTTATTTTAGCTTAAAGTAACGGCACTTTGTGAGGAAAGCTGCGGTGCTGGACCTTGCAGAGCTGGCTATTATCTCACTGGAACATACATCATCCCCTGTGTTATTAGTCCGTAGCTAGCTCTCGTGATGGTAGCTTTATATCCCTACTCCCCCCAAAATGTAGTAGACAGGTAAGCCCCTGCCCAATCAGTGTATGCTGCCCCCCAGTCAGTGTATGCCACCCCCACCCCCGTCACACATTACCACTCACCACTCACTGCCACACATACCCACTCACCCCTCACTGTAACACTTTCCCATTCACTGTAACACATTCCTACTCGCTGTCACACATATCCACTCACACTTTCTCACTCACCACTTCCTATCACACATTCCCACTCACCACTCACTGACACACATTCCCACTCACCCCTTACTGTCACACATACCCACTCACGCCTTACTGTAACACTTTCTCACTCACTGTTACACATATCCAGTCACCATTCACTGTCACACATTCTCACTCCCCACTCCCTGTCACACATTCTCACTCCCCACTCCCTGTTACACGTTCTCACTCCCCACTCCCTGCCACACATTCTCACTCCCCACTCCCCGTCACACATTCTCACTCCCCACTCCCTGTCACACATTCTCACTCAGCGCTCCCTGTCACACATTCTCACTCCCCACTCCCTGTCACACGTTCTCACTCCCCACTCCCTGCCACACATTCTCACTCCCCACTCCCTGTCACACGTTCTCACTCCCCACTCCCTGCCACACATTCTTATTCCCCACTCCCTGTCACACATTCTCACTCACCACTCCCTGTCACACATTCTCACTCAGCGCTCCCTGTCACACATTCTCACTCCCCACTCCCTGTCACACGTTCTCACTAGAGATGAGCGGGTTCGGTTTCTTTGAATCCGAACCCGCACGAACTTCACTTTTTTTTTCACGGGTCCGAGCGACTCGGATCTTCCCGCCTTGCTCGGTTAACCCGAGCGCGCCCGAACGTCATCATGACGCTGTCGGATTCTCGCGAGACTCGGATTCTATATAAGGAGCCGCGCGTCACCGCCATTTTCACACGTGCATTGAGATTGATAGGGAGAGGACGTGGCTGGCGTCCTCTCCATTAGAATAGATTAGAAGAGAGAGAGAGAGAGAGAGATTGTGCAGACAGAGTTTACCACAGTGACCAGTGCAGTTGTTGTTAAGTTAACTTTTATTTAATATATCCGTTCTCTGCTATATCCGTTCTCTGCCTGAAAAAAACGATACACAGCAGTCACACAGTGTGACTCAGTCTGTGTGCACTCAGCTCAGCCCAGTGTGCTGCACATCAATGTATAAAAGCTTATAATAATTGTGGGGGAGACTGGGGAGCACTGCAGGTTGTTATAGCAGGAGCCAGGAGTACATAATATTATATTAATTTAAAATTAAACAGTGCACACTTTTGCTGCAGGAGTGCCACTGCCAGTGTGACTAGTGGTGACCAGTGCCTGACCACCAGTATAGTAGTATATTGTTGTATACTATCTCTTTATCAACCAGTCTATATTAGCAGCAGACACAGTACAGTGCGGTAGTTCACGGCTGTGGCTACCTCTGTGTCGGCAGTCGGCACTCGGCAGGCAGTCCGTCCATCCATAATTGTATAATTATATACCACCTAACCGTGGTATTTTTTTTTCTTTCTTTATACCGTCGTCATAGTCATACTAGTTGTTACGAGTATACTACTATCTCTTTATCA
The DNA here is from genome assembly GCF_028390025.1 of Pseudophryne corroboree. Taxonomy (NCBI): domain Eukaryota; kingdom Metazoa; phylum Chordata; class Amphibia; order Anura; family Myobatrachidae; genus Pseudophryne; species Pseudophryne corroboree. The sequence continues at coordinate 642,076,885 of NC_086446.1, forward strand.
ACCAGTGAACAGTGCGGTAGTTCACGGCTGTGGCTACCTCTGTGTCGGCAGTCGGCAGGCAGTCCGTCCATCCATAATTGTATTATTATAATATATACCACCTAACCGTGGTTTTTTTTTCATTCTTTATACCGTCATAGTGTCATACTAGTTGTTACGAGTATACTACTATCTCTTTATCAACCAGTGTACAGTGCGGTAGTTCACGGCTGTGGCTACCTCTGTGTCGGCAGTCGGCAGGCAGTCCGTCCATCCATAATTGTATTATAATATATACCACCTAACCGTGGTTTTTTTTTCATTCTTTATACCGTCATAGTCAGTCATACTAGTTGTTACGAGTATACTACTATCTCTTTATCAACCAGTGTACAGTGCGGTAGTTCACGGCTGTGGCTACCTCTGTGTCGGAACTCGGCAGGCAGTCCGTCCATCCATAATTGTATTACAATATATACCACCTAACCGTGGTTTTTTTTTCATTCGTTATACCGTCATAGTCAGTCATACTAGTTGTTACGAGTATACTACTATCTCTTTATCAACCAGTGTACAGTGCGGTAGTTCACGGCTGTGGCTACCTCTGTGTCGGAACTCGGCAGGCAGTCCGTCCATCCATAATTGTATTATTATAATATATACCACCTAACCGTGGTTTTTTTTTCATTCTTTATACCGTCATAGTGTCATACTAGTTGTTACGAGTATACTACTATCTCTTTATCAACCAGTGTACAGTGCGGTAGTTCACGGCTGTGGCTACCTCTGTGTCGGCAGTCGGCAGGCAGTCCGTCCATCCATAATTGTATTATAATATATACCACCTAACCGTGGTTTTTTTTTCATTCTTTATACCGTCATAGTCAGTCATACTAGTTGTTACGAGTATACTACTATCTCTTTATCAACCAGTGTACAGTGCGGTAGTTCACGGCTGTGGCTACCTCTGTGTCGGAACTCGGCAGGCAGTCCGTCCATCCATAATTGTATTACAATATATACCACCTAACCGTGGTTTTTTTTTCATTCTTTATACCGTCATAGTCAGTCATACTAGTTGTTACGAGTATACTACTATCTCTTTATCAACCAGTGTACAGTGCGGTAGTTCACGGCTGTGGCTACCTCTGTGTCGGCACTCGGCAGGCAGTCCATCCATCCATAATTGTATTACAATATATACCACCTAACCGTGGTTTTTTTATACCACCTAACCGTGGCAGTCCGTCCATAATTGTATACTAGTATCCAATCCATCCATCTCCATTGTTTACCTGAGGTGCCTTTTAGTTCTGCCTATAAAATATGGAGAACAAAAAAGTTGAGGTTCCAAAATTAGGGAAAGATCAAGATCCACTTCCACCTCGTGCTGAAGCTGCTGCCACTAGTCATGGCCGAGACGATGAAATGCCAGCAACGTCGTCTGCCAAGGCCGATGCCCAATGTCATAGTACAGAGCATGTCAAATCCAAAACACCAAATATCAGAAAAAAAAGGACTCCAAAACCTAAAATAAAATTGTCGGAGGAGAAGCGTAAACTTGCCAATATGCCATTTACCACACGGAGTGGCAAGGAACGGCTGAGGCCCTGGCCTATGTTCATGGCTAGTGGTTCAGCTTCACATGAGGATGGAAGCACTCAGCCTCTCGCTAGAAAACTGAAAAGACTCAAGCTGGCAAAAGCACCGCAAAGAACTGTGCGTTCTTTGAAATCCCAAATCCACAAGGAGAGTCCAATTGTGTCGGTTGCGATGCCTGACCTTCCCAACACTGGACGTGAAGAGCATGCGCCTTCCACTATTTGCATGCCCCCTGCAAGTGCTGGAAGGAGCACCCGCAGTCCAGTTCCTGATAGTCAGATTGAAGATGTCAGTGTTGAAGTACACCAGGATGAGGAGGATATGGGTGTTGCTGGCGCTGGGGAGGAAATTGACCAGAAGGATTCTGATGGTGAGGTGGTTTGTTTAAGTCAGGCACCCGGGGAGACACCTGTTGTCCGTGGGAGGAATATGGCCGTTGACATGCCAGGTGAAAATACCAAAAAAATCAGCTCTTCGGTGTGGAGGTATTTCACCAGAAATGCGGACAACAGGTGTCAAGCCGTGTGTTCCCTTTGTCAAGCTGTAATAAGTAGGGGTAAGGACGTTAACCACCTCGGAACATCCTCCCTTATACGTCACCTGCAGCGCATTCATAATAAGTCAGTGACAAGTTCAAAAACTTTGGGTGACAGCGGAAGCAGTCCACTGACCAGTAAATCCCTTCCTCTTGTAACCAAGCTCACGCAAACCACCCCACCAACTCCCTCAGTGTCAATTTCCTCCTTCCCCAGGAATGCCAATAGTCCTGCAGGCCATGTCACTGGCAAGTCTGACGAGTCCTCTCCTGCCTGGGATTCCTCCGATGCATCCTTGCGTGTAACGCCTACTGCTGCTGGCGCTGCTGTTGTTGCCGCTGGGAGTCGATGGTCATCCCAGAGGGGAAGTCGTAAGCCCACTTGTACTACTTCCAGTAAGCAATTGACTGTTCAACAGTCCTTTGCGAGGAAGATGAAATATCACAGCAGTCATCCTACTGCAAAGCGGATAACTGAGTCCTTGACAACTATGTTGGTGTTAGACGTGCGTCCGGTATCCGCCGTTAGTTCACAGGGAACTAGACAATTTATTGAGGCAGTGTGCCCCCGTTACCAAATACCATCTAGGTTCCACTTCTCTAGGCAGGCGATACCGAGAATGTACACGGACGTCAGAAAAAGACTCACCAGTGTCCTAAAAAATGCAGTTGTACCCAATGTCCACTTAACCACGGACATGTGGACAAGTGGAGCAGGGCAGGGTCAGGACTATATGACTGTGACAGCCCACTGGGTAGATGTATGGACTCCCGCCGCAAGAACAGCAGCGGCGGCACCAGTAGCAGCATCTCGCAAACGCCAACTCTTTCCTAGGCAGGCTACGCTTTGTATCACCGCTTTCCAGAATACGCACACAGCTGAAAACCTCTTACGGCAACTGAGGAAGATCATCGCGGAATGGCTTACCCCAATTGGACTCTCCTGTGGATTTGTGGCATCGGACAACGCCAGCAATATTGTGTGTGCATTAAATATGGGCAAATTCCAGCACGTCCCATGTTTTGCACATACCTTGAATTTGGTGGTGCAGAATTTTTTAAAAAACGACAGGGGCGTGCAAGAGATGCTGTCGGTGGCCAGAAAAATTGCGGGACACTTTCGGCGTACAGGCACCACGTACAGAAGACTGGAGCACCACCAAAAACTACTGAACCTGCCCTGCCATCATCTGAAGCAAGAAGTGGTAACGAGGTGGAATTCAACCCTCTATATGCTTCAGAGGTTGGAGGAGCAGCAAAAGGCCATTCAAGCCTATACAATTGAGCACGATATAGGAGATGGAATGCACCTGTCTCAAGTGCAGTGGAGAATGATTTCAACGTTGTGCAAGGTTCTGATGCCCTTTGAACTTGCCACACGTGAAGTCAGTTCAGACACTGCCAGCCTGAGTCAGGTCATTCCCCTCATCAGGCTTTTGCAGAAGAAGCTGGAGGCATTGAAGAAGGAGCTAACACGGAGCGATTCCGCTAGGCATGTGGGACTTGTGGATGCAGCCCTTAATTCGCTTAACAAGGATTCACGGGTGGTCAATCTGTTGAAATCAGAGCACTACATTTTGGCCACCGTGCTCGATCCTAGATTTAAAGCCTACCTTGGATCTCTCTTTCCGGCAGACACAGGTCTGCTGGGGTTGAAAGACCTGCTGGTGACAAAATTGTCAAGTCAAGCGGAACGCGACCTGTCAACATCTCCTCCTTCACATTCTCCCGCAACTGGGGGTGCGAGGAAAAGGCTCAGAATTCCGAGCCCACCCGCTGGCGGTGATGCAGGGCAGTCTGGAGCGACTGCTGATGCTGACATCTGGTCCGGACTGAAGGACCTGACAACGATTACGGACATGTCGTCTACTGTCACTGCATATGATTCTCTCAACATTGATAGAATGGTGGAGGATTATATGAGTGACCACATCCAAGTAGGCACGTCACACAGTCCGTACTTATACTGGCAGGAAAAAGAGGCAATTTGGAGGCCCTTGCACAAACTGGCTTTATTCTACCTAAGTTGCCCTCCCACAAGTGTGTACTCCGAAAGAGTGTTTAGTGCCGCCGCTCACCTTGTCAGCAATCGGCGTACGAGGTTACATCCAGAAAATGTGGAGAAGATGATGTTCATTAAAATGAATTATAATCAATTCCTCCGCGGAGACATTGACCAGCAGCAATTGCCTCCACAAAGTACACAGGGAGCTGAGATGGTGGATTCCAGTGGGGACGAATTGATAATCTGTGAGGAGGGGGATGTACACGGTGATATATCGGAGGGTGAAGATGAGGTGGACATCTTGCCTCTGTAGAGCCAGTTTGTGCAAGGAGAGATTAATTGCTTCTTTTTTGGGGGGGGTCCAAACCAACCCGTCATATCAGTCACAGTCGTGTGGCAGACCCTGTCACTGAAATGATGGGTTGGTTAAAGTGTGCATGTCCTGTTTTGTTTATACAACATAAGGGTGGGTGGGAGGGCCCAAGGATAATTCCATCTTGCACCTCTTTTTTCTTTTCTTTTTCTTTGCATCATGTGCTGATTGGGGAGGGTTTTTTGGAAGGGACATCCTGCGTGACACTGCAGTGCCACTCCTAGATGGGCCCGGTGTTTGTGTCGGCCACTAGGGTCGCTAATCTTACTCACACAGCTACCTCATTGCGCCTCTTTTTTTCTTTGCGTCATGTGCTGTTTGGGGAGGGTTTTTTGGAAGGGACATCCTGCGTGACACTGCAGTGCCACTCCTAGATGGGCCCGGTGTTTGTGTCGGCCACTAGGGTCGCTAATCTTACTCACACAGTCAGCTACCTCATTGCGCCTCTTTTTTTCTTTGCGTCATGTGCTGTTTGGGGAGGGTTTTTTGGAAGGGCCATCCTGCGTGACACTGCAGTGCCACTCCTAGATGGGCCCGGTGTTTGTGTCGGCCACTAGGGTCGCTAATCTTACTCACACAGCTACCTCATTGCGCCTCTTTTTTTCTTTGCGTCATGTGCTGTTTGGGGAGGGTTTTTTGGAAGGGCCATCCTGCGTGACACTGCAGTGCCACTCCTAGATGGGCCCGGTGTTTGTGTCGGCCACTAGGGTCGCTAATCTTACTCACACAGCTACCTCATTGCGCCTCTTTTTTTCTTTGCGTCATGTGCTGTTTGGGGAGGGTTTTTTGGAAGGGACATCCTGCGTGACACTGCAGTGCCACTCCTAGATGGGCCCGGTGTTTGTGTCGGCCACTAGGGTCGCTTATCTTACTCACACAGCGACCTCGGTGCAAATTTTAGGACTAAAAATAATATTGTGAGGTGTGAGGTATTCAGAATAGACTGAAAATGAGTGTAAATTATGGTTTTTGAGGTTAATAATACTTTGGGATCAAAATGACCCCCAAATTCTATGATTTAAGCTGTTTTTTAGTGTTTTTGGAAAAAAACACCCGAATCCAAAACACACCCGAATCCGACAAAAATAATTCGGTGAGGTTTTGCCAAAACGCGTTCGAACCCAAAACACGGCCGCGGAACCGAACCCAAAACCAAAACACAAAACCCGAAAAATTTCAGGCGCTCATCTCTAGTTCTCACTCCCCACTCCCTGCCACACATTCTCACTCCCCACTCCCTATCACACGTTCTCACTCCCCACTCCCTGCCACACATTCTCACTCCCCACTCCCTGTCACACATTCTCACACCCCACTCCCTGTCACACATTCTCACTCCCCACTCCCTGTCACACGTTCTCACTCCCCACTCCCTGCCACACATTCTCACTCCCCACTCCCTGCCACACATTCTCACTCCCCACTCCCTATCACACGTTCTCACTCCCCACTCCCTGCCACACATTCTCACTCCCCACTCCCTATCACACGTTCTCACTCACCACTCCCTGTCACACATTCTCACTCAGCGCTCCCTGTCACACATTCTCACTCCCCACTCCCTGTCACATGTTCTCACTCCCCACTCCCTGCCACACATTCTCACTCCCCACTCCCTATCACACGTTCTCACTCCCCACTCCCTGCCACACATTCTCACTCCCCACTCCCTGTCACACATTCTCACACCCCACTCCCTGTCACACATTCTCACTCCCCACTCCCTGTCACACGTTCTCACTCCCCACTCCCTGCCACACATTCCTACTCCCCACTCCCTATCACACGTTCTCACTCCCCACTCCCTGCCACACATTCTCACTCCCCACTCCCTGTCACACATTCTCACACCCCACTCCCTGTCACACATTCTCACTCCCCACTCCCTGTCACACGTTCTCACTCCCCACTCCCTGTCACACATTCTCACACCCCACTCCCTGTCACACATTCTCACTCCCCACTCCCTGTCACACGTTCTCACTCCCCACTCCCTGCCACACATTCTCACTCCCCACTCCCTGTCACACATTCTCACTCACCACTCCCTGTCACACATTCTCACTCAGCGCTCCCTGTCACATATTCGCAGGTGTAAAAGATCCCTGTCATCTTGCTCGGTGCCAGCTGGACAGTGCAGAACCTTTGGAGTGTCAATCACATCCCTCCTTCCCCTGTAGCTGACTTCAGGATAGCGTACAGCTCTGGAGAGAGCAGTCAGTCCCATCGTGGTCCCAGCAGTGGTGGTTGCACTGCCCCCCATCAAACATGTGAGGTCATACACTTGTGCATCATGACGTCACACGCCCAACACACTCAATCGGAAAGGAGATGCAGGTGCACGCTGGAGGAACCGGTACCTGGCAACTGTCTAAACACCGACAGCTTCCTGGGACATAAAATAGCACAGCATATGGAGAATTTTGGAAATGCTGTGATTCAGCTGTGCCCTCTGGGATTCTCTGGGCCCTAAGCAGAGTCGGCCCTAACCAATATGATGCCCTAGGCAAGATTTTGGCTGGTGCCCCCTAGCACCACCGCTAGTTCTGCAGGAGATGCCTAGCATGAGTCAGCTGGCAGCTCTGCTAACGTCGGGCGCCTTTTGTTTATGAAAATGCATCTTATTTGCATTACTATGTGGCTAGGATGCACAAGCAGCTTCTGCTGATTAAAATGATATGCAGCATGCCTATATTCTGTGTGCGACTGCAGCTGTATCTGCATAGAAAATGCTACATTATAGTAATTTCCAGGAATACACGCAACATAGCATTTCGTATGCAGATACAGCCGCAGTCACACACACACAGAATATAGGCATGCCGCATATCATTTTAATCAGCAGAAGCTGCTGGTGCCCCTAAGCATACCAAATGCCCTAGGCATTTGCCTAGTTTGCCTATGCCTAAGGCCGGCTCTGGCCCTAAGCATCTACTTTCGAAGCCTTGCGGTAAATCTGCCGCTGCTTGGAAGGGGAAATAAAATAATTTTTGATGTATATGATTTGCTGGAAACTGGACCTTCCTTATATTGACGGTTTATGCAGGATTAAATTGTGTTATTTATTTTATCAGCTCTTTATCTAATGTTTGATATTTTACATTACTCTGTGGTGTAATGTGAATACCGGACACTACTGTGCACACTGTCCTTTTATTGAATAAGTTGCGGGATGGATCAATTTTTTTTTCTGGCACAGGGCACCAAAATGTCTAGTTACGGCTCTGATGTAGATGACAATTAAAAGGTTCAGTTTAATTAACATCTGATGTTGGAAAAAAATTTCAGCACTGGATATGAATTTCTCTTTGGAACAGACTATGCTTCAGAATAAAAAGTTAAATATAATTTATTACACTGTAAGGGAGCCCTCCGGAATATTGAATAAACTCATATTAAGACAGAAGAATAGGACAGAATATTCCCAGTGAAGGCATTTGGGATTTAATTTATATTTTCAGACTAAAGTGCAAACGTATCTTTCTTTTAAACTTAAAATGTAGAAGTAGCCTTGCAAGAAATTTAAACTGTAGTTCTGTGAAATAAGTGAAAATAGTTTTTATCTATTCAAATAATGAGGGTTTAGGACCAGATTCCCACATCTGCAGTGAGATCTGAGGGGCTTAATGACACATTTAAAAAGTCAGAAAGTATGATTGCAAACCAGTTATACAATCATTTTATATTCAGCATAATTGTGGGCCTGATTCCTGATTGAAAGGAATTGCACAGCTTCAAGGAAGTGGATGTGCAATTGTGTCATTAAAATACAACTGCAACAAGAAGCGTCTGTAGGAGATAGACACCTCCCATTTGCATTGGCGAGGATGTGAGTGCTGTGTCTAAGAATTAGTGATGAGCGGGATCGGTTCCTCGGGATCCGAACCCTCCCGAACTTCACCCATTTTTGCACGGTTCCGAGCAGACTCGAATCCTCCCACCTTGCTCGGTTAACCCAAGCGCGCCAGAACGTCATCATCCCGATGTCGTATTCTTGCGAGATTCGTATTCTATATAAGGAGCCGCGCGTCACCGCCATTTTTCACTCGTGCATTGGAGATGATAGTGAGAGGACGTGGCAGTGTTCTCTCAGTTTCTGTGTTCAGTGTGCTGCAAATATCTGTGCTCAGTGTGCTGCAAATATCTGTGCTCAGTGTGATGCAAATATCTGTGCTCAGTGTGCTGCAAATATCTACGTTCTCTGCCTGAAAAATGCTCCATATCTGTGCTCAGTGTGCTGCAAATATCTGTGCTCAGTGTGCTTTATTGTGGGGACTGGGGACCACCAGTATTATATAGTAGGAGGACAGTGCAGAGTTTTGCTGACCAGTGACCACCAGTATTATACGTTCTCTGCCTGAAAAACGCTCCATATCTGTGCTGCATTGTAGTATATAGTAGGAGGACAGTGCAGAGTTTTTCTGACAAGTGACCACCAGAATTATATCAGTACGGTACAGTAGTCCACTGCTCTACCTACCTCTGTGTCGTCAAGTATACTATCCATCTATACCTGTGGGGCATTTAAGGTTTTGTGCGCAGTATATATATACAGTAGTAGGACAGTGCATAATTTTGCTGACCACCAGTATATAATATATAGCAGTACGGTACAGTAGGCCACTGCTCTACCTACCTCTGTGTCGTCAAGTATACTATCCATCCATACCTGTGGTGCATTTAAGTTTTTGTGCGCAGTAAATATATACAGTAGTAGGACAGTGCATAATTTTGCTGACCACCAGTATATAATATATAGCAGTACGGTACAGTAGGCCACTGCTCTACCTACATCTGTGTCGTCAAGTATACTATCCATCCATACCTGTGGTGCATTTAAGTTTTGTGCGCAGTATATATATATACAGTAGTAGGACAGTGCATAATTTTGCTGACCACCAGTATATAATATATAGCAGTACGGTACAGTAGGCCACTGCTCTACCTACCTCTGTGTCGTCAAGTATACTATCCATCCATACCTGTGGTGCATTTAAGTTTTTGTGCGCAGTATATATATATACAGTAGTAGGACAGTGCATAATTTTGGTGACCACCAGTACATAATATATAGCAGTACAGTACAGTAGGCCACTGCTCTACCTACCTCTGTGTCATCAAGTATACTATCCATCCATACCTGTGGTGCATTTAAGTTTTTGTGCGCAGTATATATATACAGTAGTAGTACAGTGCATAATTTTGCTGACCACCAGTATATAATATATAGCAGTACGGTACAGTAGGCCACTGCTCTACCTACCTCTGTGTCGTCAAGTATACTATCCATCCATACCTGTGGTGCATTTAAGTTTTTGTGCACAGTATATATATACAGTAGTAGGACAGTGCATAATTTTGCTGACCACCAGTATATAATATATAGCAGTACGGTACAGTAGGCCACTGCTCTACCTACTTCTGTGTCGTCAAGTATACTATCCATCCATACCTGTGGTGCATTTAAGTTTTTGTGTGCAGTATATATATACAGTAGTAGGACAGTGCATAATTTTGCTGACCACCAGTATATAATATATAGCAGTACGGTACAGTGGGCTACTGCTCTACCTACCTCTGTCGTCAAGTATTCTATCCATCCATACCTGTGGTGCATTTAAGTTTTTGTGCGCAGTATATTCATACAGTAGTAGGACAGTGCATAATTTTGCTGACCACCAGTACATAATATATAGCAGTACCGAACAGTAGGCCACTGCTCTACCTACCTCTGTGTCGTCAAGTATACTATCCATCTGGACCTGTGGTGCATTTAAGTTTTTGTGCGCAGTATATATATACAGTAGTAGGACAGTGCATAATTTTGCTGACCACCAGTATATAATATTTAGCAGTACGGTACAGTAGGCCACTGCTCTACCTACCTCTGTGTCGTCAAGTATACTATCCATTCATACCTGTGGTGCATTTAAGTTTTTGTGCGCAGTATATATATACAGTAGTAGGACAGTGCATAATTTTTCTGACCACCAGTATATAATATATAGCAGTACGGTACAGTAGGCCACTGCTCTACCTACCTCTGTGTCGTCAAGTATACTATCCATCCATACCTGTGGTGCATTTAAGTTTTTGTGTGCAGTATATATATACAGTAGTAGGACAGTGCATAATTTTGCTGACCACCAGTATATAATATATAGCAGTACGGCACAGTAGGCCACTGCTCTACCTACCTCTGTGTCGTCAAGTATACTATCCATTCATACCTGTGGTGCATTTAAGTTTTTGTGCGCAGTATATATATACAGTAGTAGGACAGTGCATAATTTTGCTGACCACCAGTATATAATATGTAGCAGTACGGTACAGTAGGCCACTGCTCTACCTACATCTATGTCGTCAAGTATACTATCCATCCATACCTGTGGTGCATTTAAGTTTTGTGCGCAGTATATATATATACAGTAGTAGGACAGTGCATAATTTTGCTGACCACAAGTATATAATATATAGCAGTACGGTACAGTAGGCCACTGCTCTACCTACCACTGTGTCGTCAAGTATACTATCCATCCATACCTGTGGTCCATTTAAGTTTTTGTGTGCAGTATATATATACAGTAGAAGGACAGTGCATAATTTTGCTGACCACCAGTACATTATATATAGCAGTACAGTACAGTAGGCCACTGCTCTACCTACCTCTGTGTCATCAAGTATACTATCCATCCATACCTGTGGTGCATTTAAGTATTTGTGCGCAGTATATATTTACAGTAGTAGGACAGTGCATAATTTTGCTGACCACCAGTATATAATATAAAGCAGTACGGTACAGTAGGCCACTGCTCTACCTACCTCTGTGTCGTCAAGTATACTATCCATCAATACCTGTGGTGCATTTAAGTTTTTTGTGCGCAGTAAATATATACAGTAGTAGGACAGTGCATAATTTTGCTGACCACCAGTATATAATATATAGCAGTACGGTACAGTAGGCTACTGCTCTACCTACCTCTGTCGTCAAGTATACTATCCATCCATACCTGTGGTGCATTTAAGTTTTTGTGCGCAGTATATTTATACAGTAGTAGGACAGTGCATAATTTTGCTGACCACCAGTATATAATATATAGCAGTACGGAACAGTAGGCCACTGCTCTACCTACCTCTGTGTCGTCAAGTATACTATCCATCCGGACCTGTGGTGCATTTAAGTTTTTGTGCGCAGTATATATATACAGTAGTAGGACAGTGCATAATTTTGCTGACCACCAGTATATAATATTTAGCAGTACGGTACAGTAGGCCACTGCTCTACCTACCTCTGTGTCGTCAAGTATACTATCCATCCATACCTGTGGTGCATTTAAGTTTTTGTGCGCAGTATATATATATACAGTAGAAGGACAGTGCATAATTTTGCTGACCACCAGTATATAATATATAGCAGTACGGTACAGTAGGCCACTGCTCTACCTACCTCTGTGTCGTCAAGTATACTATCCATCCATACCTGTGGTGCATTTAAGTTTTTGTGTGCAGTATATATATACAGTAGTAGGACAGTGCATAATTTTGCTGACCACCAGTATATAATATATAGCAGTACGGTACAGTAGGCCACTGCTCTACCTACCTCTGTGTCATCAAGTATACTATCCATCCATACCTGTGGTGCATTTAAGTTTTTGTGTGCAGTATATATATACAGTAGTAGGACAGTGCATAATTTTGCTGACCACCAGTATATAATATTTAGCAGTACGGTACAGTAGGCCACTGCTCTACCTACCTCTATGTCGTCAAGTATACTATCCATCCATACCTGTGGTGCATTTAAGTTTTTGTGTGCAGTATATATATACAGTAGTAGGACAGTGCATAATTTTGCTGACCACAAGTATATAATATATAGCAGTACGGTACAGTAGGCCACTGCTCTACCTACCACTGTGTCGTCAAGTATACTATCCATCCATACCTGTGGTCCATTTAAGTTTTTGTGTGCAGTATATATATACAGTAGAAGGACAGTGCATAATTTTGCTGACCACCAGTACATTATATATAGCAGTACAGTACAGTAGGCCACTGCTCTACCTACCTCTGTGTCATCAAGTATACTATCCATCCATACCTGTGGTGCATTTAAGTTTTTGTGCGCAGTATATATATACAGTAGTAGGACAGTGCATAATTTTGCTGACCACCAGTATATAATATATAGCAGTACGGTACAGTAGGCCACTGCTCTACCTACCTCTGTGTCGTCAAGTATACTATCCATCCATACCTGTGGTGCATTTAAGTTTTTGTGCGCAGTATATATATACAGTAGTAGGACAGTGCATAATTTTGCTGACCACCAGTATATAATATTAAGCAGTACGGTACAGTAGGCCACTGCTCTACCTACCTCTGTGTCGTCAAGTATACTATCCATCCATACCTGTGGTGCATTTAAGTTTTTGTGCGCAGCATATATATACAGTAGTAGGACAGTGCATAATTTTGCTGACCACCAGTATATAATATATAGCAGTACAGTACAGTAGGCCACTGCTCTACCTACCTCTGTGTCGTCAAGTATACTATCCATCCATACCTGTGGTGCATTTAAGTTTTTGTGTGCAGTATATATATACAGTAGTAGGACAGTGCATAATTTTGCTGACCACCAGTATATAATATATAGCAGTACGGTACAGTAGGCCACTGCTCTACCTACCTCTGTGTCGTCAAGTATACTATCCATCCATACCTGTGGTGCATTTAAGTTTTTGTGCGCAGTATATATATACAGTAGTAGGACAGTGCATAATTTTGCTGACCACCAGTATATAATATTTAGCAGTACGGAACAGAAGGCCACTGCTCTACCTACCTCTGTGTCGTCAAGTATACTATCCATCCATACCTGTGGTGCATTTAAGTTTTTGTGCGCAGTATATATATACAGTAGTAGGACAGTGCATAATTTTGCTGACCACCAGTATATAATATATAGCAGTACGGTACAGTAGGCCACTGCTCTACCTACCTCTGTGTCGTCAAGTATACTATCCATCCATACCTGTGGTGCATTTAAGTTTTTGTGTGCAGTATATATATACAGTAGTAAGACAGTGCATAATTTTGCTGACCACCAGTATATAATATATAGCAGTACGGTACAGTAGGCCACTGCTCTACCTACCTCTGTCGTCAAGTATACTATCCATCCATACCTGTGGTGCATTTAAGTTTTTGTGCGCAGTATATATATACAGTAGTAGGACAGTGCATAATTTTGCTGACCACCAGTATATAATATTTAGCAGTACGGTACAGTAGGCCACTGCTCTACCTACCTCTGTGTCATCAAGTATACTATCCATCCATACCTGTGGTGCATTTAAGTTTTTGTGCGCAGTATATATATACAGTAGTAGGACAGTGCATAATTTTGCTGACCACCAGTATATAATATATAGCAGTACGGTACAGTAGGCCACTGCTCTACCTACCTCTGTGTCGTCAAGTATACTATCCATCCATACCTGTGGTGCATTTAAGTTTTTGTGTGCAGTATATATATATACAGTAGTAGGACAGTGCATAACTTTGCTGACCACCAGTATATAATATATAGCAGTACGGTACAGTAGGCCACTGCTCTACCTACCTCTGTGTTGTCAAGTATACTATCCATCCATACCTGTGGTGCATTTAAGTTTTTGTGCGCAGTATATATATACAGTAGTAGGACAGTGCATAATTTTGCTGACCACCAGTATATAATATTTAGCAGTACGGTACAGAAGGCCACTGCTCTACCTACCTCTGTGTCGTCAAGTATACTATCCATCCATACCTGTGGTGCATTTAAGTTTTTGTGCGCAGTATATATATACAGTAGTAGGACAGTGCATAATTTTGCTGACCACCAGTACATAATATATAGCAGTACCGAACAGTAGGCCACTGCTCTACCTACCTCTGTGTCGTCAAGTATACTATCCATCTGGACCTGTGGTGCATTTAAGTTTTTGTGCGCAGTATATATATACAGTAGTAGGACAGTGCATAATTTTGCTGACCACCAGTATATAATATATAGCAGTACGGTACAGTAGGCCACTGCTCTACCTACCTCTGTGTCGTCAAGTATACTATCCATCCATACCTGTGGTGCATTTAAGTTTTTGTGTGCAGTATATATATACAGTAGTAGGACAGTGCATAATTTTGCTGACCACCAGTATATAATATATAGCAGTACGGTACAGTAGGCCACTGCTCTACCTACCTCTGTGTCATCAAGTATACTATCCATCCATACCTGTGGTGCATTTAAGTTTTTGTGTGCAGTATATATATACAGTAGTAGGACAGTGCATAATTTTGCTGACCACCAGTATATAATATTTAGCAGTACGGTACAGTAGGCCACTGCTCTACCTACCTCTATGTCGTCAAGTATACTATCCATCCATACCTGTGGTGCATTTAAGTTTTTGTGTGCAGTATATATATACAGTAGTAGGACAGTGCATAATTTTGCTGACCACAAGTATATAATATATAGCAGTACGGTACAGTAGGCCACTGCTCTACCTACCACTGTGTCGTCAAGTATACTATCCATCCATACCTGTGGTCCATTTAAGTTTTTGTGTGCAGTATATATATACAGTAGAAGGACAGTGCATAATTTTGCTGACCACCAGTACATTATATATAGCAGTACAGTACAGTAGGCCACTGCTCTACCTACCTCTGTGTCATCAAGTATACTATCCATCCATACCTGTGGTGCATTTAAGTTTTTGTGCGCAGTATATATATACAGTAGTAGGACAGTGCATAATTTTGCTGACCACCAGTATATAATATATAGCAGTACGGTACAGTAGGCCACTGCTCTACCTACCTCTGTGTCGTCAAGTATACTATCCATCCATACCTGTGGTGCATTTAAGTTTTTGTGCGCAGTATATATATACAGTAGTAGGACAGTGCATAATTTTGCTGACCACCAGTATATAATATTAAGCAGTACGGTACAGTAGGCCACTGCTCTACCTACCTCTGTGTCGTCAAGTATACTATCCATCCATACCTGTGGTGCATTTAAGTTTTTGTGCGCAGCATATATATACAGTAGTAGGACAGTGCATAATTTTGCTGACCACCAGTATATAATATATAGCAGTACAGTACAGTAGGCCACTGCTCTACCTACCTCTGTGTCGTCAAGTATACTATCCATCCATACCTGTGGTGCATTTAAGTTTTTGTGTGCAGTATATATATACAGTAGTAGGACAGTGCATAATTTTGCTGACCACCAGTATATAATATATAGCAGTACGGTACAGTAGGCCACTGCTCTACCTACCTCTGTGTCGTCAAGTATACTATCCATCCATACCTGTGGTGCATTTAAGTTTTTGTGCGCAGTATATATATACAGTAGTAGGACAGTGCATAATTTTGCTGACCACCAGTATATAATATTTAGCAGTACGGAACAGAAGGCCACTGCTCTACCTACCTCTGTGTCGTCAAGTATACTATCCATCCATACCTGTGGTGCATTTAAGTTTTTGTGCGCAGTATATATATACAGTAGTAGGACAGTGCATAATTTTGCTGACCACCAGTATATAATATATAGCAGTACGGTACAGTAGGCCACTGCTCTACCTACCTCTGTGTCGTCAAGTATACTATCCATCCATACCTGTGGTGCATTTAAGTTTTTGTGTGCAGTATATATATACAGTAGTAAGACAGTGCATAATTTTGCTGACCACCAGTATATAATATATAGCAGTACGGTACAGTAGGCCACTGCTCTACCTACCTCTGTCGTCAAGTATACTATCCATCCATACCTGTGGTGCATTTAAGTTTTTGTGCGCAGTATATATATACAGTAGTAGGACAGTGCATAATTTTGCTGACCACCAGTATATAATATTTAGCAGTACGGTACAGTAGGCCACTGCTCTACCTACCTCTGTGTCATCAAGTATACTATCCATCCATACCTGTGGTGCATTTAAGTTTTTGTGCGCAGTATATATATACAGTAGTAGGACAGTGCATAATTTTGCTGACCACCAGTATATAATATATAGCAGTACGGTACAGTAGGCCACTGCTCTACCTACCTCTGTGTCGTCAAGTATACTATCCATCCATACCTGTGGTGCATTTAAGTTTTTGTGTGCAGTATATATATATACAGTAGTAGGACAGTGCATAACTTTGCTGACCACCAGTATATAATATATAGCAGTACGGTACAGTAGGCCACTGCTCTACCTACCTCTGTGTTGTCAAGTATACTATCCATCCATACCTGTGGTGCATTTAAGTTTTTGTGCGCAGTATATATATACAGTAGTAGGACAGTGCATAATTTTGCTGACCACCAGTATATAATATTTAGCAGTACGGTACAGAAGGCCACTGCTCTACCTACCTCTGTGTCGTCAAGTATACTATCCATCCATACCTGTGGTGCATTTAAGTTTTTGTGCGCAGTATATATATACAGTAGTAGGACAGTGCATAATTTTGCTGACCACCAGTACATAATATATAGCAGTACCGAACAGTAGGCCACTGCTCTACCTACCTCTGTGTCGTCAAGTATACTATCCATCTGGACCTGTGGTGCATTTAAGTTTTTGTGCGCAGTATATATATACAGTAGTAGGACAGTGCATAATTTTGCTGACCACCAGTATATAATATATAGCAGTACGGTACAGTAGGCCACTGCTCTACCTACCTCTGTGTCGTCAAGTATACTATCCATCCATACCTGTGGTGCATTTAAGTTTTTGTGTGCAGTATATATATACAGTAGTAAGACAGTGCATAATTTTGCTGACCACCAGTATATAATATATAGCAGTACCGAACAGTAGGCCACTGCTCTACCTACCTCTGTCGTCAAGTATACTATCCATCCATACCTGTGGTGCATTTAAGTTTTTGTGCGCAGTATATATATACAGTAGTAGGACAGTGCATAATTTTGCTGACCACCAGTATATAATATTTAGCAGTACGGTACAGTAGGCCACTGCTCTACCTACCTCTGTGTCATCAAGTATACTATCCATCCATACCTGTGGTGCATTTAAGTTTTTGTGCGCAGTATATATATACAGTAGTAGGACAGTGCATAATTTTGCTGACCACCAGTATATAATATATAGCAGTACGGTACAGTAGGCCACTGCTCTACCTACCTCTGTGTCGTCAAGTATACTATCCATCCATACCTGTGGTGCATTTAAGTTTTTGTGTGCAGTATATATATATACAGTAGTAGGACAGTGCATAACTTTGCTGACCACCAGTATATAATATATAGCAGTACGGTACAGTAGGCCACTGCTCTACCTACCTCTGTGTTGTCAAGTATACTATCCATCCATACCTGTGGTGCATTTAAGTTTTTGTGCGCAGCATATATATACAGTAGTAGGACAGTGCATAATTTTGCTGACCACCAGTATATAATATATAGCAGTACGGTACAGTAGGCCACTGCTCTACCTACCTCTGTGTCGTCAAGTATACTATCCATCCATACCTGTGGTGCATTTAAGTTTTTGTGTGCAGTATATATATACAGTAGTAGGACAGTGCATAATTTTGCTGACCACCAGTATATAATATATAGCAGTACGGTACAGTAGGCCACTGCTCTACCTACCTCTGTGTCGTCAAGTATACTATCCATCCATACCTGTGGTGCATTTAAGTTTTTGTGCGCAGTATATATATACAGTAGTAGGACAGTGCATAATTTTGCTGACCACCAGTATATAATATTTAGCAGTACGGTACAGAAGGCCACTGCTCTACCTACCTCTGTGTCGTCAAGTATACTATCCATCCATACCTGTGGTGCATTTAAGTTTTTGTGCGCAGTATATATATACAGTAGTAGGACAGTGCATAATTTTGCTGACCACCAGTACATAATATATAGCAGTACCGAACAGTAGGCCACTGCTCTACCTACCTCTGTGTCGTCAAGTATACTATCCATCTGGACCTGTGGTGCATTTAAGTTTTTGTGCGCAGTATATATATACAGTAGTAGGACAGTGCATAATTTTGCTGACCACCAGTATATAATATTTAGCAGTACGGTACAGTAGGCCACTGCTCTACCTACCTCTGTGTCGTCAAGTATACTATCCATTCATACCTGTGGTGCATTTAAGTTTTTGTGCGCAGTATATATATACAGTAGTAGGACAGTGCATAATTTTTCTGACCACCAGTATATAATATATAGCAGTACGGTACAGTAGGCCACTGCTCTACCTACCTCTGTGTCGTCAAGTATACTATCCATCCATACCTGTGGTGCATTTAAGTTTTTGTGTGCAGTATATATATACAGTAGTAGGACAGTGCATAATTTTGCTGACCACCAGTATATAATATATAGCAGTACGGCACAGTAGGCCACTGCTCTACCTACCTCTGTGTCGTCAAGTATACTATCCATTCATACCTGTGGTGCATTTAAGTTTTTGTGCGCAGTATATATATACAGTAGTAGGACAGTGCATAATTTTGCTGACCACCAGTATATAATATATAGCAGTACGGTACAGTAGGCCACTGCTCTACCTACATCTATGTCGTCAAGTATACTATCCATCCATACCTGTGGTGCATTTAAGTTTTGTGCGCAGTATATATATATACAGTAGTAGGACAGTGCATAATTTTGCTGACCACAAGTATATAATATATAGCAGTACGGTACAGTAGGCCACTGCTCTACCTACCACTGTGTCGTCAAGTATACTATCCATCCATACCTGTGGTCCATTTAAGTTTTTGTGTGCAGTATATATATACAGTAGAAGGACAGTGCATAATTTTGCTGACCACCAGTACATTATATATAGCAGTACAGTACAGTAGGCCACTGCTCTACCTACCTCTGTGTCATCAAGTATACTATCCATCCATACCTGTGGTGCATTTAAGTATTTGTGCGCAGTATATATTTACAGTTGTAGGACAGTGCATAATTTTGCTGACCACCAGTATATAATATAAAGCAGTACGGTACAGTAGGCCACTGCTCTACCTACCTCTGTGTCGTCAAGTATACTATCCATCAATACCTGTGGTGCATTTAAGTTTTTTGTGCGCAGTAAATATATACAGTAGTAGGACAGTGCATAATTTTGCTGACCACCAGTATATAATATATAGCAGTACGGTACAGTAGGCTACTGCTCTACCTACCTCTGTCGTCAAGTATACTATCCATCCATACCTGTGGTGCATTTAAGTTTTTGTGCGCAGTATATTTATACAGTAGTAGGACAGTGCATAATTTTGCTGACCACCAGTATATAATATATAGCAGTACGGAACAGTAGGCCACTGCTCTACCTACCTCTGTGTCGTCAAGTATACTATCCATCCGGACCTGTGGTGCATTTAAGTTTTTGTGCGCAGTATATATATACAGTAGTAGGACAGTGCAAAATTTTGCTGACCACCAGTATATAATATTTAGCAGTACGGTACAGTAGGCCACTGCTCTACCTACCTCTGTGTCGTCAAGTATACTATCCATCCATACCTGTGGTGCATTTAAGTTTTTGTGCGCAGTATATATATATACAGTAGAAGGACAGTGCATAATTTTGCTGACCACCAGTATATAATATATAGCAGTACGGTACAGTAGGCCACTGCTCTACCTACCTTTGTGTCGTCAAGTATACTATCCATCCATACCTGTGGTGCATTTAAGTTTTTGTGTGCAGTATATATATACAGTAGTAGGACAGTGCATAATTTTGCTGACCACCAGTATATAATATATAGCAGTACGGTACAGTAGGCCACTGCTCTACCTACCTCTGTGTCATCAAGTATACTATCCATCCATACCTGTGGTGCATTTAAGTTTTTGTGTGCAGTATATATATACAGTAGTAGGACAGTGCATAATTTTGCTGACCACCAGTATATAATATTTAGCAGTACAGTACAGTAGGCCACTGCTCTACCTACCTCTATGTCGTCAAGTATACTATCCATCCATACCTGTGGTGCATTTAAGTTTTTGTGTGCAGTATATATATACAGTAGTAGGACAGTGCATAATTTTGCTGACCACAAGTATATAATATATAGCAGTACGGTACAGTAGGCCACTGCTCTACCTACCACTGTGTCGTCAAGTATACTATCCATCCATACCTGTGGTCCATTTAAGTTTTTGTGTGCAGTATATATATACAGTAGAAGGACAGTGCATAATTTTGCTGACCACCAGTACATTATATATAGCAGTACAGTACAGTAGGCCACTGCTCTACCTACCTCTGTGTCATCAAGTATACTATCCATCCATACCTGTGGTGCATTTAAGTTTTTGTGTGCAGTATATATATACAGTAGTAGGACAGTGCATAATTTTGCTGACCACCAGTATATAATATATAGCAGTACGGTACATTAGGCCACTGCTCTACCTACCTCTGTGTCGTCAAGTATACTATCCATCCATACCTGTGGTGCATTTAAGTTTTTGTGCGCAGTATATATATACAGTAGTAGGACAGTGCATAATTTTGCTGACCACCAGTATATAATATATAGCAGTACGGTACAGTAGGCCACTGCTCTACTAACCTCTGTGTCGTCAAGTATACTATCCATCCATACCTGTGGTGCATTTCAGTTTTTGTGTGCAGTATATATATACAGTAGTAGGACAGTGCATAATTTTGCTGACCACCAGTATATAATATATAGCAGTACGGTACAGTAGGCCACTGCTCTACTTACCTCTGTGTCGTCAAGTATACTATTCATCCATACCTGTGGTGCATTTAAGTTTTTTGTGCGCAGTAAATATATACAGTAGTAGGACAGTGCATAATTTTGCTGACCACCAGTATATAATATATAGCAGTACGGTACAGTAGGCTACTGCTCTACCTACCTCTGTGTCGTCAAGTATACTATCCATCCATACCTGTGGTGCATTTAAGTTTTTGTGCGCAGTAAATATATACAGTAGTAGGACAGTGCATAATTTTGCTGACCACCAGTATATAATATATAGCAGTACGGTACAGTGGGCTACTGCTCTACCTAACTCTGTCGTCAAGTATACTATCCATCCATACCTGTGGTGCATTTAAGTTTTTGTGCGCAGTATATTTATACAGTAGAAGGACAGTGCATAATTTTGCTGACCACCAGTATATAATATATAGCAGTACGGAACAGTAGGCCACTGCTCTACCTACCTCTGTGTCGTCAAGTATACTATCCATCCATACCTGTGGTGCATTTAAGTTTTTGTGCGCAGTATATATATACAGTAGTAGGACAGTGCATAATTTTGCTGACCACCAGTATATAATATTAAGCAGTACGGTACAGTAGGCCACTGCTCTACCTACCTCTGTGTCGTCAAGTATACTATCCATCCATACCTGTGGTGCATTTAAGTTTTTGTGCGCAGCATATATATACAGTAGTAGGACAGTGCATAATTTTGCTGACCACCAGTATATAATATATAGCAGTACAGTACAGTAGGCCACTGCTCTACCTACCTCTGTGTCGTCAAGTATACTATCCATCCATACCTGTGGTGCATTTAAGTTTTTGTGTGCAGTATATATATACAGTAGTAGGACAGTGCATAATTTTGCTGACCACCAGTATATAATATATAGCAGTACGGTACAGTAGGCCACTGCTCTACCTACCTCTGTGTCGTCAAGTATACTATCCATCCATACCTGTGGTGCATTTAAGTTTTTGTGCGCAGTATATATATACAGTAGTAGGACAGTGCATAATTTTGCTGACCACCAGTATATAATATTTAGCAGTACGGTACAGAAGGCCACTGCTCTACCTACCTCTGTGTCGTCAAGTATACTATCCATCCATACCTGTGGTGCATTTAAGTTTTTGTGCGCAGTATATATATACAGTAGTAGGACAGTGCATAATTTTGCTGACCACCAGTATATAATATATAGCAGTACAGTACAGTAGGCCACTGCTCTACCTACCTCTGTGTCGTCAAGTATACTATCCATCCATACCTGTGGTGCATTTAAGTTTTTGTGTGCAGTATATATATACAGTAGTAAGACAGTGCATAATTTTGCTGACCACCAGTATATAATATATAGCAGTACGGTACAGTAGGCCACTGCTCTACCTACCTCTGTCGTCAAGTATACTATCCATCCATACCTGTGGTGCATTTAAGTTTTTGTGCGCAGTATATATATACAGTAGTAGGACAGTGCATAATTTTGCTGACCACCAGTATATAATATTTAGCAGTACGGTACAGTAGGCCACTGCTCTACCTACCTCTGTGTCGTCAAGTATACTATCCATCCATACCTGTGGTGCATTTAAGTTTTTGTGCGCAGTATATATATATACAGTAGTAGGACAGTGCATAATTTTGCTGACCACCAGTATATAATATATAGCAGTACGGTACAGTAGGCCACTGCTCTACCTACCTCTGTGTCAAGTATACTATCCATCCATACCTGTGGTGCATTTAAGTTTTTGTGTGCAGTATATATATACAGTAGTAGGACAGTGCATAATTTTGCTGACCACCAGTATATAATATATAGCAGTACGGTACAGTAGGCCACTGCTCTACCTACCTCTGTGTCGTCAAGTATACTATCCATCCATACCTGTGGTGCATTTAAGTTTTTGTGCGCAGTATATATATACAGTAGTAGGACAGTGCATAATTTTGCTGACCACCAGTATATAATATTTAGCAGTACGGTACAGTAGGCCACTGCTCTACCTACCTCTGTGTCGTCAAGTATACTATCCATCCATACCTGTGGTGCATTTAAGTTTTTGTGCGCAGTATATATATACAGTAGTAGGACAGTGCATAATTTTGCTGACCACCAGTATATAATATATAGCAGTACGGTACAGTAGGCCACTGCTCTACCTACCTCTGTGTCGTCAAGTATACTATCCATCCATACCTGTGGTGCATTTAATTTTTTGTGTGCAGTATATATATACAGTAGTAGGACAGTGCATAATTTTGCTGACCACCAGTATATAATATATAGCAGTACGGTACAGTAGGCCACTGCTCTACCTACCTCTGTGTCATCAAGTATACTATCCATCCATACCTGTGGTGCATTTAAGTTTTTGTGCACAGTATATATATACAGTAGTAGGACAGTGCATAATTTTGCTGACCACCAGTATATAATATTTAGCAGTACGGTACAGTAGGCCACTGCTCTACCTACCTCTGTGTCGTCAAGTATACTATCCATCCATACCTGTGGTGCATTTAAGTTTTTGTGCGCAGTATATATATACAGTAGTAGGATAGTGCATAATTTTGCTGACCACCAGTATATAATATATAGCAGTACGGTACAGTAGGCCACTGCTCTACCTACCTCTGTGTCATCAAGTATACTATCCATCCATACCTGTGGTGCATTTAAGTTTTTGTGCGCAGTATATATATACAGTAGTAGGACAGTGCATAATTTTGCTGACCACCAGTATATAATATTTAGCAGTACGGTACAGTAGGCCACTGCTCTACCTACCTCTGTGTCGTCAAGTATACTATCCATCCATACCTGTGGTGCATTTAAGTTTTTGTGCGCAGTATATATATACAGTAGTAGGACAGTGCATAATTTTGCTGACCACCAGTATATAATATATAGCAGTACAGTACAGTAGGCCACTGCTCTACCTACCTCTGTGTCGTCAAGTATACTATCCATCCATACCTGTGGTGCATTTAAGTTTTTGTGTGCAGTATATATATACAGTAGTAGGACAGTGCATAATTTTGCTGACCACCAGTATATAATATATAGCAGTACGGTACAGTAGGCCACTGCTCTACCTACCTCTGTGTCGTCAAGTATACTATCCATCCATACCTGTGGTGCATTTAAGTTCTTGTGCGCAGTATATATATACAGTAGTAGGACAGTGCATAGTTTTGCTGACCACCAGTATATAATATATAGCAGTACGGTACAGTAGGCCACTGCTCTACCTACCTCTGTGTCATCAAGTATACTATCCATCCATACCTGTGGTGCATTTAAGTTTTTGTGCGCAGTATATTCATACAGTAGTAGGACAGTGCATAATTTTGCTGACCACCAGTACATAATATATAGCAGTACCGAACAGTAGGCCACTGCTCTACCTACCTCTGTGTCGTCAAGTATACTATCCATCTGGACCTGTGGTGCATTTAAGTTTTTGTGCGCAGTATATATATACAGTAGTAGGACAGTGCATAATTTTGCTGACCACCAGTATATAATATTTAGCAGTACGGTACAGTAGGCCACTGCTCTACCTACCTCTGTGTCGTCAAGTATACTATCCATTCATACCTGTGGTGCATTTAAGTTTTTGTGCGCAGTATATATATACAGTAGTAGGACAGTGCATAATTTTTCTGACCACCAGTATATAATATATAGCAGTACGGTACAGTAGGCCACTGCTCTACCTACCTCTGTGTCGTCAAGTATACTATCCATCCATACCTGTGGTGCATTTAAGTTTTTGTGTGCAGTATATATATACAGTAGTAGGACAGTGCATAATTTTGCTGACCACCAGTATATAATATATAGCAGTACGGCACAGTAGGCCACTGCTCTACCTACCTCTGTGTCGTCAAGTATACTATCCATCCATACCTGTGGTGCATTTAAGTTTTTGTGCGCAGTATATATATATACAGTAGTAGGACAGTGCATAATTTTGCTGACCACCAGTATATAATATATAGCAGTACGGTACAGTAGGCCACTGCTCTACCTACATCTGTGTCGTCAAGTATACTATCCATCCATACCTGTGGTGCATTTAAGTTTTGTGCGCAGTATATATATATATATACAGTAGTAGGACAGTGCATAATTTTGCTGACCACAAGTATATAATATATAGCAGTACGGTATAGTAGGCCACTGCTCTACCTACCACTGTGTCGTCAAGTATACTATCCATCCATACCTGTGGTCCATTTAAGTTTTTGTGTGCAGTATATATATACAGTAGAAGGACAGTGCATAATTTTGCTGACCACCAGTACATTATATATAGCAGTACAGTACAGTAGGCCACTGCTCTACCTACCTCTGTGTCATCAAGTATACTATCCATCCATACCTGTGGTGCATTTAAGTATTTGTGCGCAGTATATATTTACAGTAGTAGGACAGTGCATAATTTTGCTGACCACCAGTATATAATATAAAGCAGTACGGTACAGTAGGCCACTGCTCTACCTACCTCTGTGTCGTCAAGTATACTATCCATCAATACCTGTGGTGCATTTAAGTTTTTTGTGCGCAGTAAATATATACAGTAGTAGGACAGTTCATAATTTTGCTGACCACAAGTATATAATATATAGCAGTACGGTATAGTAGGCCACTGCTCTACCTACCTCTGTGTCGTCAAGTATACTATCCATCAATACCTGTGGTGCATTTAAGTTTTTTGTGCGCAGTAAATATATACAGTAGTAGGACAGTGCATAATTTTGCTGACCACCAGTATATAATATATAGCAGTACGGTACAGTAGGCCACTGCTCTACCTACCTCTGTGTCGTCAAGTATACTATCCATCCATACCTGTGGTGCATTTAAGTTTTTGTGTGCAGTATATATATACAGTAGTAGGACAGTGCATAATTTTGCTGACCACCAGTATATAATATATAGCAGTACGGCACAGTAGGCCACTGCTCTACCTACCTCTGTGTCGTCAAGTATACTATCCATCCATACCTGTGGTGCATTTAAGTTTTTGTGCGCAGTATATATATACAGTAGTAGGACAGTGCATAATTTTGCTGACCACCAGTATATAATATATAGCAGTACGGTACAGTAGGCCACTGCTCTACCTACATCTGTGTCGTCAAGTATACTATCCATCCATACCTGTGGTGCATTTAAGTTTTGTGCGCAGTATATATATATACAGTAGTAGGACAGTGCATAATTTTGCTGACCACAAGTATATAATATATAGCAGTACGGTATAGTAGGCCACTGCTCTACCTACCACTGTGTCGTCAAGTATACTATCCATCCATACCTGTGGTGCATTTAAGTTTTTGTGCGCAGTATATTTATACAGTAGTAGGACAGTGCATAATTTTGCTGACCACCAGTATATAATATATAGCAGTACGGAACAGTAGGCCACTGCTCTACCTACCTCTGTGTCGTCAAGTATACTATCCATCCGGACCTGTGGTGCATTTAAGTTTTTGTGCGCAGTATATATATACAGTAGTAGGACAGTGCATAATTTTGCTGACCACCAGTATATAATATTTAGCAGTACGGTACAGTAGGCCACTGCTCTACCTACCTCTGTGTCGTCAAGTATACTATCCATCCATACCTGTGGTGCATTTAAGTTTTTGTGCGCAGTATATATATATACAGTAGAAGGACAGTGCATAATTTTGCTGACCACCAGTATATAATATATAGCAGTACGGTACAGTAGGCCACTGCTCTACCTACCTCTGTGTCGTCAAGTATACTATCCATCCATACCTGTGGTGCATTTAAGTTTTTGTGTGCAGTATATATATACAGTAGTAGGACAGTGCATAATTTTGCTGACCACCAGTATATAATATATAGCAGTACGGTACAGTAGGCCACTGCTCTACCTACCTCTGTGTCGTCAAGTATACTATCCATCCATACCTGTGGTGCATTTAAGTTTTTGTGTGCAGTATATATATACAGTAGTAGGACAGTGCATAATTTTGCTGACCACCAGTATATAATATATAGCAGTACGGCACAGTAGGCCACTGCTCTACCTACCTCTGTGTCGTCAAGTATACTATCCATCCATACCTGTGGTGCATTTAAGTTTTTGTGCGCAGTATATATATACAGTAGTAGGACAGTGCATAATTTTGCTGACCACCAGTATATAATATTTAGCAGTACGGTACAGTAGGCCACTGCTCTACCTACATCTGTGTCGTCAAGTATACTATCCATCCATACCTGTGGTGCATTTAAGTTTTGTGCGCAGTATATATATATATACAGTAGTAGGACAGTGCATAATTTTGCTGACCACAAGTATATAATATATAGCAGTACGGTATAGTAGGCCACTGCTCTACCTACCACTGTGTCGTCAAGTATACTATCCATCCATACCTGTGGTCCATTTAAGTTTTTGTGTGCAGTATATATATACAGTAGAAGGACAGTGCATAATTTTGCTGACCACCAGTACATTATATATAGCAGTACAGTACAGTAGGCCACTGCTCTACCTACCTCTGTGTCATCAAGTATACTATCCATCCATACCTGTGGTGCATTTAAGTATTTGTGCGCAGTATATATTTACAGTAATAGGACAGTGCATAATTTTGCTGACCACCAGTATATAATATAAAGCAGTACGGTACAGTAGGCCACTGCTCTACCTACCTCTGTGTCGTCAAGTATACTATCCATCAATACCTGTGGTGCATTTAAGTTTTTTGTGCGCAGTAAGTATATACAGTAGTAGGACAGTGCATAATTTTGCTGACCACCAGTATATAATATATAGCAGTACGGTACAGTAGGCTACTGCTCTACCTACCTCTGTGTCGTCAAGTATACTATCCATCCATACCTGTGGTGCATTTAAGTTTTTGTGCGCAGTAAATATATACAGTAGTAGGACAGTGCATAATTTTGCTGACCACCAGTATATAATATATAGCAGTACGGTACAGTAGGCCACTGCTCTACCTACCTCTGTGTCAAGTATACTATCCATCCATACCTGTGGTGCATTTAAGTTTTTGTGCGCAGTATATATATACAGTAGTAGGACAGTGCATAATTTTGCTGACCACCAGTATATAATATTTAGCAGTACGGTACAGTAGGCCACTGCTCTACCTACATCTGTGTCGTCAAGTATACTATCCATCCATACCTGTGGTGCATTTAAGTTTTGTGCGCAGTATATATATATACAGTAGTAGGACAGTGCATAATTTTGCTGACCACAAGTATATAATATATAGCAGTACGGTATAGTAGGCCACTGCTCTACCTACCACTGTGTCGTCAAGTATACTATCCATCCATACCTGTGGTCCATTTAAGTTTTTGTGTGCAGTATATATATACAGTAGAAGGACAGTGCATAATTTTGCTGACCACCAGTACATTATATATAGCAGTACAGTACAGTAGGCCACTGCTCTACCTACCTCTGTGTCATCAAGTATACTATCCATCCATACCTGTGGTGCATTTAAGTATTTGTGCGCAGTATATATTTACAGTAGTAGGACAGTGCATAATTTTGCTGACCACCAGTATATAATATAAAGCAGTACGGTACAGTAGGCCACTGCTCTACCTACCTCTGTGTCGTCAAGTATACTATCCATCAATACCTGTGGTGCATTTAAGTTTTTTGTGCGCAGTAAGTATATACAGTAGTAGGACAGTGCATAATTTTGCTGACCACCAGTATATAATATATAGCAGTACGGTACAGTAGGCTACTGCTCTACCTACCTCTGTGTCGTCAAGTATACTATCCATCCATACCTGTGGTGCATTTAAGTTTTTGTGCGCAGTAAATATATACAGTAGTAGGACAGTGCATAATTTTGCTGACCACCAGTATATAATATATAGCAGTACGGTACAGTAGGCCACTGCTCTACCTACCTCTGTGTCAAGTATACTATCCATCCATACCTGTGGTGCATTTAAGTTTTTGTGTGCAGTATATATATACAGTAGTAGGACAGTGCATATTTTTGCTGACCACCAGTATATAATATATAGCAGTACGGTACAGTAGGCCACTGCTCTACCTACCTCTGTGTCGTCAAGTATACTATCCATCCATACCTGTGGTGCATTTAAGTTTTTGTGCGCAGTATATATATACAGTAGTAGGACAGTGCATAATTTTGCTGACCACCAGTATATAATATTTAGCAGTACGGTACAGTAGGCCACTGCTCTACCTACCTCTGTGTCGTCAAGTATACTATCCATCCATACCTGTGGTGCATTTAAGTTTTTGTGCGCAGTATATATATACAGTAGTAGGACAGTGCATAATTTTGCTGACCACCAGTATATAATATATAGCAGTACGGTACAGTAGGCCACTGCTCTACCTACCTCTGTGTCGTCAAGTATACTATCCATCCATACCTGTGGTGCATTTAAGTTTTTGTGTGCAGTATATATATATACAGTAGTAGGACAGTGCATAACTTTGCTGACCACCAGTATATAATATATAGCAGTACGGTACAGTAGGCCACTGCTCTACCTACCTCTGTGTCGTCAAGTATACTATCCATCCATACCTGTGGTGCATTTAAGTTTTTGTGCGCAGCATATATATACAGTAGTAGGACAGTGCATAATTTTGCTGACCACCAGTATATAATATATAGCAGTACGGTACAGTAGGCCACTGCTCTACCTACCTCTGTGTCGTCAAGTATACTATCCATCCATACCTGTGGTGCATTTAAGTTTTTGTGTGCAGTATATATATACAGTAGTAGGACAGTGCATAATTTTGCTGACCACCAGTATATAATATATAGCAGTACGGTACAGTAGGCCACTGCTCTACCTACCTCTGTGTCGTCAAGTATACTATCCATCCATACCTGTGGTGCATTTAAGTTTTTGTGCGCAGTATATATATACAGTAGTAGGACAGTGCATAATTTTGCTGACCACCAGTATATAATATTTAGCAGTACGGTACAGAAGGCCACTGCTCTACCTACCTCTGTGTCGTCAAGTATACTATCCATCCATACCTGTGGTGCATTTAAGTTTTTGTGCGCAGTATATATATATATACAGTAGTAGGACAGTGCATAATTTTGCTGACCACCAGTATATAATATATAGCAGTACAGTACAGTAGGCCACTGCTCTACCTACCTCTGTGTCGTCAAGTATACTATCCATCCATACCTGTGGTGCATTTAAGTTTTTGTGTGCAGTATATATATACAGTAGTAAGACAGTGCATAATTTTGCTGACCACCAGTATATAATATATAGCAGTACGGTACAGTAGGCCACTGCTCTACCTACCTCTGTGTCGTCAAGTATACTACCCATCCATACCTGTGGTGCATTTAAGTTTTTGTGCGCAGTATATATATACAGTAGTAGGACAGTGCATAATTTTGCTGACCACCAGTATATAATATTTAGCAGTACGGTACAGTAGGCCACTGCTCTACCTACCTCTGTGTCGTCAAGTATACTATCCATCCATACCTGTGGTGCATTTAAGTTTTTGTGCGCAGTATATATATACAGTAGTAGGACAGTGCATAATTTTGCTGACCACCAGTATATAATATATAGCAGTACGGTACAGTAGGCCACTGCTCTACCTACCTCTGTGTCAAGTATACTATCCATCCATACCTGTGGTGCATTTAAGTTTTTGTGTGCAGTATATATATACAGTAGTAGGACAGTGCATAATTTTGCTGACCACCAGTATATAATATATAGCAGTACGGTACAGTAGGCCACTGCTCTACCTACCTCTGTGTCGTCAAGTATACTATCCATCCATACCTGTGGTGCATTTAAGTTTTTGTGCGCAGTATATATATACAGTAGTAGGACAGTGCATAATTTTGCTGACCACCAGTATATAATATTTAGCAGTACGGTACAGTAGGCCACTGCTCTACCTACCTCTGTGTCGTCAAGTATACTATCCATCCATACCTGTGGTGCATTTAAGTTTTTGTGCGCAGTATATATATACAGTAGTAGGACAGTGCATAATTTTGCTGACCACCAGTATATAATATATAGCAGTACGGTACAGTAGGCCACTGCTCTACCTACCTCTGTGTCGTCAAGTATACTATCCATCCATACCTGTGGTGCATTTAAGTTTTTGTGTGCAGTATATATATACAGTAGTAGGACAGTGCATAATTTTGCTGACCACCAGTATATAATATATAGCAGTACGGTACAGTAGGCCACTGCTCTACCTACCTCTGTGTCATCAAGTATACTATCCATCCATACCTGTGGTGCATTTAAGTTTTTGTGCGCAGTATATATATACAGTAGTAGGACAGTGCATAATTTTGCTGACCACCAGTATATAATATTTAGCAGTACGGTACAGTAGGCCACTGCTCTACCTACCTCTGTGTCGTCAAGTATACTATCCATCCATACCTGTGGTGCATTTAAGTTTTTGTGCGCAGTATATATATACAGTAGTAGGATAGTGCATAATTTTGCTGACCACCAGTATATAATATATAGCAGTACGGTACAGTAGGCCACTGCTCTACCTACCTCTGTGTCATCAAGTATACTATCCATCCATACCTGTGGTGCATTTAAGTTTTTGTGCGCAGTATATATATACAGTAGTAGGACAGTGCATAATTTTGCTGACCACCAGTATATAATATTTAGCAGTACGGTACAGTAGGCCACTGCTCTACCTACCTCTGTGTCGTCAAGTATACTATCCATCCATACCTGTGGTGCATTTAAGTTTTTGTGTGCAGTATATATATACAGTAGTAGGACAGTGCATAATTTTGCTGACCACCAGTATATAATATATAGCAGTACGGTACAGTAGGCCACTGCTCTACCTACCTCTGTGTCGTCAAGTATACTATCCATCCATACCTGTGGTGCATTTAAGTTCTTGTGCGCAGTATATATATACAGTAGTAGGACAGTGCATAATTTTGCTGACCACCAGTATATAATATATAGCAGTACGGTACAGTAGGCCACTGCTCTACCTACCTCTGTGTCATCAAGTATACTATCCATCCATACCTGTGGTGCATTTAAGTTTTTGTGCGCAGTATATTCATACAGTAGTAGGACAGTGCATAATTTTGCTGACCACCAGTACATAATATATAGCAGTACCGAACAGTAGGCCACTGCTCTACCTACCTCTGTGTCGTCAAGTATACTATCCATCTGGACCTGTGGTGCATTTAAGTTTTTGTGCGCAGTATATATATACAGTAGTAGGACAGTGCATAATTTTGCTGACCACCAGTATATAATATTTAGCAGTACGGTACAGTAGGCCACTGCTCTACCTACCTCTGTGTCGTCAAGTATACTATCCATTCATACCTGTGGTGCATTTAAGTTTTTGTGCGCAGTATATATATACAGTAGTAGGACAGTGCATAATTTTTCTGACCACCAGTATATAATATATAGCAGTACGGTACAGTAGGCCACTGCTCTACCTACCTCTGTGTCGTCAAGTATACTATCCATCCATACCTGTGGTGCATTTAAGTTTTTGTGTGCAGTATATATATACAGTAGTAGGACAGTGCATAATTTTGCTGACCACCAGTATATAATATATAGCAGTACGGTACAGTAGGCCACTGCTCTACCTACATCTGTGTCGTCAAGTATACTATCCATCCATACCTGTGGTGCATTTAAGTTTTGTGCGCAGTATATATATATACAGTAGTAGGACAGTGCATAATTTTGCTGACCACAAGTATATAATATATAGCAGTACGGTATAGTAGGCCACTGCTCTACCTACCACTGTGTCGTCAAGTATACTATCCATCCATACCTGTGGTCCATTTAAGTTTTTGTGTGCAGTATATATATACAGTAGAAGGACAGTGCATAATTTTGCTGACCACCAGTACATTATATATAGCAGTACAGTACAGTAGGCCACTGCTCTACCTACCTCTGTGTCATCAAGTATACTATCCATCCATACCTGTGGTGCATTTAAGTATTTGTGCGCAGTATATATTTACAGTAGTAGGACAGTGCATAATTTTGCTGACCACCAGTATATAATATAAAGCAGTACGGTACAGTAGGCCACTGCTCTACCTACCTCTGTGTCGTCAAGTATACTATCCATCAATACCTGTGGTGCATTTAAGTTTTTTGTGCGCAGTAAATATATACAGTAGTAGGACAGTGCATAATTTTGCTGACCACCAGTATATAATATATAGCAGTACGGTACAGTAGGCTACTGCTCTACCTACCTCTGTCGTCAAGTATACTATCCATCCATACCTGTGGTGCATTTAAGTTTTTGTGCGCAGTATATTTATACAGTAGTAGGACAGTGCATAATTTTGCTGACCACCAGTATATAATATATAGCAGTACGGAACAGTAGGCCACTGCTCTACCTACCTCTGTGTCGTCAAGTATACTATCCATCCGGACCTGTGGTGCATTTAAGTTTTTGTGCGCAGTATATATATACAGTAGTAGGACAGTGCATAATTTTGCTGACCACCAGTATATAATATTTAGCAGTACGGTACAGTAGGCCACTGCTCTACCTACCTCTGTGTCGTCAAGTATACTATCCATCCATACCTGTGGTGCATTTAAGTTTTTGTGTGCAGTATATATATACAGTAGTAGGACAGTGCATAATTTTGCTGACCACCAGTATATAATATATAGCAGTACGGTACAGTAGGCCACTGCTCTACCTACCTCTGTGTCGTCAAGTATACTATCCATCCATACCTGTGGTGCATTTAAGTTTTTGTGCGCAGTATATATATACAGTAGTAGGACAGTGCATAATTTTGCTGACCACCAGTATATAATATATAGCAGTACGGTACAGTAGGCTACTGCTCTACCTACCTCTGTCGTCAAGTATACTATCCATCCATACCTGTGGTGCATTTAAGTTTTTGTGCGCAGTATATTTATACAGTAGTAGGACAGTGCATAATTTTGCTGACCACCAGTATATAATATATAGCAGTACGGAACAGTAGGCCACTGCTCTACCTACCTCTGTGTCGTCAAGTATACTATCCATCCATACCTGTGGTGCATTTAAGTTTTTGTGCGCAGTATATATATATACAGTAGAAGGACAGTGCATAATTTTGCTGACCACCAGTATATAATATATAGCAGTACGGTACAGTAGGCCACTGCTCTACCTACCTCTGTGTCGTCAAGTATACTATCCATCCATACCTGTGGTGCATTTAAGTTTTTGTGTGCAGTATATATATACAGTAGTAGGACAGTGCATAATTTTGCTGACCACCAGTATATAATATATAGCAGTACGGTACAGTAGGCCACTGCTCTACCTACCTCTGTGTCGTCAAGTATACTATCCATCCATACCTGTGGTGCATTTAAGTTTTTGTGTGCAGTATATATATACAGTAGTAGGACAGTGCATAATTTTGCTGACCACCAGTATATAATATATAGCAGTACGGCACAGTAGGCCACTGCTCTACCTACCTCTGTGTCGTCAAGTATACTATCCATCCATACCTGTGGTGCATTTAAGTTTTTGTGCGCAGTATATATATACAGTAGTAGGACAGTGCATAATTTTGCTGACCACCAGTATATAATATATAGCAGTACGGTACAGTAGGCCACTGCTCTACCTACATCTGTGTCGTCAAGTATACTATCCATCCATACCTGTGGTGCATTTAAGTTTTGTGCGCAGTATATATATATACAGTAGTAGGACAGTGCATAATTTTGCTGACCACAAGTATATAATATATAGCAGTACGGTATAGTAGGCCACTGCTCTACCTACCACTGTGTCGTCAAGTATACTATCCATCCATACCTGTGGTCCATTTAAGTTTTTGTGTGCAGTATATATATACAGTAGAAGGACAGTGCATAATTTTGCTGACCACCAGTACATTATATATAGCAGTACAGTACAGTAGGCCACTGCTCTACCTACCTCTGTGTCATCAAGTATACTATCCATCCATACCTGTGGTGCATTTAAGTATTTGTGCGCAGTATATATTTACAGTAGTAGGACAGTGCATAATTTTGCTGACCACCAGTATATAATATAAAGCAGTACGGTACAGTAGGCCACTGCTCTACCTACCTCTGTGTCGTCAAGTATACTATCCATCAATACCTGTGGTGCATTTAAGTTTTTTGTGCGCAGTAAATATATACAGTAGTAGGACAGTGCATAATTTTGCTGACCACCAGTATATAATATATAGCAGTACAGTACAGTAGGCCACTGCTCTACCTACCTCTGTGTCGTCAAGTATACTATCCATCCATACCTGTGGTGCATTTAAGTTTTTGTGTGCAGTATATATATACAGTAGTAGGACAGTGCATAATTTTGCTGACCACCAGTATATAATATATAGCAGTACGGTACAGTAGGCCACTGCTCTACCTACCTCTGTGTCGTCAAGTATACTATCCATCCATACCTGTGGTGCATTTAAGTTTTTGTGCGCAGTATATATATACAGTAGTAGGACAGTGCATAATTTTGCTGACCACCAGTATATAATATTTAGCAGTACGGTACAGAAGGCCACTGCTCTACCTACCTCTGTGTCGTCAAGTATACTATCCATCCATACCTGTGGTGCATTTAAGTTTTTGTGCGCAGTATATATATACAGTAGTAGGACAGTGCATAATTTTGCTGACCACCAGTATATAATATATAGCAGTACAGTACAGTAGGCCACTGCTCTACCTACCTCTGTCGTCAAGTATACTATCCATCCATACCTGTGGTGCATTTAAGTTTTTGTGCGCAGTATATATATATACAGTAGTAAGACAGTGCATAATTTTGCTGACCACCAGTATATAATATATAGCAGTACGGTACAGTAGGCCACTGCTCTACCTACCTCTGTCGTCAAGTATACTATCCATCCATACCTGTGGTGCATTTAAGTTTTTGTGTGCAGTATATATATACAGTAGTAGGACAGTGCATAATTTTGCTGACCACCAGTATATAATATATAGCAGTACAGTACAGTAGGCCACTGCTCTACCTACCTCTGTCGTCAAGTATACTATCCATCCATACCTGTGGTGCATTTAAGTTTTTGTGTGCAGTATATATATACAGTAGTAAGACAGTGCATAATTTTGCTGACCACCAGTATATAATATATAGCAGTACGGTACAGTAGGCCACTGCTCTACCTACCTCTGTCGTCAAGTATACTATCCATCCATACCTGTGGTGCATTTAAGTTTTTGTGCGCAGTATATATATACAGTAGTAGGACAGTGCATAATTTTGCTGACCACCAGTATATAATATTTAGCAGTACGGTACAGTAGGCCACTGCTCTACCTACCTCTGTGTCGTCAAGTATACTATCCATCCATACCTGTGGTGCATTTAAGTTTTTGTGCGCAGTATATATATACAGTAGTAGGACAGTGCATAATTTTGCTGACCACCAGTATATAATATATAGCAGTACGGTACAGTAGGCCACTGCTCTACCTACCTCTGTGTCAAGTATACTATCCATCCATACCTGTGGTGCATTTAAGTTTTTGTGTGCAGTATATATATACAGTAGTAGGACAGTGCATAATTTTGCTGACCACCAGTATATAATATATAGCAGTACGGTACAGTAGGCCACTGCTCTACCTACCTCTGTGTCGTCAAGTATACTATCCATCCATACCTGTGGTGCATTTAAGTTTTTGTGCGCAGTATATATATACAGTAGTAGGACAGTGCATAATTTTGCTGACCACCAGTATATAATATATAGCAGTACGGTACAGTAGGCTACTGCTCTACCTACCTCTGTCGTCAAGTATACTATCCATCCATACCTGTGGTGCATTTAAGTTTTTGTGCGCAGTATATTTATACAGTAGTAGGACAGTGCATAATTTTGCTGACCACCAGTATATAATATATAGCAGTACGGAACAGTAGGCCACTGCTCTACCTACCTCTGTGTCGTCAAGTATACTATCCATCTGGACCTGTGGTGCATTTAAGTTTTTGTGCGCAGTATATATATACAGTAGTAGGACAGTGCATAATTTTGCTGACCACCAGTATATAATATTTAGCAGTACGGTACAGTAGGCCACTGCTCTACCTACCTCTGTGTCGTCAAGTATACTATCCATTCATACCTGTGGTGCATTTAAGTTTTTGTGCGCAGTATATATATACAGTAGTAGGACAGTGCATAATTTTTCTGACCACCAGTATATAATATATAGCAGTACGGTACAGTAGGCCACTGCTCTACCTACCTCTGTGTCGTCAAGTATACTATCCATCCATACCTGTGGTGCATTTAAGTTTTTGTGTGCAGTATATATATACAGTAGTAGGACAGTGCATAATTTTGCTGACCACCAGTATATAATATATAGCAGTACGGCACAGTAGGCCACTGCTCTACCTACCTCTGTGTCGTCAAGTATACTATCCATTCATACCTGTGGTGCATTTAAGTTTTTGTGCGCAGTATATATATACAGTAGTAGGACAGTGCATAATTTTGCTGACCACCAGTATATAATATATAGCAGTACGGTACAGTAGGCCACTGCTCTACCTACATCTATGTCGTCAAGTATACTATCCATCCATACCTGTGGTCCATTTAAGTTTTTGTGTGCAGTATATATATACAGTAGAAGGACAGTGCATAATTTTGCTGACCACCAGTACATTATATATAGCAGTACAGTACAGTAGGCCACTGCTCTACCTACCTCTGTGTCATCAAGTATACTATCCATCCATACCTGTGGTGCATTTAAGTATTTGTGCGCAGTATATATTTACAGTAGTAGGACAGTGCATAATTTTGCTGACCACCAGTATATAATATAAAGCAGTACGGTACAGTAGGCCACTGCTCTACCTACCTCTGTGTCGTCAAGTATACTATCCATCAATACCTGTGGTGCATTTAAGTTTTTTGTGCGCAGTAAATATATACAGTAGTAGGACAGTGCATAATTTTGCTGACCACCAGTATATAATATATAGCAGTACGGTACAGTAGGCTACTGCTCTACCTACCTCTGTCGTCAAGTATACTATCCATCCATATCTGTGGTGCATTTAAGTTTTTGTGCGCAGTATATTTATACAGTAGTAGGACAGTGCATAATTTTGCTGACCACCAGTATATAATATATAGCAGTACGGAACAGTAGGCCACTGCTCTACCTACCTCTGTGTCGTCAAGTATACTATCCATCCGGACCTGTGGTGCATTTAAGTTTTTGTGCGCAGTATATATATACAGTAGTAGGACAGTGCATAATTTTGCTGACCACCAGTATATAATATTTAGCAGTACGGTACAGTAGGCCACTGCTCTACCTACCTCTGTGTCGTCAAGTATACTATCCATCCACACCTGTGGTGCATTTAAGTTTTTGTGCGCAGTATATATATATACAGTAGAAGGACAGTGCATAATTTTGCTGACCACCAGTATATAATATATAGCAGTACGGTACAGTAGGCCACTGCTCTACCTACCTCTGTGTCGTCAAGTATACTATCCATCCATACCTGTGGTGCATTTAAGTTTTTGTGTGCAGTATATATATACAGTAGTAGGACAGTGCATAATTTTGCTGACCACCAGTATATAATATATAGCAGTACGGTACAGTAGGCCACTGCTCTACCTACCTCTGTGTCATCAAGTATACTATCCATCCATACCTGTGGTGCATTTAAGTTTTTGTGTGCAGTATATATATACAGTAGTAGGACAGTGCATAATTTTGCTGACCACCAGTATATAATATTTAGCAGTACGGTACAGTAGGCCACTGCTCTACCTACCTCTATGTCGTCAAGTATACTATCCATCCATACCTGTGGTGCATTTAAGTTTTTGTGTGCAGTATATATATACAGTAGTAGGACAGTGCATAATTTTGCTGACCACAAGTATATAATATATAGCAGTACGGTACAGTAGGCCACTGCTCTACCTACCACTGTGTCGTCAAGTATACTATCCATCCATACCTGTGGTCCATTTAAGTTTTTGTGTGCAGTATATATATACAGTAGAAGGACAGTGCATAATTTTGCTGACCACCAGTACATTATATATAGCAGTACAGTACAGTAGGCCACTGCTCTACCTACCTCTGTGTCATCAAGTATACTATCCATCCATACCTGTGATGCATTTAAGTTTTTGTGTGCAGTATATATATACAGTAGTAGGACAGTGCTTAATTTTGCTGACCACCAGTATATAATATATAGCAGTACGGTACAGTAGGCCACTGCTCTACCTACCTCTGTGTCGTCAAGTATACTATCCATCCATACCTGTGGTGCATTTAAGTTTTTGTGCGCAGTATATATATATACAGTAGTAGGACAGTGCATAATTTTGCTGACCACCAGTATATAATATATAGCAGTACGGTACAGTAGGCCACTGCTCTACTAACCTCTGTGTCGTCAAGTATACTATCCATCCATACCTGTGGTGCATTTCAGTTTTTGTGTGCAGTATATATATACAGTAGTAGGACAGTGCATAATTTTGCTGACCACCAGTATATAATATATAGCAGTACGGTACAGTAGGCCACTGCTCTACTTTCCTCTGTGTCGTCAAGTATACTATTCATCCATACCTGTGGTGCATTTAAGTTTTTTGTGCGCAGTAAATATATACAGTAGTAGGACAGTGCATAATTTTGCTGACCACCAGTATATAATATATAGCAGTACGGTACAGTAGGCTACTGCTCTACCTACCTCTGTGTCGTCAAGTATACTATCCATCCATACCTGTGGTGCATTTAAGTTTTTGTGCGCAGTAAATATATACAGTAGTAGGACAGTGCATAATTTTGCTGACCACCAGTATATAATATATAGCAGTACGGTACAGTGGGCTACTGCTCTACCTACCTCTGTCGTCAAGTATACTATCCATCCATACCTGTGGTGCATTTAAGTTTTTGTGCGCAGTATATTTATACAGTAGTAGGACAGTGCATAATTTTGCTGACCACCAGTATATAATATATAGCAGTACGGAACAGTAGGCCACTGCTCTACCTACCTCTGTGTCGTCAAGTATACTATCCATCCATACCTGTGGTGCATTTAAGTTTTTGTGCGCAGTATATATATACAGTAGTAGGACAGTGCATAATTTTGCTGACCACCAGTATATAATATTAAGCAGTACGGTACAGTAGGCCACTGCTCTACCTACCT
Organism: Pseudophryne corroboree; assembly: GCF_028390025.1. Classification (NCBI taxonomy): domain Eukaryota; kingdom Metazoa; phylum Chordata; class Amphibia; order Anura; family Myobatrachidae; genus Pseudophryne; species Pseudophryne corroboree. The sequence goes on from NC_086446.1 coordinate 642,117,538, forward strand.
CTGTGTCGTCAAGTATACTATCCATCCATACCTGTGGTGCATTTAAGTTTTTGTGCGCAGCATATATATACAGTAGTAGGACAGTGCATAATTTTGCTGACCACCAGTATATAATATATAGCAGTACAGTACAGTAGGCCACTGCTCTACCTACCTCTGTGTCGTCAAGTATACTATCCATCCATACCTGTGGTGCATTTAAGTTTTTGTGTGCAGTATATATATACAGTAGTAGGACAGTGCATAATTTTGCTGACCACCAGTATATAATATATAGCAGTACGGTACAGTAGGCCACTGCTCTACCTACCTCTGTGTCGTCAAGTATACTATCCATCCATACCTGTGGTGCATTTAAGTTTTTGTGCGCAGTATATATATACAGTAGTAGGACAGTGCATAATTTTGCTGACCACCAGTATATAATATTTAGCAGTACGGTACAGAAGGCCACTTCTCTACCTACCTCTGTGTTGTCAAGTATACTATCCATCCATACCTGTGGTGCATTTAAGTTTTTGTGCGCAGTATATATATACAGTAGTAGGACAGTGCATAATTTTGCTGACCACCAGTATATAATATATAGCAGTACAGTACAGTAGGCCACTGCTCTACCTACCTCTGTGTCGTCAAGTATACTATCCATCCATACCTGTGGTGCATTTAAGTTTTTGTGTGCAGTATATATATACAGTAGTAAGACAGTGCATAATTTTGCTGACCACCAGTATATAATATATAGCAGTACGGTACAGTAGGCCACTGCTCTACCTACCTCTGTGTCGTCAAGTATACTATCCATCCATACCTGTGGTGCATTTAAGTTTTTGTGCGCAGTATATATATACAGTAGTAGGACAGTGCATAATTTTGCTGACCACCAGTATATAATATAAAGCAGTACAGTACAGTAGGCCACTGCTCTACCTACCTCTGTGTCGTCAAGTATACTATCCATCCATACCTGTGGTGCATTTAAGTTTTTGTGTGCAGTATATATATACAGTAGTAGGACAGTGCATAATTTTGCTGACCACCAGTATATAATATATAGCAGTACGGTACAGTAGGCCACTGCTCTACCTACCTCTGTGTCGTCAAGTATACTATCCATCCATACCTGTGGTGCATTTAAGTTCTTGTGCGCAGTATATATATACAGTAGTAGGACAGTGCATAATTTTGCTGACCACCAGTATATAATATATAGCAGTACGGTACAGTAGGCCACTGCTCTACCTACCTCTGTGTCATCAAGTATACTATCCATCCATACCTGTGGTGCATTTAAGTTTTTGTGCGCAGTATATTCATACAGTAGTAGGACAGTGCATAATTTTGCTGACCACCAGTACATAATATATAGCAGTACCGAACAGTAGGCCACTGCTCTACCTACCTCTGTGTCGTCAAGTATACTATCCATCTGGACCTGTGGTGCATTTAAGTTTTTGTGCGCAGTATATATATACAGTAGTAGGACAGTGCATAATTTTGCTGACCACCAGTATATAATATTTAGCAGTACGGTACAGTAGGCCACTGCTCTACCTACCTCTGTGTCGTCAAGTATACTATCCATTCATACCTGTGGTGCATTTAAGTTTTTGTGCGCAGTATATATATACAGTAGTAGGACAGTGCATAATTTTTCTGACCACCAGTATATAATATATAGCAGTACGGTACAGTAGGCCACTGCTCTACCTACCTCTGTGTCGTCAAGTATACTATCCATCCATACCTGTGGTGCATTTAAGTTTTTGTGTGCAGTATATATATACAGTAGTAGGACAGTGCATAATTTTGCTGACCACCAGTATATAATATATAGCAGTACGGCACAGTAGGCCACTGCTCTACCTACCTCTGTGTCGTCAAGTATACTATCCATCCATACCTGTGGTGCATTTAAGTTTTTGTGCGCAGTATATATATACAGTAGTAGGACAGTGCATAATTTTGCTGACCACCAGTATATAATATATAGCAGTACGGTACAGTAGGCCACTGCTCTACCTACATCTGTGTCGTCAAGTATACTATCCATCCATACCTGTGGTGCATTTAAGTTTTGTGCGCAGTATATATATATACAGTAGTAGGACAGTGCATAATTTTGCTGACCACAAGTATATAATATATAGCAGTACGGTATAGTAGGCCACTGCTCTACCTACCACTGTGTCGTCAAGTATACTATCCATCCATACCTGTGGTCCATTTAAGTTTTTGTGTGCAGTATATATATACAGTAGAAGGACAGTGCATAATTTTGCTGACCACCAGTACATTATATATAGCAGTACAGTACAGTAGGCCACTGCTCTACCTACCTCTGTGTCATCAAGTATACTATCCATCCATACCTGTGGTGCATTTAAGTATTTGTGCGCAGTATATATTTACAGTAGTAGGACAGTGCATAATTTTGCTGACCACCAGTATATAATATAAAGCAGTACGGTACAGTAGGCCACTGCTCTACCTACCTCTGTGTCGTCAAGTATACTATCCATCAATACCTGTGGTGCATTTAAGTTTTTTGTGCGCAGTAAATATATACAGTAGTAGGACAGTGCATAATTTTGCTGACCACCAGTATATAATATATAGCAGTACGGTACAGTAGGCTACTGCTCTACCTACCTCTGTCGTCAAGTATACGATCCATCCATACCTGTGGTGCATTTAAGTTTTTGTGCGCAGTATATTTATACAGTAGTAGGACAGTGCATAATTTTGCTGACCACCAGTATATAATATATAGCAGTACGGAACAGTAGGCCACTGCTCTACCTACCTCTGTGTCGTCAAGTATACTATCCATCCGGACCTGTGGTGCATTTAAGTTTTTGTGCGCAGTATATATATACAGTAGTAGGACAGTGCATAATTTTGCTGACCACCAGTATATAATATTTAGCAGTACGGTACAGTAGGCCACTGCTCTACCTACCTCTGTGTCGTCAAGTATACTATCCATCCATACCTGTGGTGCATTTAAGTTTTTGTGCGCAGTATATATATATACAATAGAAGGACAGTGCATAATTTTGCTGACCACCAGTATATAATATATAGCAGTACGGTACAGTAGGCCACTGCTCTACCTACCTCTGTGTCGTCAAGTATACTATCCATCCATACCTGTGGTGCATTTAAGTTTTTGTGCGCAGTATATATATACAGTAGTAGGACAGTGCATAATTTTGCTGACCACCAGTATATAATATAAAGCAGTACGGTACAGTAGGCTACTGCTCTACCTACCTCTGTCGTCAAGTATACTATCCATCCATACCTGTGGTGCATTTAAGTTTTTGTGTGCTATATATATATACAGTAGTAGGACAGTGCATAATTTTGCTGACCACCAGTATATAATATATAGCAGTACGGTACAGTAGGCCACTGCTCTACCTACCTCTGTGTCGTCAAGTATACTATCCATCCATACCTGTGGTGCATTTAAGTTTTTGTGTGCAGTATATATATACAGTAGTAGGACAGTGCATAATTTTGCTGACCACCAGTATATAATATATAGCAGTACGGCACAGTAGGCCACTGCTCTACCTACCTCTGTGTCGTCAAGTATACTATCCATTCATACCTGTGGTGCATTTAAGTTTTTGTGCGCAGTATATATATACAGTAGTAGGACAGTGCATAATTTTGCTGACCACCAGTATATAATATATAGCAGTACGGTACAGTAGGCCACTGCTCTACCTACATCTATGTCGTCAAGTATACTATCCATCCATACCTGTGGTCCATTTAAGTTTTTGTGTGCAGTATATATATACAGTAGAAGGACAGTGCATAATTTTGCTGACCACCAGTACATTATATATAGCAGTACAGTACAGTAGGCCACTGCTCTACCTACCTCTGTGTCATCAAGTATACTATCCATCCATACCTGTGGTGCATTTAAGTATTTGTGCGCAGTATATATTTACAGTAGTAGGACAGTGCATAATTTTGCTGACCACCAGTATATAATATAAAGCAGTACGGTACAGTAGGCCACTGCTCTACCTACCTCTGTGTCGTCAAGTATACTATCCATCAATACCTGTGGTGCATTTAAGTTTTTTATGCGCAGTAAATATATACAGTAGTAGGACAGTGCATAATTTTGCTGACCACCAGTATATAATATATAGCAGTACGGTACAGTAGGCTACTGCTCTACCTACCTCTGTCGTCAAGTATACTATCCATCCATATCTGTGGTGCATTTAAGTTTTTGTGCGCAGTATATTTATACAGTAGTAGGACAGTGCATAATTTTGCTGACCACCAGTATATAATATATAGCAGTACGGAACAGTAGGCCACTGCTCTACCTACCTCTGTGTCGTCAAGTATACTATCCATCCGGACCTGTGGTGCATTTAAGTTTTTGTGCGCAGTATATATATACAGTAGTAGGACAGTGCATAATTTTGCTGACCACCAGTATATAATATTTAGCAGTACGGTACAGTAGGCCACTGCTCTACCTACCTCTGTGTCGTCAAGTATACTATCCATCCACACCTGTGGTGCATTTAAGTTTTTGTGCGCAGTATATATATATACAGTAGAAGGACAGTGCATAATTTTGCTGACCACCAGTATATAATATATAGCAGTACGGTACAGTAGGCCACTGCTCTACCTACCTCTGTGTCGTCAAGTATACTATCCATCCATACCTGTGGTGCATTTAAGTTTTTGTGTGCAGTATATATATACAGTAGTAGGACAGTGCATAATTTTGCTGACCACCAGTATATAATATATAGCAGTACGGTACAGTAGGCCACTGCTCTACCTACCTCTGTGTCATCAAGTATACTATCCATCCATACCTGTGGTGCATTTAAGTTTTTGTGTGCAGTATATATATACAGTAGTAGGACAGTGCATAATTTTGCTGACCACCAGTATATAATATTTAGCAGTACGGTACAGTAGGCCACTGCTCTACCTACCTCTATGTCGTCAAGTATACTATCCATCCATACCTGTGGTGCATTTAAGTTTTTGTGTGCAGTATATATATACAGTAGTAGGACAGTGCATAATTTTGCTGACCACAAGTATATAATATATAGCAGTACGGTACAGTAGGCCACTGCTCTACCTACCACTGTGTCGTCAAGTATACTATCCATCCATACCTGTGGTCCATTTAAGTTTTTGTGTGCAGTATATATATACAGTAGAAGGACAGTGCATAATTTTGCTGACCACCAGTACATTATATATAGCAGTACAGTACAGTAGGCCACTACTCTACCTACCTCTGTGTCATCAAGTATACTATCCATCCATACCTGTGATGCATTTAAGTTTTTGTGTGCAGTATATATATACAGTAGTAGGACAGTGCTTAATTTTGCTGACCACCAGTATATAATATATAGCAGTACGGTACAGTAGGCCACTGCTCTACCTACCTCTGTGTCGTCAAGTATACTATCCATCCATACCTGTGGTGCATTTAAGTTTTTGTGCGCAGTATATATATATACAGTAGTAGGACAGTGCATAATTTTGCTGACCACCAGTATATAATATATAGCAGTACGGTACAGTAGGCCACTGCTCTACTAACCTCTGTGTCGTCAAGTATACTATCCATCCATACCTGTGGTGCATTTCAGTTTTTGTGTGCAGTATATATATACAGTAGTAGGACAGTGCATAATTTTGCTGACCACCAGTATATAATATATAGCAGTACGGTACAGTAGGCCACTGCTCTACTTTCCTCTGTGTCGTCAAGTATACTATCCATCAATACCTGTGGTGCATTTAAGTTTTTTATGCGCAGTAAATATATACAGTAGTAGGACAGTGCATAATTTTGCTGACCACCAGTATATAATATATAGCAGTACGGTACAGTAGGCTACTGCTCTACCTACCTCTGTCGTCAAGTATACTATCCATCCATATCTGTGGTGCATTTAAGTTTTTGTGCGCAGTATATTTATACAGTAGTAGGACAGTGCATAATTTTGCTGACCACCAGTATATAATATATAGCAGTACGGAACAGTAGGCCACTGCTCTACCTACCTCTGTGTCGTCAAGTATACTATCCATCCGGACCTGTGGTGCATTTAAGTTTTTGTGCGCAGTATATATATACAGTAGTAGGACAGTGCATAATTTTGCTGACCACCAGTATATAATATTTAGCAGTACGGTACAGTAGGCCACTGCTCTACCTACCTCTGTGTCGTCAAGTATACTATCCATCCACACCTGTGGTGCATTTAAGTTTTTGTGCGCAGTATATATATATACAGTAGAAGGACAGTGCATAATTTTGCTGACCACCAGTATATAATATATAGCAGTACGGTACAGTAGGCCACTGCTCTACCTACCTCTGTGTCGTCAAGTATACTATCCATCCATACCTGTGGTGCATTTAAGTTTTTGTGTGCAGTATATATATACAGTAGTAGGACAGTGCATAATTTTGCTGACCACCAGTATATAATATATAGCAGTACGGTACAGTAGGCCACTGCTCTACCTACCTCTGTGTCATCAAGTATACTATCCATCCATACCTGTGGTGCATTTAAGTTTTTGTGTGCAGTATATATATACAGTAGTAGGACAGTGCATAATTTTGCTGACCACCAGTATATAATATTTAGCAGTACGGTACAGTAGGCCACTGCTCTACCTACCTCTATGTCGTCAAGTATACTATCCATCCATACCTGTGGTGCATTTAAGTTTTTGTGTGCAGTATATATATACAGTAGTAGGACAGTGCATAATTTTGCTGACCACAAGTATATAATATATAGCAGTACGGTACAGTAGGCCACTGCTCTACCTACCACTGTGTCGTCAAGTATACTATCCATCCATACCTGTGGTCCATTTAAGTTTTTGTGTGCAGTATATATATACAGTAGAAGGACAGTGCATAATTTTGCTGACCACCAGTACATTATATATAGCAGTACAGTACAGTAGGCCACTACTCTACCTACCTCTGTGTCATCAAGTATACTATCCATCCATACCTGTGATGCATTTAAGTTTTTGTGTGCAGTATATATATACAGTAGTAGGACAGTGCTTAATTTTGCTGACCACCAGTATATAATATATAGCAGTACGGTACAGTAGGCCACTGCTCTACCTACCTCTGTGTCGTCAAGTATACTATCCATCCATACCTGTGGTGCATTTAAGTTTTTGTGCGCAGTATATATATATACAGTAGTAGGACAGTGCATAATTTTGCTGACCACCAGTATATAATATATAGCAGTACGGTACAGTAGGCCACTGCTCTACTAACCTCTGTGTCGTCAAGTATACTATCCATCCATACCTGTGGTGCATTTCAGTTTTTGTGTGCAGTATATATATACAGTAGTAGGACAGTGCATAATTTTGCTGACCACCAGTATATAATATATAGCAGTACGGTACAGTAGGCCACTGCTCTACTTTCCTCTGTGTCGTCAAGTATACTATTCATCCATACCTGTGGTGCATTTAAGTTTTTTGTGCGCAGTAAATATATACAGTAGTAGGACAGTGCATAATTTTGCTGACCACCAGTATATAATATATAGCAGTACGGTACAGTAGGCTACTGCTCTACCTACCTCTGTGTCGTCAAGTATACTATCCATCCATACCTGTGGTGCATTTAAGTTTTTGTGCGCAGTAAATATATACAGTAGTAGGACAGTGCATAATTTTGCTGACCACCAGTATATAATATATAGCAGTACGGTACAGTGGGCTACTGCTCTACCTACCTCTGTCGTCAAGTATACTATCCATCCATACCTGTGGTGCATTTAAGTTTTTGTGCGCAGTATATTTATACAGTAGTAGGACAGTGCATAATTTTGCTGACCACCAGTATATAATATATAGCAGTACGGAACAGTAGGCCACTGCTCTACCTACCTCTGTGTCGTCAAGTATACTATCCATCCATACCTGTGGTGCATTTAAGTTTTTGTGCGCAGTATATATATACAGTAGTAGGACAGTGCATAATTTTGCTGACCACCAGTATATAATATTAAGCAGTACGGTACAGTAGGCCACTGCTCTACCTACCTCTGTGTCGTCAAGTATACTATCCATCCATACCTGTGGTGCATTTAAGTTTTTGTGCGCAGCATATATATACAGTAGTAGGACAGTGCATAATTTTGCTGACCACCAGTATATAATATATAGCAGTACAGTACAGTAGGCCACTGCTCTACCTACCTCTGTGTCGTCAAGTATACTATCCATCCATACCTGTGGTGCATTTAAGTTTTTGTGTGCAGTATATATATACAGTAGTAGGACAGTGCATAATTTTGCTGACCACCAGTATATAATATATAGCAGTACGGTACAGTAGGCCACTGCTCTACCTACCTCTGTGTCGTCAAGTATACTATCCATCCATACCTGTGGTGCATTTAAGTTTTTGTGCGCAGTATATATATACAGTAGTAGGACAGTGCATAATTTTGCTGACCACCAGTATATAATATTTAGCAGTACGGTACAGAAGGCCACTTCTCTACCTACCTCTGTGTTGTCAAGTATACTATCCATCCATACCTGTGGTGCATTTAAGTTTTTGTGCGCAGTATATATATACAGTAGTAGGACAGTGCATAATTTTGCTGACCACCAGTATATAATATATAGCAGTACAGTACAGTAGGCCACTGCTCTACCTACCTCTGTGTCGTCAAGTATACTATCCATCCATACCTGTGGTGCATTTAAGTTTTTGTGTGCAGTATATATATACAGTAGTAAGACAGTGCATAATTTTGCTGACCACCAGTATATAATATATAGCAGTACGGTACAGTAGGCCACTGCTCTACCTACCTCTGTGTCGTCAAGTATACTATCCATCCATACCTGTGGTGCATTTAAGTTTTTGTGCGCAGTATATATATACAGTAGTAGGACAGTGCATAATTTTGCTGACCACCAGTATATAATATAAAGCAGTACAGTACAGTAGGCCACTGCTCTACCTACCTCTGTGTCGTCAAGTATACTATCCATCTGGACCTGTGGTGCATTTAAGTTTTTGTGCGCAGTATATATATACAGTAGTAGGACAGTGCATAATTTTGCTGACCACCAGTATATAATATTTAGCAGTACGGTACAGTAGGCCACTGCTCTACCTACCTCTGTGTCGTCAAGTATACTATCCATTCATACCTGTGGTGCATTTAAGTTTTTGTGCGCAGTATATATATACAGTAGTAGGACAGTGCATAATTTTTCTGACCACCAGTATATAATATATAGCAGTACGGTACAGTAGGCCACTGCTCTACCTACCTCTGTGTCGTCAAGTATACTATCCATCCATACCTGTGGTGCATTTAAGTTTTTGTGTGCAGTATATATATACAGTAGTAGGACAGTGCATAATTTTGCTGACCACCAGTATATAATATATAGCAGTACGGCACAGTAGGCCACTGCTCTACCTACCTCTGTGTCGTCAAGTATACTATCCATCCATACCTGTGGTGCATTTAAGTTTTTGTGCGCAGTATATATATACAGTAGTAGGACAGTGCATAATTTTGCTGACCACCAGTATATAATATATAGCAGTACGGTACAGTAGGCCACTGCTCTACCTACATCTGTGTCGTCAAGTATACTATCCATCCATACCTGTGGTGCATTTAAGTTTTGTGCGCAGTATATTTATATACAGTAGTAGGACAGTGCATAATTTTGCTGACCACAAGTATATAATATATAGCAGTACGGTATAGTAGGCCACTGCTCTACCTACCACTGTGTCGTCAAGTATACTATCCATCCATACCTGTGGTCCATTTAAGTTTTTGTGTGCAGTATATATATACAGTAGAAGGACAGTGCATAATTTTGCTGACCACCAGTACATTATATATAGCAGTACAGTACAGTAGGCCACTGCTCTACCTACCTCTGTGTCATCAAGTATACTATCCATCCATACCTGTGGTGCATTTAAGTATTTGTGCGCAGTATATATTTACAGTAGTAGGACAGTGCATAATTTTGCTGACCACCAGTATATAATATAAAGCAGTACGGTACAGTAGGCCACTGCTCTACCTACCTCTGTGTCGTCAAGTATACTATCCATCAATACCTGTGGTGCATTTAAGTTTTTTGTGCGCAGTAAATATATACAGTAGTAGGACAGTGCATAATTTTGCTGACCACCAGTATATAATATATAGCAGTACGGTACAGTAGGCTACTGCTCTACCTACCTCTGTCGTCAAGTATACGATCCATCCATACCTGTGGTGCATTTAAGTTTTTGTGCGCAGTATATTTATACAGTAGTAGGACAGTGCATAATTTTGCTGACCACCAGTATATAATATATAGCAGTACGGAACAGTAGGCCACTGCTCTACCTACCTCTGTGTCGTCAAGTATACTATCCATCCGGACCTGTGGTGCATTTAAGTTTTTGTGCGCAGTATATATATACAGTAGTAGGACAGTGCATAATTTTGCTGACCACCAGTATATAATATTTAGCAGTACGGTACAGTAGGCCACTGCTCTACCTACCTCTGTGTCGTCAAGTATACTATCCATCCATACCTGTGGTGCATTTAAGTTTTTGTGCGCAGTATATATATATACAATAGAAGGACAGTGCATAATTTTGCTGACCACCAGTATATAATATATAGCAGTACGGTACAGTAGGCCACTGCTCTACCTACCTCTGTGTCGTCAAGTATACTATCCATCCATACCTGTGGTGCATTTAAGTTTTTGTGCGCAGTATATATATACAGTAGTAGGACAGTGCATAATTTTGCTGACCACCAGTATATAATATAAAGCAGTACGGTACAGTAGGCTACTGCTCTACCTACCTCTGTCGTCAAGTATACTATCCATCCATACCTGTGGTGCATTTAAGTTTTTGTGTGCTATATATATATACAGTAGTAGGACAGTGCATAATTTTGCTGACCACCAGTATATAATATATAGCAGTACGGTACAGTAGGCCACTGCTCTACCTACCTCTGTGTCGTCAAGTATACTATCCATCCATACCTGTGGTGCATTTAAGTTTTTGTGCGCAGTATATATATACAGTAGTAGGACAGTGCATAATTTTGCTGACCACCAGTATATAATATATAGCAGTACGGTACAGTAGGCCACTGCTCTACTAACCTCTGTGTTGTCAAGTATACTATCCATCCATACCTGTGGTGCATTTCAGTTTTTGTGTGCAGTATATATATACAGTAGTAGGACAGTGCATAATTTTGCTGACCACCAGTATATAATATATAGCAGTACGGTACAGTAGGCCACTGCTCTACTTACCTCTGTGTCGTCAAGTATACTATTCATCCATACCTGTGGTGCATTTAAGTTTTTTGTGCGCAGTAAATATATACAGTAGTAGGACAGTGCATAATTTTGCTGACCACCAGTATATAATATATAGCAGTACGGTACAGTAGGCTACTGCTCTACCTACCTCTGTGTCGTCAAGTATACTATCCATCCATACCTGTGGTGCATTTAAGTTTTTGTGCGCAGTAAATATATACAGTAGTAGGACAGTGCATAATTTTGCTGACCACCAGTATATAATATATAGCAGTACGGTACAGTGGGCTACTGCTCTACCTACCTCTGTCGTCAAGTATACTATCCATCCATACCTGTGGTGCATTTAAGTTTTTGTGCGCAGTATATTTATACAGTAGTAGGACAGTGCATAATTTTGCTGACCACCAGTATATAATATATAGCAGTACGGAACAGTAGGCCACTGCTCTACCTACCTCTGTGTCGTCAAGTATACTATCCATCCATACCTGTGGTGCATTTAAGTTTTTGTGCGCAGTATATATATACAGTAGTAGGACAGTGCATAATTTTGCTGACCACCAGTATATAATATTAAGCAGTACAGTACAGTAGGCCACTGCTCTACCTACCTCTGTGTCGTCAAGTATACTATCCATCCATACCTGTGGTGCATTTAAGTTTTTGTGCGCAGCATATATATACAGTAGTAGGACAGTGCATAATTTTGCTGACCACCAGTATATAATATATAGCAGTACGGTACAGTAGGCCACTGCTCTACCTACCTCTGTGTCGTCAAGTATACTATCCATCCATACCTGTGGTGCATTTAAGTTTTTGTGTGCAGTATATATATACAGTAGTAGGACAGTGCATAATTTTGCTGACCACCAGTATATAATATATAGCAGTACGGTACAGTAGGCCACTGCTCTACCTACCTCTGTGTCGTCAAGTATACTATCCATCCATACCTGTGGTGCATTTAAGTTTTTGTGCGCAGTATATATATACAGTAGTAGGACAGTGCATAATTTTGCTGACCACCAGTATATAATATTTAGCAGTACGGTACAGAAGGCCACTGCTCTACCTACCTCTGTGTCGTCAAGTATACTATCCATCCATACCTGTGGTGCATTTAAGTTTTTGTGCGCAGTATATATATACAGTAGTAGGACAGTGCATAATTTTGCTGACCACCAGTATATAATATATAGCAGTACAGTACAGTAGGCCACTGCTCTACCTACCTCTGTGTCGTCAAGTATACTATCCATCCATACCTGTGGTGCATTTAAGTTTTTGTGCGCAGTATATATATACAGTAGTAGGACAGTGCATAATTTTGCTGACCACCAGTATATAATATTTAGCAGTACGGTACAGTAGGCCACTGCTCTACCTACCTCTGTGTCGTCAAGTATACTATCCATCCATACCTGTGGTGCATTTAAGTTTTTGTGCGCAGTATATATATACAGTAGTAGGACAGTGCATAATTTTGCTGACCACCAGTATATGATATATAGCAGTACGGTACAGTAGGCCACTGCTCTACCTACCTCTGTGTCAAGTATACTATCCATCCATACCTGTGGTGCATTTAAGTTTTTGTGTGCAGTATATATATACAGTAGTAGGACAGTGCATAATTTTGCTGACCACCAGTATATAATATATAGCAGTACGGTACAGTAGGCCACTGCTCTACCTACCTCTGTGTCGTCAAGTATACTATCCATCCATACCTGTGGTGCATTTAAGTTTTTGTGCGCAGTATATATATACAGTAGTAGGACAGTGCATAATTTTGCTGACCACCAGTATATAATATTTAGCAGTACGGTACAGTAGGCCACTGCTCTACCTACCTCTGTGTCGTCAAGTATACTATCCATCCATACCTGTGGTGCATTTAAGTTTTTGTGCGCAGTATATATATACAGTAGTAGGACAGTGCATAATTTTGCTGACCACCAGTATATAATATATAGCAGTACGGTACAGTAGGCCACTGCTCTACCTACCTCTGTGTCGTCAAGTATACTATCCATCCATACCTGTGGTGCATTTAAGTTTTTGTGTGCAGTATATATATACAGTAGTAGGACAGTGCATAATTTTGCTGACCACCAGTATATAATATATAGCAGTACGGTACAGTAGGCCACTGCTCTACCTACCTCTGTGTCATCAAGTATACTATCCATCCATACCTGTGGTGCATTTAAGTTTTTGTGCGCAGTATATATATACAGTAGTAGGACAGTGCATAATTTTGCTGACCACCAGTATATAATATTTAGCAGTACGGTACAGTAGGCCACTGCTCTACCTACCTCTGTGTCGTCAAGTATACTATCCATCCATACCTGTGGTGCATTTAAGTTTTTGTGCGCAGTATATATATACAGTAGTAGGACAGTGCATAATTTTGCTGACCACCAGTATATAATATATAGCAGTACAGTACAGTAGGCCACTGCTCTACCTACCTCTGTGTCATCAAGTATACTATCCATCCATACCTGTGGTGCATTTAAGTTTTTGTGTGCAGTATATATATACAGTAGTAGGACAGTGCATAATTTTGCTGACCACCAGTATATAATATATAGCAGTACGGTACAGTAGGCCACTGCTCTACCTACCTCTGTGTCATCAAGTATACTATCCATCCATACCTGTGGTGCATTTAAGTTTTTGTGCGCAGTATATATATACAGTAGTAGGACAGTGCATAATTTTGCTGACCACCAGTATATAATATTTAGCAGTACGGTACAGTAGGCCACTGCTCTACCTACCTCTGTGTCGTCAAGTATACTATCCATCCATACCTGTGGTGCATTTAAGTTTTTGTGCGCAGTATATATATACAGTAGTAGGACAGTGCATAATTTTGCTGACCACCAGTATATAATATATAGCAGTACAGTACAGTAGGCCACTGCTCTACCTACCTCTGTGTCATCAAGTATACTATCCATCCATACCTGTGGTGCATTTAAGTTTTTGTGTGCAGTATATATATACAGTAGTAGGACAGTGCATAATTTTGCTGACCACCAGTATATAATATATAGCAGTACGGTACAGTAGGCCACTGCTCTACCTACCTCTGTGTCATCAAGTATACTATCCATCCATACCTGTGGTGCATTTAAGTTTTTGTGCGCAGTATATATATACAGTAGTAGGACAGTGCATAATTTTGCTGACCACCAGTATATAATATTTAGCAGTACGGTACAGTAGGCCACTGCTCTACCTACCTCTGTGTCGTCAAGTATACTATCCATCCATACCTGTGGTGCATTTAAGTTTTTGTGCGCAGTATATATGTACAGTAGTAGGACAGTGCATAATTTTGCTGACCACCAGTATATAATATATAGCAGTACAGTACAGTAGGCCACTGCTCTACCTACCTCTGTGTCGTCAAGTATACTATGCATCCATACCTGTGGTGCATTTAAGTTTTTGTGTGCAGTATATATATACAGTAGTAGGACAGTGCATAATTTTGCTGACCACCAGTATATAATATATAGCAGTACGGTACAGTAGGCCACTGCTCTACCTACCTCTGTGTCGTCAAGTATACTATCCATCCATACCTGTGGTGCATTTAAGTACTTGTGCGCAGTATATATATACAGTAGTAGGACAGTGCATAATTTTGCTGACCACCAGTATATAATATATAGCAGTATGGTACAGTAGGCCACTGCTCTACCTACCTCTGTGTCATCAAGTATACTATCCATCCATACCTGTGGTGCATTTAAGTTTTTGTGTGCAGTATATATATACAGTAGTAGGACAGTGCATAATTTTGCTGACCACCAGTATATAATATATAGCAGTACGGTACAGTAGGCTACTGCTCTACCTACCTCTGTGTCGTCAAGTATACTATCCATCCATACCTGTGGTGCATTTAAGTTTTTGTGCGCAGTATATATATACAGTAGTAGGACAGTGCATAATTTTGCTGACCACCAGTATATAATATATAGCAGTACGGTACAGTAGGCCACTGCTATACCTACCTCTGTGTCGTCAAGTATACTATCCATCCATACCTGTGGTGCATTTAAGTTTTTGTGCGCAGTAAATATATACAGTAGTAGGACAGTGCATTATTTTGCTGACCACCAGTATATAATATATAGCAGTACGGTACAGTGGGCTACTGCTCTACCTACCTCTGTCGTCAAGTATACTATCCATCCATACCTGTGGTGCATTTAAGTTTTTGTGCGCAGTATATTTATACAGTAGTAGGACAGTGCATAATTTTGCTGACCACCAGTATATAATATATAGCAGTACGGAACAGTAGGCCACTGCTCTACCTACCTCTGTGTCGTCAAGTATACTATCCATCCATACCTGTGGTGCATTTAAGTTTTTGTGCGCAGTATATATATACAGTAGTAGGACAGTGCATAATTTTGCTGACCACCAGTATATAATATTAAGCAGTACGGTACAGTAGGCCACTGCTCTACCTACCTCTGTGTCGTCAAGTATACTATCCATCCATACCTGTGGTGCATTTAAGTTTTTGTGCGCAGTATATATATACAGTAGTAGGACAGTGCATAATTTTGCTGACCACCAGTATATAATATATAGCAGTACGGTACAGTAGGCCACTGCTCTACCTACCTCTGTGTCGTCAAGTATACTATCCATCCATACCTTTGGTGCATTTAAGTTTTTGTGTGCAGTATATATATACAGTAGTAGGACAGTGCATAATTTTGCTGACCACCAGTATATAATATATAGCAGTACGGAACAGTAGGCCACTGCTCTACCTACCTCTGTGTCGTCAAGTATACTATCCATCCATACCTGTGGTGCATTTAAGTTTTTGTGCGCAGTATATATATACAGTAGTAGGACAGTGCATAATTTTGCTGACCACCAGTATATAATATTTAGCAGTACGGTACAGAAGGCCACTGCTCTACCTACCTCTGTGTCGTCAAGTATACTATCCATCCATACCTGTGGTGCATTTAAGTTTTTGTGCGCAGTATATATATACAGTAGTAGGACAGTGCATAATTTTGCTGACCACCAGTATATAATATATAGCAGTACAGTACAGTAGGCCACTGCTCTACCTACCTCTGTGTCGTCAAGTATACTATCCATCCATACCTGTGGTGCATTTAAGTTTTTGTGTGCAGTATATATATATACAGTAGTAAGACAGTGCATAATTTTGCTGACCACCAGTATATAATATATAGCAGTACGGTACAGTAGGCCACTGCTCTACCTACCTCTGTGTCGTCAAGTATACTATCCATCCATACCTGTGGTGCATTTAAGTTTTTGTGTGCAGTATATATATATACAGTAGTAAGACAGTGCATAATTTTGCTGACCACCAGTATATAATATATAGCAGTACGGTACAGTGGGCTACTGCTCTACCTACCTCTGTCGTCAAGTATACTATCCATCCATACCTGTGGTGCATTTAAGTTTTTGTGCGCAGTATATTTATACAGTAGTAGGACAGTGCATAATTTTGCTGACCACCAGTATATAATATATAGCAGTACGGAACAGTAGGCCACTGCTCTACCTACCTCTGTGTCGTCAAGTATACTATCCATCCATACCTGTGGTGCATTTAAGTTTTTGTGCGCAGTATATATATACAGTAGTAGGACAGTGCATAATTTTGCTGACCACCAGTATATAATATTAAGCAGTACAGTACAGTAGGCCACTGCTCTACCTACCTCTGTGTCGTCAAGTATACTATCCATCCATACCTGTGGTGCATTTAAGTTTTTGTGCGCAGCATATATATACAGTAGTAGGACAGTGCATAATTTTGCTGACCACCAGTATATAATATATAGCAGTACGGTACAGTAGGCCACTGCTCTACCTACCTCTGTGTCGTCAAGTATACTATCCATCCATACCTGTGGTGCATTTAAGTTTTTGTGTGCAGTATATATATACAGTAGTAGGACAGTGCATAATTTTGCTGACCACCAGTATATAATATATAGCAGTACGGTACAGTAGGCCACTGCTCTACCTACCTCTGTGTCGTCAAGTATACTATCCATCCATACCTGTGGTGCATTTAAGTTTTTGTGCGCAGTATATATATACAGTAGTAGGACAGTGCATAATTTTGCTGACCACCAGTATATAATATTTAGCAGTACGGTACAGAAGGCCACTGCTCTACCTACCTCTGTGTCGTCAAGTATACTATCCATCCATACCTGTGGTGCATTTAAGTTTTTGTGCGCAGTATATATATACAGTAGTAGGACAGTGCATAATTTTGCTGACCACCAGTATATAATATATAGCAGTACAGTACAGTAGGCCACTGCTCTACCTACCTCTGTGTCGTCAAGTATACTATCCATCCATACCTGTGGTGCATTTAAGTTTTTGTGCGCAGTATATATATACAGTAGTAGGACAGTGCATAATTTTGCTGACCACCAGTATATAATATTTAGCAGTACGGTACAGTAGGCCACTGCTCTACCTACCTCTGTGTCGTCAAGTATACTATCCATCCATACCTGTGGTGCATTTAAGTTTTTGTGCGCAGTATATATATACAGTAGTAGGACAGTGCATAATTTTGCTGACCACCAGTATATGATATATAGCAGTACGGTACAGTAGGCCACTGCTCTACCTACCTCTGTGTCAAGTATACTATCCATCCATACCTGTGGTGCATTTAAGTTTTTGTGTGCAGTATATATATACAGTAGTAGGACAGTGCATAATTTTGCTGACCACCAGTATATAATATATAGCAGTACGGTACAGTAGGCCACTGCTCTACCTACCTCTGTGTCGTCAAGTATACTATCCATCCATACCTGTGGTGCATTTAAGTTTTTGTGCGCAGTATATATATACAGTAGTAGGACAGTGCATAATTTTGCTGACCACCAGTATATAATATTTAGCAGTACGGTACAGTAGGCCACTGCTCTACCTACCTCTGTGTCGTCAAGTATACTATCCATCCATACCTGTGGTGCATTTAAGTTTTTGTGCGCAGTATATATATACAGTAGTAGGACAGTGCATAATTTTGCTGACCACCAGTATATAATATATAGCAGTACGGTACAGTAGGCCACTGCTCTACCTACCTCTGTGTCGTCAAGTATACTATCCATCCATACCTGTGGTGCATTTAAGTTTTTGTGTGCAGTATATATATACAGTAGTAGGACAGTGCATAATTTTGCTGACCACCAGTATATAATATATAGCAGTACGGTACAGTAGGCCACTGCTCTACCTACCTCTGTGTCATCAAGTATACTATCCATCCATACCTGTGGTGCATTTAAGTTTTTGTGCGCAGTATATATATACAGTAGTAGGACAGTGCATAATTTTGCTGACCACCAGTATATAATATTTAGCAGTACGGTACAGTAGGCCACTGCTCTACCTACCTCTGTGTCGTCAAGTATACTATCCATCCATACCTGTGGTGCATTTAAGTTTTTGTGCGCAGTATATATATACAGTAGTAGGACAGTGCATAATTTTGCTGACCACCAGTATATAATATATAGCAGTACAGTACAGTAGGCCACTGCTCTACCTACCTCTGTGTCATCAAGTATACTATCCATCCATACCTGTGGTGCATTTAAGTTTTTGTGTGCAGTATATATATACAGTAGTAGGACAGTGCATAATTTTGCTGACCACCAGTATATAATATATAGCAGTACGGTACAGTAGGCCACTGCTCTACCTACCTCTGTGTCATCAAGTATACTATCCATCCATACCTGTGGTGCATTTAAGTTTTTGTGCGCAGTATATATATACAGTAGTAGGACAGTGCATAATTTTGCTGACCACCAGTATATAATATTTAGCAGTACGGTACAGTAGGCCACTGCTCTACCTACCTCTGTGTCGTCAAGTATACTATCCATCCATACCTGTGGTGCATTTAAGTTTTTGTGCGCAGTATATATATACAGTAGTAGGACAGTGCATAATTTTGCTGACCACCAGTATATAATATATAGCAGTACAGTACAGTAGGCCACTGCTCTACCTACCTCTGTGTCATCAAGTATACTATCCATCCATACCTGTGGTGCATTTAAGTTTTTGTGTGCAGTATATATATACAGTAGTAGGACAGTGCATAATTTTGCTGACCACCAGTATATAATATATAGCAGTACGGTACAGTAGGCCACTGCTCTACCTACCTCTGTGTCATCAAGTATACTATCCATCCATACCTGTGGTGCATTTAAGTTTTTGTGCGCAGTATATATATACAGTAGTAGGACAGTGCATAATTTTGCTGACCACCAGTATATAATATTTAGCAGTACGGTACAGTAGGCCACTGCTCTACCTACCTCTGTGTCGTCAAGTATACTATCCATCCATACCTGTGGTGCATTTAAGTTTTTGTGCGCAGTATATATGTACAGTAGTAGGACAGTGCATAATTTTGCTGACCACCAGTATATAATATATAGCAGTACAGTACAGTAGGCCACTGCTCTACCTACCTCTGTGTCGTCAAGTATACTATCCATCCATACCTGTGGTGCATTTAAGTTTTTGTGTGCAGTATATATATACAGTAGTAGGACAGTGCTTAATTTTGCTGACCACCAGTATATAATATATAGCAGTACGGTACAGTAGGCCACTGCTCTACCTACCTCTGTGTCGTCAAGTATACTATCCATCCATACCTGTGGTGCATTTAAGTTTTTGTGTGCAGTATATATATACAGTAGTAGGACAGTGCATAATTTTGCTGACCACCAGTATATAATATATAGCAGTACGGTACAGTAGGCCACTGCTCTACTTACCTCTGTGTCGTCAAGTATACTATTCATCCATACCTGTGGTGCATTTAAGTTTTTTGTGCGCAGTAAATATATACAGTAGTAGGACAGTGCATAATTTTGCTGACCACCAGTATATAATATATAGCAGTACGGTACAGTAGGCCACTGCTATACCTACCTCTGTGTCGTCAAGTATACTATCCATCCATACCTGTGGTGCATTTAAGTTTTTGTGCGCAGTATATATATACAGTAGTAGGACAGTGCATAATTTTGCTGACCACCAGTATATAATATATAGCAGTACGGTACAGTAGGCCACTGCTCTACCTACTTCTGTGTCGTCAAGTATACTATCCATCCATACCTGTGGTGCATTTAAGTTTTTGTGCGCAGTAAATATATACAGTAGTAGGACAGTGCATAATTTTGCTGACCACCAGTATATAATATATAGCAGTACGGTACAGTGGGCTACTGCTCTACCTACCTCTGTCGTCAAGTATACTATCCATCCATACCTGTGGTGCATTTAAGTTTTTGTGCGCAGTATATTTATACAGTAGTAGGACAGTGCATAATTTTGCTGACCACCAGTATATAATATATAGCAGTACGGAACAGTAGGCCACTGCTCTACCTACCTCTGTGTCGTCAAGTATACTATCCATCCATACCTGTGGTGCATTTAAGTTTTTGTGCGCAGTATATATATACAGTAGTAGGACAGTGCATAATTTTGCTGACCACCAGTATATAATATATAGCAGTACGGTACAGTAGGCCACTGCTCTACCTACCTCTGTGTCGTCAAGTATACTATCCATCCATACCTTTGGTGCATTTAAGTTTTTGTGTGCAGTATATATATACAGTAGTAGGACAGTGCATAATTTTGCTGACCACCAGTATATAATATATAGCAGTACGGAACAGTAGGCCACTGCTCTACCTACCTCTGTGTCGTCAAGTATACTATCCATCCATACCTGTGGTGCATTTAAGTTTTTGTGCGCAGTATATATATACAGTAGTAGGACAGTGCATAATTTTGCTGACCACCAGTATATAATATTTAGCAGTACGGTACAGAAGGCCACTGCTCTACCTACCTCTGTGTCGTCAAGTATACTATCCATCCATACCTGTGGTGCATTTAAGTTTTTGTGCGCAGTATATATATACAGTAGTAGGACAGTGCATAATTTTGCTGACCACCAGTATATAATATATAGCAGTACAGTACAGTAGGCCACTGCTCTACCTACCTCTGTGTCGTCAAGTATACTATCCATCCATACCTGTGGTGCATTTAAGTTTTTGTGTGCAGTATATATATATACAGTAGTAAGACAGTGCATAATTTTGCTGACCACCAGTATATAATATATAGCAGTACGGTACAGTAGGCCACTGCTCTACCTACCTCTGTGTCGTCAAGTATACTATCCATCCATACCTGTGGTGCATTTAAGTTTTTGTGTGCAGTATATATATATACAGTAGTAAGACAGTGCATAATTTTGCTGACCACCAGTATATAATATATAGCAGTACGGTACAGTGGGCTACTGCTCTACCTACCTCTGTCGTCAAGTATACTATCCATCCATACCTGTGGTGCATTTAAGTTTTTGTGCGCAGTATATTTATACAGTAGTAGGACAGTGCATAATTTTGCTGACCACCAGTATATAATATATAGCAGTACGGAACAGTAGGCCACTGCTCTACCTACCTCTGTGTCGTCAAGTATACTATCCATCCATACCTGTGGTGCATTTAAGTTTTTGTGCGCAGTATATATATACAGTAGTAGGACAGTGCATAATTTTGCTGACCACCAGTATATAATATTAAGCAGTACAGTACAGTAGGCCACTGCTCTACCTACCTCTGTGTCGTCAAGTATACTATC
Source organism: Pseudophryne corroboree (assembly GCF_028390025.1). NCBI lineage: Eukaryota > Metazoa > Chordata > Amphibia > Anura > Myobatrachidae > Pseudophryne > Pseudophryne corroboree. The sequence goes on from NC_086446.1 coordinate 642,139,711, forward strand.
CATCCATACCTGTGGTGCATTTAAGTTTTTGTGCGCAGCATATATATACAGTAGTAGGACAGTGCATAATTTTGCTGACCACCAGTATATAATATATAGCAGTACGGTACAGTAGGCCACTGCTCTACCTACCTCTGTGTCGTCAAGTATACTATCCATCCATACCTGTGGTGCATTTAAGTTTTTGTGTGCAGTATATATATACAGTAGTAGGACAGTGCATAATTTTGCTGACCACCAGTATATAATATATAGCAGTACGGTACAGTAGGCCACTGCTCTACCTACCTCTGTGTCGTCAAGTATACTATCCATCCATACCTGTGGTGCATTTAAGTTTTTGTGCGCAGTATATATATACAGTAGTAGGACAGTGCATAATTTTGCTGACCACCAGTATATAATATTTAGCAGTACGGTACAGAAGGCCACTGCTCTACCTACCTCTGTGTCGTCAAGTATACTATCCATCCATACCTGTGGTGCATTTAAGTTTTTGTGCGCAGTATATATATACAGTAGTAGGACAGTGCATAATTTTGCTGACCACCAGTATATAATATATAGCAGTACAGTACAGTAGGCCACTGCTCTACCTACCTCTGTGTCGTCAAGTATACTATCCATCCATACCTGTGGTGCATTTAAGTTTTTGTGCGCAGTATATATATACAGTAGTAGGACAGTGCATAATTTTGCTGACCACCAGTATATAATATTTAGCAGTACGGTACAGTAGGCCACTGCTCTACCTACCTCTGTGTCGTCAAGTATACTATCCATCCATACCTGTGGTGCATTTAAGTTTTTGTGCGCAGTATATATATACAGTAGTAGGACAGTGCATAATTTTGCTGACCACCAGTATATGATATATAGCAGTACGGTACAGTAGGCCACTGCTCTACCTACCTCTGTGTCAAGTATACTATCCATCCATACCTGTGGTGCATTTAAGTTTTTGTGTGCAGTATATATATACAGTAGTAGGACAGTGCATAATTTTGCTGACCACCAGTATATAATATATAGCAGTACGGTACAGTAGGCCACTGCTCTACCTACCTCTGTGTCGTCAAGTATACTATCCATCCATACCTGTGGTGCATTTAAGTTTTTGTGCGCAGTATATATATACAGTAGTAGGACAGTGCATAATTTTGCTGACCACCAGTATATAATATTTAGCAGTACGGTACAGTAGGCCACTGCTCTACCTACCTCTGTGTCGTCAAGTATACTATCCATCCATACCTGTGGTGCATTTAAGTTTTTGTGCGCAGTATATATATACAGTAGTAGGACAGTGCATAATTTTGCTGACCACCAGTATATAATATATAGCAGTACGGTACAGTAGGCCACTGCTCTACCTACCTCTGTGTCGTCAAGTATACTATCCATCCATACCTGTGGTGCATTTAAGTTTTTGTGTGCAGTATATATATACAGTAGTAGGACAGTGCATAATTTTGCTGACCACCAGTATATAATATATAGCAGTACGGTACAGTAGGCCACTGCTCTACCTACCTCTGTGTCATCAAGTATACTATCCATCCATACCTGTGGTGCATTTAAGTTTTTGTGCGCAGTATATATATACAGTAGTAGGACAGTGCATAATTTTGCTGACCACCAGTATATAATATTTAGCAGTACGGTACAGTAGGCCACTGCTCTACCTACCTCTGTGTCGTCAAGTATACTATCCATCCATACCTGTGGTGCATTTAAGTTTTTGTGCGCAGTATATATATACAGTAGTAGGACAGTGCATAATTTTGCTGACCACCAGTATATAATATATAGCAGTACAGTACAGTAGGCCACTGCTCTACCTACCTCTGTGTCATCAAGTATACTATCCATCCATACCTGTGGTGCATTTAAGTTTTTGTGTGCAGTATATATATACAGTAGTAGGACAGTGCATAATTTTGCTGACCACCAGTATATAATATATAGCAGTACGGTACAGTAGGCCACTGCTCTACCTACCTCTGTGTCATCAAGTATACTATCCATCCATACCTGTGGTGCATTTAAGTTTTTGTGCGCAGTATATATATACAGTAGTAGGACAGTGCATAATTTTGCTGACCACCAGTATATAATATTTAGCAGTACGGTACAGTAGGCCACTGCTCTACCTACCTCTGTGTCGTCAAGTATACTATCCATCCATACCTGTGGTGCATTTAAGTTTTTGTGCGCAGTATATATATACAGTAGTAGGACAGTGCATAATTTTGCTGACCACCAGTATATAATATATAGCAGTACAGTACAGTAGGCCACTGCTCTACCTACCTCTGTGTCATCAAGTATACTATCCATCCATACCTGTGGTGCATTTAAGTTTTTGTGTGCAGTATATATATACAGTAGTAGGACAGTGCATAATTTTGCTGACCACCAGTATATAATATATAGCAGTACGGTACAGTAGGCCACTGCTCTACCTACCTCTGTGTCATCAAGTATACTATCCATCCATACCTGTGGTGCATTTAAGTTTTTGTGCGCAGTATATATATACAGTAGTAGGACAGTGCATAATTTTGCTGACCACCAGTATATAATATTTAGCAGTACGGTACAGTAGGCCACTGCTCTACCTACCTCTGTGTCGTCAAGTATACTATCCATCCATACCTGTGGTGCATTTAAGTTTTTGTGCGCAGTATATATGTACAGTAGTAGGACAGTGCATAATTTTGCTGACCACCAGTATATAATATATAGCAGTACAGTACAGTAGGCCACTGCTCTACCTACCTCTGTGTCGTCAAGTATACTATCCATCCATACCTGTGGTGCATTTAAGTTTTTGTGTGCAGTATATATATACAGTAGTAGGACAGTGCTTAATTTTGCTGACCACCAGTATATAATATATAGCAGTACGGTACAGTAGGCCACTGCTCTACCTACCTCTGTGTCGTCAAGTATACTATCCATCCATACCTGTGGTGCATTTAAGTTTTTGTGTGCAGTATATATATACAGTAGTAGGACAGTGCATAATTTTGCTGACCACCAGTATATAATATATAGCAGTACGGTACAGTAGGCCACTGCTCTACTTACCTCTGTGTCGTCAAGTATACTATTCATCCATACCTGTGGTGCATTTAAGTTTTTTGTGCGCAGTAAATATATACAGTAGTAGGACAGTGCATAATTTTGCTGACCACCAGTATATAATATATAGCAGTACGGTACAGTAGGCTACTGCTCTACCTACCTCTGTGTCGTCAAGTATACTATCCATCCATACCTGTGGTGCATTTAAGTTTTTGTGCGCAGTATATATATACAGTAGTAGGACAGTGCATAATTTTGCTGACCACCAGTATATAATATATAGCAGTACGGTACAGTAGGCCACTGCTCTACCTACCTCTGTGTCGTCAAGTATACTATCCATCCATACCTGTGGTGCATTTAAGTTTTTGTGCGCAGTATATATATACAGTAGTAGGACAGTGCATAATTTTGCTGACCACCAGTATATAATATATAGCAGTACGGTACAGTAGGCCACTGCTCTACCTACTTCTGTGTCGTCAAGTATACTATCCATCCATACCTGTGGTGCATTTAAGTTTTTGTGCGCAGTAAATATATACAGTAGTAGGACAGTGCATAATTTTGCTGACCACCAGTATATAATATATAGCAGTACGGTACAGTGGGCTACTGCTCTACCTACCTCTGTCGTCAAGTATACTATCCATCCATACCTGTGGTGCATTTAAGTTTTTGTGCGCAGTATATTTATACAGTAGTAGGACAGTGCATAATTTGCTGACCACCAGTATATAATATATAGCAGTATGGAACAGTAGGCCACTGCTCTACCTACCTCTGTGTCGTCAAGTATACTATCCATCCATACCTGTGGTGCATTTAAGTTTTTGTGCGCAGTATATATATACAGTAGTAGGACAGTGCATAATTTTGCTGACCACCAGTATATAATATTAAGCAGTACGGTACAGTAGGCCACTGCTCTACCTACCTCTGTGTCGTCAAGTATACTATCCATCCATACCTGTGGTGCATTTAAGTTTTTGTGCGCAGTATATATATACAGTAGTAGGACAGTGCATAATTTTGCTGACCACCAGTATATAATATATAGCAGTACGGTACAGTAGGCCACTGCTCTACCTACCTCTGTGTCGTCAAGTATACTATCCATCCATACCTTTGGTGCATTTAAGTTTTTGTGTGCAGTATATATATACAGTAGTAGGACAGTGCATAATTTTGCTGACCACCAGTATATAATATATAGCAGTACGGAACAGTAGGCCACTGCTCTACCTACCTCTGTGTCGTCAAGTATACTATCCATCCATACCTGTGGTGCATTTAAGTTTTTGTGCGCAGTATATATATACAGTAGTAGGACAGTGCATAATTTTGCTGACCACCAGTATATAATATTTAGCAGTACGGTACAGAAGGCCACTGCTCTACCTACCTCTGTGTCGTCAAGTATACTATCCATCCATACCTGTGGTGCATTTAAGTTTTTGTGCGCAGTATATATATACAGTAGTAGGACAGTGCATAATTTTGCTGACCACCAGTATATAATATATAGCAGTACAGTACAGTAGGCCACTGCTCTACCTACCTCTGTGTCGTCAAGTATACTATCCATCCATACCTGTGGTGCATTTAAGTTTTTGTGTGCAGTATATATATATACAGTAGTAAGACAGTGCATAATTTTGCTGACCACCAGTATATAATATATAGCAGTACGGTACAGTAGGCCACTGCTCTACCTACCTCTGTGTCGTCAAGTATACTATCCATCCATACCTGTGGTGCATTTAAGTTTTTGTGCGCAGTATATATATACAGTAGTAGGACAGTGCATAATTTTGCTGACCACCAGTATATAATATTTAGCAGTACGGTACAGTAGGCCACTGCTCTACCTACCTCTGTGTCGTCAAGTATACTATCCATCCATACCTGTGGTGCATTTAAGTTTTTGTGCGCAGTATATATATACAGTAGTAGGACAGTGCATAATTTTGCTGACCACCAGTATATAATATATAGCAGTACAGTACAGTAGGCCACTGCTCTACCTACCTCTGTGTCGTCAAGTATACTATCCATCCATACCTGTGGTGCATTTAAGTTTTTGTGTGCAGTATATATATACAGTAGTAGGACAGTGCATAATTTTGCTGACCACCAGTATATAATATATAGCAGTACAGTACAGTAGGCCACTGCTCTACTTACCTCTGTGTCGTCAAGTATACTATTCATCCATACCTGTGGTGCATTTAAGTTTTTTGTGCGCAGTAAATATATACAGTAGTAGGACAGTGCATAATTTTGCTGACCACCAGTATATAATATATAGCAGTACGGTACAGTAGGCTACTGCTCTACCTACCTCTGTGTCGTCAAGTATACTATCCATCCATACCTGTGGTGCATTTAAGTTTTTGTGCGCAGTATATATATACAGTAGTAGGACAGTGCATAATTTTGCTGACCACCAGTATATAATATATAGCAGTACGGTACAGTAGGCCACTGCTCTACCTACCTCTGTGTCGTCAAGTATACTATCCATCCATACCTGTGGTGCATTTAAGTTTTTGTGCGCAGTATATATATACAGTAGTAGGACAGTGCATAATTTTGCTGACCACCAGTATATAATATATAGCAGTACGGTACAGTAGGCCACTGCTCTACCTACTTCTGTGTCGTCAAGTATACTATCCATCCATACCTGTGGTGCATTTAAGTTTTTGTGCGCAGTAAATATATACAGTAGTAGGACAGTGCATAATTTTGCTGACCACCAGTATATAATATATAGCAGTACGGTACAGTGGGCTACTGCTCTACCTACCTCTGTCGTCAAGTATACTATCCATCCATACCTGTGGTGCATTTAAGTTTTTGTGCGCAGTATATTTATACAGTAGTAGGACAGTGCATAATTTGCTGACCACCAGTATATAATATATAGCAGTATGGAACAGTAGGCCACTGCTCTACCTACCTCTGTGTCGTCAAGTATACTATCCATCCATACCTGTGGTGCATTTAAGTTTTTGTGCGCAGTATATATATACAGTAGTAGGACAGTGCATAATTTTGCTGACCACCAGTATATAATATTAAGCAGTACGGTACAGTAGGCCACTGCTCTACCTACCTCTGTGTCGTCAAGTATACTATCCATCCATACCTGTGGTGCATTTAAGTTTTTGTGCGCAGTATATATATACAGTAGTAGGACAGTGCATAATTTTGCTGACCACCAGTATATAATATATAGCAGTACGGTACAGTAGGCCACTGCTCTACCTACCTCTGTGTCGTCAAGTATACTATCCATCCATACCTTTGGTGCATTTAAGTTTTTGTGTGCAGTATATATATACAGTAGTAGGACAGTGCATAATTTTGCTGACCACCAGTATATAATATATAGCAGTACGGAACAGTAGGCCACTGCTCTACCTACCTCTGTGTCGTCAAGTATACTATCCATCCATACCTGTGGTGCATTTAAGTTTTTGTGCGCAGTATATATATACAGTAGTAGGACAGTGCATAATTTTGCTGACCACCAGTATATAATATTTAGCAGTACGGTACAGAAGGCCACTGCTCTACCTACCTCTGTGTCGTCAAGTATACTATCCATCCATACCTGTGGTGCATTTAAGTTTTTGTGCGCAGTATATATATACAGTAGTAGGACAGTGCATAATTTTGCTGACCACCAGTATATAATATATAGCAGTACAGTACAGTAGGCCACTGCTCTACCTACCTCTGTGTCGTCAAGTATACTATCCATCCATACCTGTGGTGCATTTAAGTTTTTGTGTGCAGTATATATATATACAGTAGTAAGACAGTGCATAATTTTGCTGACCACCAGTATATAATATATAGCAGTACGGTACAGTAGGCCACTGCTCTACCTACCTCTGTGTCGTCAAGTATACTATCCATCCATACCTGTGGTGCATTTAAGTTTTTGTGCGCAGTATATATATACAGTAGTAGGACAGTGCATAATTTTGCTGACCACCAGTATATAATATTTAGCAGTACGGTACAGTAGGCCACTGCTCTACCTACCTCTGTGTCGTCAAGTATACTATCCATCCATACCTGTGGTGCATTTAAGTTTTTGTGCGCAGTATATATATACAGTAGTAGGACAGTGCATAATTTTGCTGACCACCAGTATATAATATATAGCAGTACAGTACAGTAGGCCACTGCTCTACCTACCTCTGTGTCGTCAAGTATACTATCCATCCATACCTGTGGTGCATTTAAGTTTTTGTGTGCAGTATATATATACAGTAGTAGGACAGTGCATAATTTTGCTGACCACCAGTATATAATATATAGCAGTACGGTACAGTAGGCCACTGCTCTACCTACCTCTGTGTCGTCAAGTATACTATCCATCCATACCTGTGGTGCATTTAAGTTTTTTGTGCGCAGTAAATATATACAGTAGTAGGACAGTGCATAATTTTGCTGACCACCAGTATATAATATATAGCAGTACGGTACAGTAGGCCACTGCTCTACCTACCTCTGTCGTCAAGTATACTATCCATCCATACCTGTGGTGCATTTAAGTTTTTGTGCGCAGTATATTTATACAGTAGTAGGACAGTGCATAATTTTGCTGACCACCAGTATATAATATATAGCAGTACGGAACAGTAGGCCACTGCTCTACCTACCTCTGTGTCGTCAAGTATACTATCCATCCGGACCTGTGGTGCATTTAAGTTTTTGTGCGCAGTATATATATACAGTAGTAGGACAGTGCATAATTTTGCTGACCACCAGTATATAATATATAGCAGTACGGTACAGTAGGCCACTGCTCTACCTACCTCTGTGTCAAGTATACTATCCATCCATACCTGTGGTGCATTTAAGTTTTTGTGTGCAGTATATATATACAGTAGTAGGACAGTGCATAATTTTGCTGACCACCAGTATATAATATATAGCAGTACGGTACAGTAGGCCACTGCTCTACCTACCTCTGTGTCGTCAAGTATACTATCCATCCATACCTGTGGTGCATTTAAGTTTTTGTGTGCAGTATATATATACAGTAGTAGGACAGTGCATAATTTTGCTGACCACCAGTATATAATATTTAGCAGTACGGTACAGTAGGCCACTGCTCTACCTACCTCTGAGTCGTCAAGTATACTATCCATCCATACCTGTGGTGCATTTAAGTTTTTGTGCGCAGTATATATATACAGTAGTAGGACAGTGCATAATTTTGCTGACCACCAGTATATAATATATAGCAGTACAGTACAGTAGGCCACTGCTCTACCTACCTCTGTGTCGTCAAGTATACTATCCATCCATACCTGTGGTGCATTTAAGTTTTTGTGTGCAGTATATATATACAGTAGTAGGACAGTGCATAATTTTGCTGACCACCAGTATATAATATATAGCAGTACGGTACAGTAGGCCACTGCTCTACCTACCTCTGTGTCGTCAAGTATACTATCCATCCATACCTTTGGTGCATTTAAGTTTTTGTGCGCAGTATATATATACAGTAGTAGGACAGTGCATAATTTTGCTGACCACCAGTATATAATATATAGCAGTACGGTACAGTAGGCCACTGCTCTACCTACATCTGTGTCGTCAAGCATACTATCCATCCATGCCTGTGGTGCATTTAAGTTTTGTGCGCAGTATATATATACAGTAGTAGGACAGTGCATAATTTTGCTGACCACCAGTACATAATATATAGCAGTACAGTACAGTAGGCCACTGCTCTACCTACCTCTGTGTCATCAAGTATACTATCCATCCATACCTGTGGTGCATTTAAGTTTTTGTGCGCAGTATATATTTACAGTAGTTGGACAGTGCATAATTTTGCTGACCACCAGTATATAATATATAGCAGTACGGTACAGTAGGCCACTGCTCTACCTACCTCTGTGTCGTCAAGTATACTATCCATCCATACCTGTGGTTCCTTTAAGTTTTTGTGCGCAGTAAATATATACAGTAGTAGGACAGTGCATAATTTTGCTGACCACCAGTATATAATATATAGCAGTACGGTACAGTAGGCTACTGCTCTACCTACCTCTGTCGTCAAGTATACTATCCATCCATACCTGTGGTGCATTTAAGTTTTTGTGCGCAGTATATTTATACAGTAGTAGGACAGTGCATAATTTTGCTGACCACCAGTATATAATATATAGCAGTACGGAACAGTAGGCCACTGCTCTACCTACCTCTGTGTCGTCAAGTATACTATCCATCCATACCTGTGGTGCATTTAAGTTTTTGTGTGCAGTATATATATACAGTAGTAGGACAGTGCATAATTTTGCTGACCACCAGTATATAATATTTAGCAGTACGGTACAGTAGGCCACTGCTCTACCTACCTCTGAGTCGTCAAGTATACTATCCATCCATACCTGTGGTGCATTTAAGTTTTTGTGCGCAGTATATATATACAGTAGTAGGACAGTGCATAATTTTGCTGACCACCAGTATATAATATATAGCAGTACAGTACAGTAGGCCACTGCTCTACCTACCTCTGTGTCGTCAAGTATACTATCCATCCATACCTGTGGTGCATTTAAGTTTTTGTGTGCAGTATATATATACAGTAGTAGGACAGTGCATAATTTTGCTGACCACCAGTATATAATATATAGCAGTACGGTACAGTAGGCCACTGCTCTACCTACCTCTGTGTCGTCAAGTATACTATCCATCCATACCTTTGGTGCATTTAAGTTTTTGTGCGCAGTATATATATACAGTAGTAGGACAGTGCATAATTTTGCTGACCACCAGTATATAATATATAGCAGTACGGTACAGTAGGCCACTGCTCTACCTACATCTGTGTCGTCAAGCATACTATCCATCCATGCCTGTGGTGCATTTAAGTTTTGTGCGCAGTATATATATACAGTAGTAGGACAGTGCATAATTTTGCTGACCACCAGTACATAATATATAGCAGTACAGTACAGTAGGCCACTGCTCTACCTACCTCTGTGTCATCAAGTATACTATCCATCCATACCTGTGGTGCATTTAAGTTTTTGTGCGCAGTATATATTTACAGTAGTTGGACAGTGCATAATTTTGCTGACCACCAGTATATAATATATAGCAGTACGGTACAGTAGGCCACTGCTCTACCTACCTCTGTGTCGTCAAGTATACTATCCATCCATACCTGTGGTTCCTTTAAGTTTTTGTGCGCAGTAAATATATACAGTAGTAGGACAGTGCATAATTTTGCTGACCACCAGTATATAATATATAGCAGTACGGTACAGTAGGCTACTGCTCTACCTACCTCTGTCGTCAAGTATACTATCCATCCATACCTGTGGTGCATTTAAGTTTTTGTGCGCAGTATATTTATACAGTAGTAGGACAGTGCATAATTTTGCTGACCACCAGTATATAATATATAGCAGTACGGAACAGTAGGCCACTGCTCTACCTACCTCTGTGTCATCAAGTATACTATCCATCCGGACCTGTGGTGCATTTAAGTTTTTGTGCGCAGTGACCACCAGTATGTAATATATAGCAGTACGGTACAGTAGGCCACTGCTCTAACTAACTCTGTGTTGTCAAGTATACTATCCATCCATACCTGTGGTGCATTTAAGTTTTTGTGCGCAGTATATATAGTAGTAGGCCATTGCTATTGATATATTACTGGCATATAATTCCACACATTAAAAAATGGAGAACAAAAATGTGGAGGGTAAAATAGGGAAAGATCAAGATCCAATTCCACCTCGTGCTGAAGCTCCTGCCACTAATCATGGCTGAGATGATGAAATGCCATCAACGTCGTCTGTCATAGTAGAGAGCATGTAAAATACAAAAAACAAAAGTTCAGTAAAATGACCCAAAAATCTAAATTAAAAGCATCTGAGAAGCGTAAACTTGCCAATATGCCATTTACGACACGGAGTGGCAGGGAACGGCTGAGGCCCTCTCCTATGTTCCTCATGACTAGTGGGTCAGCTTCACATGAGGATGGAAGCACTCATCCTCCCACTAGAAAAATGAAAAGACTTAAGCTGGCAAAAGCACAGCAAAGAACTGTGCGTTCTTCTAAATCACAAATCCCCAGGGAGAGTCCAATTGTGTCGGTTGCGATGCCTGACCTTCCCAACACTGGACGGGAACAGGTGGCGCCTTCCACCATTTGCACGCCCCCTGCAAGTACTGAAAGGAGCACCTGCAGTCCAGTTCCTTATAGTCAATTGAAGATGTTACTGTTGAAGTACACCATGATGTGGATATGGGTGTTGCTGGCGCTGGGGAGTAAATTGACAAGGAGGATTTTGATGGTGAGGTGGTTTGTTTAAGTCAGGCACCCGGGGAGACACCTGTTGTCCGTGGAACGAATATGGCCATTGACATGCCTGGGGAAATTACTAAAAAAATCACCTCTTCGGTGTGGAATTATTTCAACAGAAATGCGGACAACCGGTGTCAAGCCATGTGTTGCCTTTGTCAAGCTGTAATAAGTAGGGGTAAGGACGTTAACCACCTAGGAACATCCTCCCTTATACGTCACCTGGAGCGCATTCATCAGAAGTCATTGACAAGTTCAGAAACTTTGGGTGACAGCGGAAGCAGTCCACTGCCAACTAAATCCCTTCCTCTTGTAACCAAGCTCCTGCAAACCACACCACCAGCTCCCTCAGTGTCAATTTCCTCCTTAGACAGGAAAGCCAGTAGTCCTGCAGGCCATGTCACTGCCAAGTCGGACGAGTCCTCTCCTGCCTGGGATTCCTCCGATGCATCCTTGAGTGTAACGCCTAGTGCTGCTGGTGCTGCTGTTGTTGCTGCTGGTAGTCGATCGTCATCCCAGAGGGGAAGTCGGAAGACAACTTGTACTACTTCCAGTAAGCAATTGACTGTCCAACAGTCCTTTGCGAGGAAGATGAAATATCACAGCAGTCATCCTGCTGCAAAGCGGATAACTCAGGCCTTGGCAACCTGGGTGGTGAAAAACGAGTTTCCGGTATCCACCGTTAATTCACAGGGAACTAGAGAATTGATTGAGGTACTGTGTCCCCGGTACCAAATACCATCTAGGTTCCATTTCTCTAGGCAGGCGATACCGAAAATGTACACAGACGTAAGAAAAAGAGTCACCAGTGTCCTAAAAAATGCAGTTGTACCCAATGTCCACTTAACCATGGACATGTGGAAAAGTGGAGCAGGGCAGACTCAGGACTATATGACTGTGACAGCCCTCTGGGTAGATGTATTGCCTCCCGCAGCAAGAACAGCAGCGGCGGCACCAGTAGCAGCATCTCGCAAACGCCAACTCGTTCCTAGGCAGGCTACGCTTTGTATCACCACTTTCCATAAGAGGCACACAGCTGACAACCTCTGACGGAAACTGAGGAACATCATCGCAGAATGGCTTACCCCAATTGGACTCTCCTGGGGATTTGTGACATCGGACAACGCCACCAATATTGTGCATGCATTACATGTGGGCAAATTCCAGCACGTCCCATGTTTTGCACATCCATTGAATTTGGTGGTGCAGAATTATTTAAAAAAACGACAGGGGTGTGCAAGAGATGCTGTCGGTGGCCCGAAGAATTGCGGGCCACTTTCGGCATTCAGCCACCACGTGCCGAAGACTGGAGCACCTGCAAACACTCCTGAACCTGCCCTGCCATCAGCTGAAGCAAGAGGTGGTAACGAGGTGGAATTCAACCCTCTATATGCTTCAGAGGATGGAGGAGCAGCAAAAGGCCATTCAAGCCTATACAGCTACCTACGATATAGGCAAAGGAGGGGGATTGCACCTGAAGCGAAGTGGAGAATGATTTCAACGTTGTGCTAGGTTCTGCAACCCTTTGAACTTGCCACACGTGAAGTCAGTTCAGACACTGCCAGCTTGAGTCAGGTCATTCCCCTCATCAGGCTTTTGCAGAAGAAGCTGGAGAGATTGAAGGAGGAGCTAAAACAGAGCGATTCCGCTAGGCATGTGGGACTTGTGGATGGAGCCCTTAATTCGCATAACCAGGATTCACGGGTGGTCAATCTGTTGAAATCAGAGCACTACATTTTGGCCACCGTGCTCGATCCTAGATTTAAAACCTACGTTGTATCTCTCTTTCCGGCAGACACAAGTCTGCAGAGGTTCAAAGACCTGCTGGTGAGAAAATTGTCAAGTCAAGCGGAACGTGACCCATCAACAGCTCCGCCTTCACATTCTCCCGCAACTGGGGTTGCGAGGAAAAGGCTAAGAATTCCGAGCCCACCCGCTGGAGGTGATGCAGGGCAGTCTGGAGCGAGTGCTGACATCTGGTCCAGACTGAAGGACCTGCCAACGATTACTGACATGTCATCTACTGTCACTGCATATGATTCTGTCACCATTGAAAGAATGGTGGTGGATTATATGAGTGACCGCATCCAAGTAGGCACGTCAGACAGTCCGTACGTATACTGGCAGGAAAAAGAGGCAATTTAGAAGCCCTTGCAGAAACTGGCTTTATTTTACCTAAGTTGCCCCCCCTCCAGTGTGTACTCCGAAAGAGTGTTTAGTGCAGCCGCTCACCTTGTCAGCAATCGGCGTACGAGGTTACTTCCAGAAAATGTGGAGAAGATGATGTTCATCAAAATGAATTAGAATCAATTCCTCCGTGGAGACATTCATCAGCAATTGCCTCCAGAAAGTACACAGGGACCTGAGATGGTGTATTCCAGTGGGGACGAATTAATAATCTGTGAGGAGGGGGATGTACACAGTGAAAGGGGTGAGGAATCGGACGATGAGGAGGCGGTGGACATCTTGCCTCTGTAGAGCCAGTTTGTGCAAGGAGAGATTGATTGCTTCTTTTTTGGTGGGGGCCCAAACCAACCAGTCATTTCAGTCACAGTCGTGTGGCAGACCCTGTCGCTGAACTGATGGGTTTGTTAAAGTGTGCGTGTCCTGTTTATACAACATAAGGGTGGGTGGGAGGGCCCAAGGACAATTCCATCTTGCACCTCTTTTTTCTTTCATTTTTCTTTGCATCATGTGCTGTTTGGGGACTATTTTTTGAAGTGCATCCTGTCTGACACTGCAGTGCCACTCCTAGATGGGCCAGGTATTTGTGTCGGCCACTTGGGTCGCTTAGCTTAGTCACACAGCTACCTCATTGCACCTCTTTTTTTCTTTGCATCATGTGCTGTTTGGGGACTATTTTTTTGAAGTGCTATCCTGTCTGACACTGCAGTGCCACTCCTAGATGGGCCAGGTGTTTGTGTCGGCCACTTGGGTCGCTTAGCTTAGTCACACAGCTACCTCATTGCGCCTCTTTTTTACTTTGCATCATGTGCTGTTTGGGGACTATTTTTTTAATATGCCATCCTGTCTGACACTGCAGTGCCACTCCTAGATGGGCCAGGTGTTTGTATCGGCCACTTGGGTCGCTCAGCTTAGTCATCCAGCGACCTCGGTGCAAATTTTAGGACTAAAAATAATATTGTGAGGTGTTCAGAATAGACTGGAAATGAGTGGAAATTATGGTTATTGAGGTTAATAATACTATGGGATCAAAATGACCCCCACATTCTATGATCTAAGCTGTTTTTGAGGGGTTTTTGTAAAAAAAACACCCGAATCCAAAAAAAAATTTCAGGGAGGTTTTGCCAAAACGCGTCCGAATCCAAAACACGGTCGCGGAACCGAATCCAAAACCAAAACACAAAACCCGAAAAATGTCCGGTGCACATCACTACTAAGAATGCAGCGTTAGATCACCATTGCGACCTTCATGACCAACTGCGATTTGCAAAGGCTTTAGGCAGTGCCATAACTAGACATTTTGATGCCTTGTATGTAAAATAGGGACAGTGCATTCCACAGGCACACATAAAAAATATAGGGCTGTGGATTCATGGTGAAGGGGTGTGGCCACAGAATAATGTGTTATTCACATTACACCACAAAGTAGTGTCCGTTATTAACATTATATCACGGAATAGAACCCCTTATACAATTTATACCCTTTATACACATTATGCCAGGTACAGCCCCTTATACACATTACACTGAGTTCCTAAGACTCATTATGCCAGGTACAGCCCCTACTCTGCATTCCTACTTATCATCATTACTCTCCCCCATGAGAGAGAGTGAAAGAGGTGTTTGTTTGTTTGTTTGTTTGTTTGTTTGTTTGTGTTTGTTTGTGGGTCTGTGTGTGTGTGTGTGTGTGTGTGTGTGTGTGTGTATGTGTGTGTCTTTGTGTGTTTTACTTGTCATATACTCAGCAACCGAGATCCTGTGCCTGATGCTATCTCCAGTATCACCCACCTGCCTGCTCCTGTACCCAGAAACCAATCTACAGGAGAGGAGGGAGTGGGGGTGGAGCACACAGAAGACACAGTGTGCCCTACGCTGCCTACAATATATACAGCGTGGTCGCATACAACTTCGGAATGTCAGTGGTATTCCAGACGGTGAGCCCACACTGCAAATGAGCGGTGGCAAGGCATCAACCGCACGCATGTAGTTACAGCCCAGGGTTTTGGCACTGGCCAGCCTGTGTAAACTGAAGCTTATGCAGGCTGTCTATTGGATCCAGACACCTGGTATTATACGTATGACGATGCAGACGCTGGACTCATCATGCCTTCAAAACGGTGATGACACTTGCCCCTATTTTGAAGAACAGTGACGGATGCTGACCTCCAAGAGCCACAGCCACTGACAGAGGCTATAAGCTATATTGCAAGATACATTCTGCACATGCACAGAAGAGGTCATGCGCCTGCACAGACCCCCAAACATTGTCTTTGTGCGCAAACCATCGGGTTTGCATAGAAATATGAATTAGGACCTGTGTCTCTAATTTTCTTTACAGTAATTATCTCAAATTATCATACTTTTTGTATTCAACGTTAGTACATATAATTGGAGCTTTTTATCAGTATGTTTAAGAATGTATTAATTACACGACTCGCCTACCTGTTGTTTGATTGGTGGAAGGCATAATATAGAGAAGATCCATAATTTGTTATTACCTTGAAATTAATTGCAAATTTGAAATATGATGGTGTGCATTAGTGAAGGCATTATACCAGGACTCACCTTTAACAGGGGAACCTTGTTTTCATGGAAAGGAGTTCTGAAGACCATCTACTTTATGTTGACAGGTCAAACTTATCTTGAGGTATGGCTACGCAGTGTCACCCGTTGTTGGCCGATTCCTTTTTTTATAGGACTTGTGTTAGTATTATATTAAACATTTCATACTACGAGGAGCATGTCCTTTCTATTTGAGGATATTTGGAATTTAAGGAAGTGGGCACATCTCATAGGAGAGAACTTATTTCAGTCTGTGATATGCTCTGATAAAAGAATTGAAAGTGTGGGTTTTGTAGTTCCAAGAACACACAGTGCATTCATTGGTATTGCCTTCTATACACACTGAATGCTAATTTGTTTCTTTTGAGGTTGACATGATGCTGTACTACAAGATATATCTTAATCTGCGGAGGATGCGGGGCTTATTATTGATTGTCCTCAATTTGGATGCACTTGGTTACATATTATTTGAGTATCTATATTTAAAAGGTTAGGTGGTAACCACCAGTATCTAGGGTACATCTGCTGTTATAGTGCAAAAAAGATAAAATTACATATTAGTTGCAGTCTGCTTGGGTTTCAGATTATGATATGAGTTTATATTTTGCTAAAATGTATTAGCAATTCCAGTTAGTGGCCTCATAGGTAAAGAAGAGGCGTAGGCCCCTTTTTTATCACTCGTGTGGCATCCCTGTGGCATGGAGATGCTCTGCTGCACCCAGAGACTGTGCATGATACGGTACTATATGATATTTATAATCTAACACTTTGGAGAGAATTCTCTTATAATAAAAGATGGTATATACTGTATATATGAGAATTTGCAAATAAACAGTTATCTATTTTGAACACAGTCACTGGAAGATATACAATTCCTAATTGTTACAATTAGTTTATACTGATACATGAAGTTTCTTTTATTATTACTGCTGGGATGTTATGTATGTATATGAGTAGTTTGTATATAACTTTGATGTATAAAAGGAGATTTATGGTAAGACTTACCATTGTTAAATCTCTTTCTGCGAGGTACACTGGATTCCACAGGGAATAACATTGGGGTGTAGAGTTGGATCTTGAACCGAAACACCAACAGGCTAAAGCTTTGGCTGTTCCCAAGATGCACTGCACCACCTCCTCTATATCCCCACCTCCAGGCACTGGAGCTCAGTTTTGTTAACCAGTCCAATACAGTAGCAGGTAAAAGAGATGACAGTAGTTAGTAGCCAAATACAGTATAACCACATTCTCACGACAGCAGAAGGTACCAGCGGCTAATGCCATACAAGCCCAAAGAAGTTAAGTGCATCAGGGTCAGGGTGGGCGCCCTGTGGAATCCAGTGTACCTCGCAGAAAGAGATTTAACAATGGTAAGTCTTACCATAAATCTCCTTTTCTGCAGAGGGGTACACTTGTATTCCACAGGGAATAACATCAGGGATGTCCTAAAGCAATTCGTCATGGGAGGGGACGCACTGTAGCGGGAACAAGAACACGGCATCCAAAGGAAGCATCCAGGGAGGCAGAAGTATCAAAGGCATAGAACCTGATGAACGTGTTCACAGAGGACCACGTAGCCACCTTGCACAATTGTTCTAGGGACTCGCCACGACGGGCTGCTCAAGAAGGTCCAACAGACCGAGTAGAATGGGCCTTGATAGTAGCAGGAGCTGGAAGTCCAGCCTGTACATAAGCTTGTGCAATCACCATTCTAATCCATCTGGCCAAGGTCTGCTTATTTGCAGGCCAGCCACGTTTGTGAAAACCAAAAAGGACAAAGAAAGAATCAGATCTCCTAAGAGAGATGGTTCTCTTTGCATATATATGGAGAGTCGTTCTTTGGAGGACAAACCAAGAGAGATAAAGGCCGGAACCACAATCTCTTGGTTAAGTTGGAAAGATGACACCACCTTAGGCAGATAACCAGGGCGAGTTCTAAGAACTGCGCAATCATGGTGAAAAATCAGAAAGGGTGACCGACAGGATAAGGCACCCAAGTTTGAAACCCTTCTAGCAGAGGCAATAGCCAGCAAAAATAAAACCTTAAGTGTAAGCCATTTAAGGTCCACAGACTCAAGAATTTCAAATGGAGAATCTTGTAGGGCATCCAGAACAACCGACAAATCCTAAGGAGCCACAGGAGGAACATAGGGAGGTTGAATCCGTAAAACACCCTGAGTGAAAGTATGAACGTCAGGCAAAGTCACAATTTTTCTCTGAAACCATACTGACAAGGATGAAATATGAACCTTGAGGGAGGCCAGACGAAGGCCTAAGTCCTGGCCTTGTTGCAAAAAAGCCAAAAGTTTGGCAGTACTGAACTTGTTTGCATCATAATTCTTAGCTTCACACCAGGTGAAGTAAGAATTCAAGACCCTATAATAAATCCGAGCCGAAGCCGGTTTATGGGCTTTCAGCATAGTTTGAATGACTGCCTCAGAAAATCCTTTGGCCCTCAGAACTGAAGCTTCAAGAGCCATGCCGTCAAAGCCAGTCGGGCCAGATACTGGTAGACACAAGGGCCCTGAATGAGGAGGTCTGGGTGTTGTGGAAGTAGAAGAGGACGCTCTATCGAGAGACCCTGCAGGTCTGAGAACCAATTCCGTCTGGGCCACGCTGGAGTGATTAGAAGTAGTAATTCTCCTTCTTGCTTGAACTTCCTTATTACCCTGGGCAGTAGTGACACGGGAGGAAACACGTATGGCAGCCTACAGTTCCATGGAATTGCCAGTGCATCCACGAACACTGCTTGAGGATCCCTTGTTCTTGCTCCAAAGACCAGACATTGTGATTGTGTTGAGACACCATCAGGTCTACATCTGGTAGGCCCCACTTGTCCACTAGGAGTTGAAAGACTTCCGGATGAAGGCTCCACTCTCTGTCGTGAACGTCCTGATGACTGAGGAAGTCCACTTCCCAGTTGAGGACCCCCGGAATGAACACTACCGATATGGCCGGCAGATGGCGTTCCACCCAAAGAAGAATCTTTGACACTTCCATCATTGCCATGCGGCTTCGAGTGCCACCTTGATGACTTACGTACGCCACCGTGGTGGTGTTGTCTGAATGTACTTGAACAGGCCTGTTCTGTACCAGAGGCAGGCCAGTTTCAGACCATTGAACACTGCCCACAACTCCAGCATGTTTATCGGAAGGAGAGATTCTTCCCTGGTCCACCAACCCTGAACGGAGTGTTGCTCCAACACCATGCCCCAACACAGCAGACTGGTATCCATCGTTAGGAATTCCCAGTTGGAGATCCAGAAGGGATGACCCCTGCTCAATCGCTGGTCCTGGAGCCATCATCTCAGAGACAGATGAACTTCTGGAGTCAAGGAAATCATGTGAGACCTGATCCGGTGAGGCAGGCCATCCCACTTGGAAAGGATTAACCTCTGCAGAGGGCGAGAATGAAATTGAGCGTACTCTACCATGTTGAAAGCATTGCCGAGTATATCGATACACGATGCCGAGAGAGGAAGCATTGTATCCTGTCTTTAAGTTTCGGGACCTTCTCTGGAGACAAGAACAACCATTGGTTGTGTGTGTCCAGTAACGCACCCAGGTCTACCATGCTCTGAGCAGGAACCAGCAAGGATTTCTTCCAGTTGATGAGCCACCTGTGGGCTTGCAGGAATTGTACTGTCAGTTCCAGATGATGGAGGAAAACAACTGGGGAGTTCACCAGGATCAACAAGTCATCCAGATATGGCAGGGTTCTGATACCCTGATGGCGTAGAAGGGCCGTCATGACCGCCGTGACCTTGGTGAAGATTTGAAGAGCCGTGGTCAGTCCAAAAGGCAAGGCCTGGAATTGATAATGTAGGTTGCCAATAGTGAACTGCAGATATTGCTGATTCGACATAGCAATAGGTATGTGTAGGTAAGCATCCTGAATGTCCAGGGATACCATGTAGTCCTTGGGCTCCAAGGCCAGAACAATAGAGCGAATAGTTTCCATACGGAATTTGGAAACCTTCACAAATTTGTTCAAAGACTTGAGGTTGAGAATGGGCCATGAGGATCCATTCAGTTTCGGAACTATGAACAGCGTTGAATAGTACCCCCTGCCTCTCTGAGTCAGATGCACCAGCACTATCACTCCTATTTCCAGAAGGGATTGTACCACCAAATGTAGAGTTTGCTTTTAACGGATCCAAAGCCGCATCAAGGCATCTCTGTATATTTGGGATCCCTAGCACTATATCTAGGTGCAGGGTGTGGCACCCCAAAACACCAGCATAAGCCAGAAAGCCCAGCGTAGCATACCAGTGAAAAAACTATAGTGTTAATAAATTAGTATTTAGGAAGCCGAAGCTATAGAGAAAGTGATACAAAAATGAAATGCAATTAAAATAGAGAAATAGTGTTAAAAAATTAATAAGTGAAAAGTCTTAGTAGAATGTAAAGGTATGCCACACTAAAGCCATCCAGCTCAGCCAGTCCAGAGGCACCACACCACACTCCTCCATTACCCCAATCTGGGTCTAAGATTAACCAGCAAGGAGCCACATGATAATGGCTCCTTACTACAATATGTCTAAGCTAAGAGCTACCTACCTTGGAGCAACCCCATAATGCTCCATGTGGCATGTCAGGGCCTGCACCTCCTCCTAATGCAGGAACCTCTCTGCCTCTCACAACAAACATATATATTGGTAGATGCTCAATTAGCTTAGTGATATCATTCAGGTGCTCGAAAGGGAGGGGTATTTCTAAGCAAGAAAAAACGGCATTTGTTTCCCCCAGCACCCTGAATGATAACCGTAATCAGATATAAATTCCACATAATAATAGAATTCAGAGATCTTCGTTACACATATTTGCGCAAATGTGTGAATAAGCCCCAAAGCTTATCACCCATCACCCAGGCATCTGAAGTGATCTGTAACCATATCTGGGCGAACCACAGAAGTCGGCCTCCCACCCTGGGATCCTTCAGAGGGAGGCCCACCCCGTCATGCAGCAGGCTTGTCTGGTTTGGAAGCAGGCTGATGGGCAGCACAGGAACGTTTAGGTTTGGGCTTAGAGGTTTTGGAAGTGCGAGCCTGTTTAGGATACACCTGACCCTCTGTTTTACTTCGAGGTCAAAAAGGAACGAAAGGTGTACTTTTAGCCTTCGAAGCCGAAGGTTTAGTACTCGGCAGACATGCAGTTTTAGCAGACGCTAAGTCAGCAACAATCTTGTTCAGATCTTACCCAAAAAGAATGTTTCCCTTAAAAGGGATCACCTCCAAGGTCTTTTTAGAGTCCAGATCCACAGACCAGGACCGCAACCACAGGATCCGGCGAGCCAGAATGGACGTAGTAGACGCTTTGGCTGCCAGCACACCGGTATCAGAGGCCACCTCCTGTATGTAATGAGTGGCTGTGGAATATGAATGACACTGTCTGGCATTATCAGAAAAATTAGAAGGCAGCTCTGCTTCAACTTCTTCATCCCAGGCTTTTAATAGCTTTTGCAGCCCAATAAGCCGCTATGGTAGGTCTATGCACAGCACCCACAAGAGTGTAAATGGACTTCAAGCAACCCTCCACATGCTTATCCATCGGTACCTTCAATGAGGTGACGGTAGTGACAGGCAGAGTAGAAGACACCACCAAACGTGCAACATGTGAGTCCACCGGAGGTGGTGTCTCCCAATTTTTACTTAACTCTGCAGCGAGGAGATAATGAGCTAGCATATTTTTAGACAGGGAGAATTTCTTTCCTGGAGACTCCCAGGATTCCTGACGTATGTCAACTAAATGGCCAGAATGTGGCAAAACTAATTTTGTAGCCTTCTAACGTTTAAACTTATCTGGTTTCTTAAACGTATCTGGAGGTTCAGTTTCATCATCGATCTGAAGAATCAATTTTGTAGCCTCCAAGAGGTCAGGAACATCCACTTGTGTTGTAGATTCCCCATCAGAAGCATCTGCATCAGTGTCTGATGGGTCAGTATATACGCAATCTTCATCGGATGAAGTATCCGAAACATGTGTGGATTGTGAGGAAGAAATGGCCCGCTTAGATGACCCTTTGGTCCTAGGAGGGGGCGAGGGTCAGGCTTTTGTTTAACCAAGGACTGATTTAACTGCTGTAACTGAGTCGACATAGAATCCACCCATGGTGGATTCACAACAGGGACAATATGTGATTGTACAGGAACAGGAGGTCCCACAGGGGGTGCAAGTCTCCTTACTAGCGTAGTCAGTAAATTCGAAAAAGTAGCCCAAGGGGGGTCTTGGTGTGCCACCAGTGCTGCAGGCTGACCGAGGGGCACAGAACCCCCAATACCTGGACCCTCAGCTGGAATATTTTCCTCAGATAAATCTGCGGCATCAGCACTGCATGACGCAGGATAAGCCATGGATCTCCTGCCCTGTGATGCAGACATTATTGGAGAATATATCTCTAGGGCGTAACAGTACAATATAGCCAGACACAGTACCTGACAAAAAAAACCTGTGGAGTGTGATTGCAAATGCAGATCACAAACAGAGGATTTAAGTGGTATATGGTGACTGAAATACACAGAGAAAAATACCATACAGTATATCCTGTGAAACACTATATATATATATATATATATATATATATATATAAAAGACCCTGATGCACTTAGCCCCCGTCAGGGTACAGAATATAGGGATATCAATATGTATGAGTTACACGGAATAAGAACCACACAGCAGTTATTGGCACACACAGTCAGATGTACAATGCAGAAATTATTATAAACTATAATAAAACTGCACTGGACTAGCAATACTAAGTAAAGCTATGCAGGGCCGGCGCTACCACTAGGCAGCTTTAGGCAGCTGCCTATGGGCGGAGACCACTGGAGGGCGGCACTGCACTGCACTGCACAGTGAATGAAACAACGAATGACCAATTTTTATTTTTTTTAAACAGTCCGTAGCTCCAGCTGCGTTATGGCCCGTCTGCAGCAGCTGCCTCCTCCTTACATGTACAGTGACAGTGGAAGGCTGGCGGCTGGCTGCATGTAAAGGACGCTGAAGCAGGAGCGGCTCTCAGGAAGCCGAGTTCTCAGCATGGGGAGGTAAACTAGACACTATCGGATTTGAGGTGAGGAGCATGGAGTGACCGAACAGGGCCAGAGGGAGGGCCAGTGCACGCCGGGACCAGTGCCGGAACCTGACACAGCAATACAGGCAAACACCCAATGGGCTGTCTGCATGTAGTTTTTTAGGGTCTTATTTTTAAAAAAAAGAAAGCTGTCTTTTATTTCTCACAATGACCTGGTAGCGTCTAGTTTATGACCTGTGGGAGAGGGGAAATCAGGTGCATTCCGGAGCCCTCTGCTACAATTCATTCTAAGGCAGCAGCAGCAGCAGCAGCAGCAGGGAAATCCCTGCAAATGCATATCTCTCACTCACTGGTGACGATTCTCTCCCTATCTATGAGTCTGCACAGGGATCAGAAGAGCATGTGCTGAGCTCTGATTGGAAGAGCTCGGCACATGCTGATTAGAAGAGCCTCTGAATGGACAAGACTGACACGTGACCTGCTTTCCTTACCCCTGGAACATCGAGGATCTCTCGGCATGGTCCCCATCTGTGAGTAATCAGCCTGCCTCCTCTGTCCCCACGGTTAATGCTCATATTCCCATAGCTCCTGCCTATAGCTGCAACCCTCTTTTCACTGCTTCTGTCTGTCTCTCTATATCCTGCTCTGCCCACCATCTGTGTCCCCCTGTCTGCTCACCATCTGCCACCCCTCTCTCTGCCCACCATGTGTGTCCCCCCCCTTCTCTGCCCACCAGCTGCCTCCCCCTCTCTTTGCCCAGCATCTGTCCCCCCTCTCTGCCCACCATGTGTGTTCCCCCCCTTCTCTGCCCACCAGCTGCCTCCCCCTCTTTGCCCAGCATCTGTCCCCCCTCTCTGCCCACCATCTGTCTCCCCCCCACTCTGCCCACCGTCTGTGTCCCCCACTATGCCCACCATCTGTGTCCCCCTGTCTGCTCACCATCTGCCACCCCTCTCTCTGCCCACCATGTGTGTCCCCCCCTTCTCTGCCCACCAGCTGCCTCCCCCTCTCTTTGCCCAGCATCTGCCACCCCTCTCTGCCCACCATGTGTGTTCCCCCCCTTCTCTGCCCACCAGCTGCCTCCCCCCCTCTCTGCCCACCATCTGTGTCCCCCTGTCTGGCCACCATCTGTCCACCACCTCTCTCTGGCCAGAATCTGTCTGCCCCTTCTCTCTGCCTAGCATCTGTCCCCAGCTCCACCCTTCTACCAAGTATTTGTGTCCCCCTCTATCTGTTACAGTAACAAGTAACTAGAACTGTGGAGTGTGGCTCATGACTCAATTTAACTAGCAGTTTGCAACATATGGATAAACTTAGAGAAACATAATAGTACACAGTTATAACTTTAGAGGGTAGTTCATGATTTATTCCCTCTAGAGTAAAAATACCCTTTATATCAGCATATAACACGGGTTATTACACATGAACGTGCATAACCCGTGTTGCTGTGCGGTGTAAAAGATCGTCCATATTTGCCTGCACTGCTATGGAGCTGGGTGACGGGGAAGTGAAGAAACTTCACTCCCCCGTCACTATCCCCCCACCACCACCGGGTCGCCCGTCGGCCGTATCCGCAGTCGGGCAGCTTGGAGGCATATTGCAAAGTGTGTAGGGCCCTTAACAGTGAAATTAAATTGTAACATCTTTTCTTTATCAATTTAATTTAATTTGCACATTTTGTCACTGTTTTATGTTTTGTGTATATTTTGCCTGTCTTAAATATATATAATAAAAGTTATATTTGAAAAATCAGTGGTCACTCCTACTAGGAGTGACTTATAGTTGTATAGAAGAATACAAGTGATCCGTGAGTGCCGCGTTAAGGAATACTTGCCCTCTTTCTGTTTACATATATAAACATTCTATTCCTGGGTGCACCTCCCTTGTGATAATAATAATAATAACATTCTATATTGACAATTGGGAAAGGATAGCATAAACGGTTAAGTCTGTGCGGACACTGTACTACCGTCCACCCCCATCTCTCTTCCCATATTCTGACTGCCCCCCTCTCTCTGCCCCCCCCCCACTTTTCTGCCCGGCATCTGGCTGCCCCGATTATTTGGAAACCCCCCTTACAAAATCCTGCGTTTGCCACTGCCTCCTATTCTTTTAGAAACGAGAAGCAGCGAAGGATGTTGTGGGCGCTCCCAGCAAGTCTGTCTTTGTTGAACGTCAGTTACTGTGAGTCTTGTTCCAGCAATCTGCCGCCCCACACCTCCGCGATAGCAACACCCGGCACAGCTATATTCAGGCTGCTGCCGCAGTTCGCATGTGCTCCCAAGTCCCACAAATTACAAGCTGATACTGCAGCTCCCCCCGCGATTGGCTCCCACATGATGCCCGCTCCGGCACTCCATCCCCCCTGAGATTGGGCTCCCGAATCAGTCACCTGCTCAGGTGGCGCATCTTGTTACCTGCTCGCTTCCCCCGGACCCCCCGCTGCGCGCACAATTGTTACCTGCTGCCTCCCCGAGTACCCGCCCTCCGGCATCTTTTGACCAGCCCCCCCCCCCCCCCGCAATTGGGCTCCCGCATGTTACCCACTGCCTTCCCCTCCTCCTGCATCTTGTCAACAGTCCCCCCCCCGCACGCGCCAATTGGGCTCCCGCACCTTACCCGCTGCCTCTCCCCCACTGCCGCTGTTCACGATGACTGCAGCTAACAGCTAACCGTCAGCTGCACCTGGGTGGGGGTCCTGTGCCACTGCCGTCGCTGTCAGCGTGTAACCTGCCGCACACTGTGACTCGCTTGCCTCCAGTGAGACCTGCGCCGACTCGCAGGTGGCTATTTGATTTTTTTTTTATACATGTGACTCCTCGTAAAGACTCAGAGTGCCGCTGTTCCTTTCTTCAATAGTGTGTATATGTATACCGGTATATTATATATATTATATATATAATATATATATATATAGTTCCAAAGGTCCTGCACTCCAATAATAGAAAGAATAGCCGCTGATGCTGCACAATTCCATATACGTCAAAGGTTTGGCACTCGGCGTAATAAACACAGTAGACAGATTACAACAACGTTTCAGTGCTTTACCACTATCCTCAGGTTACCTTGTAATCTGTCTACTGCGTTTATTACGCTGAGTATATATACTGTACACAGATCCGGCGCTTTCCTTAGGCAGCTTTAAGCAGCGGCCCCTGATGGGGCAGACCCACTCTCCTCTCCCTATCCGAGGAGGATGACAATGGCTGTGAAACTTGTAGGAAACCAACTTTACATCTGTGGGACTGGACAGTTGGTATTGGGGTGTGTGTGGGGAAGGGAGGGGGGGCGGAGAAGGAGGGGGTGGGGGGTGGCAGTAAGCAGATGGTTTGCCTAGGGTGCTCAGAAACCTTGCACCGGCCCTGAAGCTATGTATGTATACAGATATAACAATGCACAGTAAATACTGGATGTATATCACAGGATACTTGTACTAAATATATCCCTGTAGTTGTGCACTTCTTCTTAACTAACACTGTCTAAACGACATGTAGAATACTTAAGTGTCCTGTAAATGCACAGCGCTGATGAGGCAGGCGGCTTTACAGAGGAGACAGTCCCCAGCAGTCCCAGAATCAGCGCAGCTCTATGTAATGGCACCCGAATGCTGACAGGGAGTGAGGGAGAGAGAGAGATGCAGCTCCAGGGCGGGAACATCTGCTGTAGATGGCGGCTGGGGGAGGGGCTACAGGTCAGAGACTTATCCCCTCTGCTGGACTTCACCACCGGGTACTATAGAGCCAATACTAAATGGACTTTAGTAAATCCGACCTGTGCTCCTTGCCCTGGTGGATATAGTGGGGTCCCTGCATGGCCACAGTGTCCATGCCAGCGGCGTGGTCCATCTCCGGAGACCTCGACTGGATCGCAATTTCATCCGGTCCCGCCTGGGGGACCCTCTTACCTTCTCCCTATCGTGAAGCCACGCGACCCTGGAGAGCAGCGGTGGTATGTGTGCCTGATGAGAACGGAGCACCTCCACTGTAAGTACCTGGCAACCAGGGCCCTGGAGTACACAGCACCGCTGGGGGAGGTGAGGGAGCCGCAGCACGATATGTCAGTATGACATATAGCACCAAGTGCCTATGCTGCGGCCCTTGAAGTCTTCTTTCTTGTCAGAAAAGCTCTTTTCAGGGCTGTCTAGCGCAGCCCTTCCTGTTAGCTGCCTGCACTGCAGGCACCAACTTACAAAACTGAGCTCCAGTGCCTGGAGGCGGGGATATAGAGGAGGCAGTGCAGTGCATCTTGGGAACAGTCAAAGCTTTAGCCTGTTGGTGCCTTGGATCAAGATCCAACTCTACACCCCGATGTTATTACCTGTGGAATACCAGTGTACCCCGCTGCAGAAATACATTTTAAATATACTATACTGTGAATTTATTGTCCAGGCAAGACACAGCAGTGCGTTTTCTTTGCTCAAAACACAAAAGTATATTTACCACTAATCCATCTACAAACAGACGTACTTTATTGTTATGATTACTATTTTTCTTGAAGAGGGGGATATTGTTGTAGAAAAGGATGTAGCTATGACAGGGGCAAGGAGTACAGCCTATTTGGGGATCGAGAGCTGAGAGGGGCCCACCTTCCCTGTTGTTATGAGCCACGGCTGTGGCTCATTCCTGTTTTGCAGTTTTGTTCTGTATTTCATGTTATACTTCTGTTTATGTTCCCCGTGGGTGTCATGGGGTGCTCGGAGCTCACCCTTAAGGAGGGGATACTGTTATGAACCACAGGTAGTGGTTCATTCCTATTTTATGTTTATAAAGTTGTCTTGCATGCCAGGATTTCCTGTTGCTCTGTTTTAGAATACTCTTGTCTGCTGCCGCTGGTGAGTCTGTGTAATTGCAGCTTGTTCTCATGTGTTCAGCCTCACCTGGCTGCTAATTGCATCTTGTCAGTTTGGAATCATGCAACAGGGCAGCTGCATGGGATTATTAATTAGGCCTCTCTGTTATATGCTGGCTGACTGCAATTCACAGATGCTGGTGATATTTCTTGGTTTTCAGTCTGCTTGAAGTCTGACCTGGTTCCTGCCAGTCCCTGAGCTCCTGTATAGCAGTGTCTGACTAGCTGCTTCCTGTGTTGATTCCTGTGTCTGATCCCGTGTCCTGCTGTGAGGCGTTCCTGCCCTGAGGTCCAGTGGCTTTGCCTATCCCTGGTCAAGTTCCTGGTTTCCTGGTGTCCACCGGTCTGTCGTTTGGGATTCTGCCTGTCCTCCAGTTCTGAGAGTGTGTGTCGGCATCATTGAGGGTTCCTGTCCGTTTGCCAGTATTCATACCGGTTCCGTGAGTAGCGGCACTGCCGCGTCCGTTTGCCTAGGCCGCTATATTTCATTATTGTTTCTGTCCCTGGTGTTTTGCAGAGGGTTCTGCTTATGCTGTCACCGCCGGTACACAAAGGTATTGTGTCGGCGTGTGATCAGCATTTCCTTTGGTGTTATTTTCTTTTGGCGGTTTCTCCGCACATACTTTAGGTTTTTAGTTAGCTTGTAGCCCCTGGCCTGTTTGCTTAGTTAGAGGGCCTCTTGTCATCATCCTGTCTCGGATTTCCCTTTGTCTCTCGCTAAGACCGGGGGGCATCGGAGTTGGGCAGACATAATCCGCCCTTCAAACGCGGCTGCCAAGGGCTCAAGAAACCATAGTCTCGCAAGGGATTTCTGACAGCACAGGTGAGACAACAGAGTTAGGGCGCCAGGGGCTATTCCCTTTCCATTCCCCTTTCCCAGCGTTACGTCCTGGTGCTCTGGACTCACTTCATGAACATCTCCCTTGTTCTGAGCACCAGGAACCTAACATTATCACCAGCCATACCACAAAAAAGAAATACAACTTTTTTTCTTTTTTGGCCCAGTCCAGAGTCTAGTCTAGAATCCAGTCCTGTCTAGAATTCAGTGTGCAGAATCCAATCCGGTGTTTAGAATCCAGTCTTGTCTAGAATTCAGTGTGCAGAATCCAGTCCGGTGTTTAGAATCCAGTCCGCTGTTTAGAATCCAGTCCGGTGTTTAGAATCCAGTCCGGTGTTTAAAAAAAAAAAAAAAAAAAGTCTTGTTTTGTTTAGCAAAAATTTAGTCTTGTCTTGTCTTGTCTTGTCTAGTTTTAAATCCTCCTATGTCTAGTTTTAAATCCTCCTATGTCTACTATGCAAGCCCTGCAGGCATCTCTCGCAGCCCTGAACTCTGTTTTCAGTGCTTTGAGACCAGAGCAACTAGAAGTTTTGCAGCAATCCCTAAAGCAACTGCAAAACCTTCTGACTAAAATCTTGCTCATCTTGCCAGAAGTCGTTGAGAGTACATCTATCTCTAAAGAGACTCTTGTTCACAGTATGGTGACCAGAGAATCCTCTGGTTTAATTGAAGAGAAAAGGTTTAAAAGTTTTCTGCGGCCCAGGCTCTCAGAAGAGGAGCGTCTGCGTCGCAGAAACTTAAACTTGTGCCTATATTGTGGGGGTTTAGGCCACTATCTGCAGACCTGTGAGTTGCGCAAGCCAAAGTGTGGTGACGAGTCTTGCCCTCTGGCCAAGTTGAGTCAGGATACAAGACCTACTCCTGTCTCTACTGTGGCAGAGGTACTTGTCACACAACCCACACTAAAAAACTCTCTGTCCTATAATTGGGGTCCTTGGGCAAGGGAGCCCCATTATAGATTCAGGAATCAAAAGAGAATGTTTCTCTCCTCTCTTGAGGTTCCTGTGGAAGCGAAGTTGCAAGCCCCTGGAGTGGTGCCCGATGCCCAGGTTCCTGGAGTGGTGCCCGATGCCCAGGTTCCTGAAGTGGTGCCCGATGCCCAGGGTCCTGGAGTGGTGCCCGATGCCCAGGGTCCTGGAGTGGTGCCCGATGCCCAGGGTCCTGGAGTGGTGCCCGATGCCCAGGGTCCTGGAGTGGTGCCCGTAGCCCAGGGTCCTGGAGTGGTGCCCGTAGCCCAGGGTCCTGGAGTGGTGCCCGTAGCTCAGGATCTTGGTGCGGTACCCGATGCCCAGAGTGCTGGTGCGGTACCCGATGCCCAGAGTGCTGGTGCGGTACCCGATGCCCAGAGTGCTGGTGCGGTACCCGATGCCCAAGCTTATAGAGGGACATCAAATATTGTAGTTCAGGTGTCCATACCAGAAGGGGTCTCAGAAGCTGTTACCCCAGGTAGGGACTTGAAGAGCGCAACCCTAGAAAGGGTCTCTAAAACCATAGTTCTTGAAGGGAACTCGAGAAGCAAAACCCCAGAAGGGATCTTTGAAGTAATATCCCCAAGTGGGGTCTCGAGAGACGCAGCCCCAAAGAAGGGTCTAGAAGTCGCTTCCCCAAGAAAGAACTTAAGAAGCATAGCATTAGTGGAGGATCTGAACGTTATTGCTTCAGCAAAAGTCCCGGAAGTCATAGTCCCGGGAGAACTTTCGATAATTATCGACTCAGAGAGGGAGGCCGATGGCCCGATCCCAGTCAGGGAGGCCAACGGCCCGGTCCCAGTAAAAGAATCTGAGGTGCTGACCTCAGCGGGGTTCCCGGAGGCCACTGCCCCAGCGGGGTTCCCGGAGGCCACTACCCCAGCGGGGTTCCCGGAGGCCACTGCCCCAGCGGGGTTCCCGGAAGTCACTGTCCCGGGTGGGGTTCCCGGAAGTCACTGTCCCGGGTGGGGTTCAGAAAGTCACTGCCCCGGGTGGGGTTCAGAAAGTCACTGCCCCGGGTGGGGTTCAGAAAGTCTCAGCCCCAGGTGGGGTTCAGAAAGCAACTGCCCCGGGTGGGGTTCAGAGAGTCTCAGCCTCGAGTAAGGTCAATAGTGACCAGGTCCTAGCAAAGCACTCCAGTCAGTCAGATGAGAAGGAAACAGATCCTGACTCTGATATCTCAACATCCATAACCTTTGATGGGGACTTAGCCCAATTTCAGGCGCTTTTCAAACACTATTACACTATTATGTTGTCTAGACCATTTCTGGGCGTCACTTCAGAAAACCTTGGGCTCTATCTGATTTATTCTTTTAGAGGAGAGCCTTTTGAGTGGGCGACCAGCCTAATGAAAGCTGAAGATCCCATTCTTCAGGATCCCCTAGCATTCTGTGATGCAATTATTAAAAGATATGGATCCAAAGAAATTGGTTCAGGTTCCTCTAAGTCACCCGTCTTGTCTGCTGAGAGTCCACCAAATACTGTAAACTCGGCACAAGAGTCCCAGCCCGTTGTTTTGACTGCAGGATGTGCTTTTCTGACTTCTTCTAATAATAGTACTTTACCAGAAAGTTCAGCTCCCAAGGGTAAGAAACCTGTCTCTGATTTGAACGCAGCCTTGCTGGGTGGTACCATCAGTTCAGACAATGTTTGGAGAATTACCTTGGTCAGACCTAAAGAGCTTTGTAAAAAGAAGAAGAAGAAAAATAAATAATTTTTGACTCTTGCCTTGATAAAAAAAAAGAGAGATTTTTTTTTCCTTGTCTTGTGTCCAGTGGCCACCATCAAGGGGAGGGCACTGTTACAAGTTGTTGCTACAGCTTGTTTTTTGTTTTCTTGTCTGTTAGACCAGTGTGTCAGGTTTTTTTTTTGTATCCCTTGTTCTGGATAGTCTGAATTTTGGGGTCTTTTGACCCCTCCTCAAGGGGGGGGTAATGTTATGAGCCACGGCTGTGGCTCATTCCTGTTTTGCAGTTTTGTTCTGTATTTCATGTTATACTTCTGTTTATGTTCCCCGTGGGTGTCATGGGGTGCTCGGAGCTCACCCTTAAGGAGGGGATACTGTTATGAACCACAGGTAGTGGTTCATTCCTATTTTATGTTTATAAAGTTGTCTTGCATGCCAGGATTTCCTGTTGCTCTGTTTTAGAATACTCTTGTCTGCTGCCGCTGGTGAGTCTGTGTAATTGCAGCTTGTTCCCATGTGTTCAGCCTCACCTGGCTGCTAATTGCATCTTGTCAGTTTGGAATCATGCAACAGGGCAGCTGCATGGGATTATTAATTAGGCCTCTCTGTTATATGCTGGCTGACTGCAATTCACAGATGCTGGTGATATTTCTTGGTTTTCAGTCTGCTTGAAGTCTGACCTGGTTCCTGCCAGTCCCTGAGCTCCTGTATAGCAGTGTCTGACTAGCTGCTTCCTGTGTTGATTCCTGTGTCTGATCCCGTGTCCTGCTGTGAGGCGTTCCTGCCCTGAGGTCCAGTGGCTTTGCCTATCCCTGGTCAAGTTCCTGGTTTCCTGGTGTCCACCGGTCTGTCGTTTGGGATTCTGCCTGTCCTCCAGTTCTGAGAGTGTGTGTCGGCATCATTGAGGGTTCCTGTCCGTTTGCCAGTATTCGTACCGGTTCCGTGAGTAGCGGCACTGCCGCGTCCGTTGGCCTAGGCCGCTATATTTCATTATTGTTTCTGTCCCTGGTGTTTTGCAGAGGGTTCTGCTTATGCTGTCACGGCCGGTACACAAAGGTATTGTGTCGGCGTGTGATCAGCATTTCCTTTGTTGTTATTTTCCTTTGGCGGTTTCTCCGCACATACTTTAGGTTTTTAGTAAGCTTGTAGCCCCTGGCCTGTTTGCTTAGTTAGAGGGCCTCTTGTCATCATCCTGTCTCGGATTTCCCTTTGTCTCTCACTAAGACCGGGGGGCATCGGAGTTGGGCAGACATAATCCGCCCTTCAAACGCGGCTGCCAAGGGCTCAAGAAACCATAGTCTCGCAAGGGATTTCTGACAGCACGGGTGAGACAACAGAGTTAGGGTGCCAGGGGCTATTCCCTTTCCATTCCCCTTTCCCAGCGTTACGTCCTGGTGCTCTGGACTCACTTCATGAACATCTCCCTTGTTCTGAGCACCAGGAACCTAACACCTGTAACAGTTACATGTGTTATATATAAATTTTTATTCACCATTGGTTGGTACATAGAGGCCCTTACAAACTTTTATCTTGGGGCCTGCAAATATCTAGTTACACGCCTGGACCTGCTCTTTGTAATGTGATATAAAATGAACTGAAGGCCATTATAATGTTACATAATATGAACTGACATAATGTGATCAATGGTACTACTGTGGTTCATAAAATAAACTAGGGCAGTATTATGTGGCATACATATACATATACATTATAGCAACCAATGCAATTGTAGACTATGGGCTAGGTGGACATCCATAGAATAGAGTTGTGAGAGAAGGAATTTATTGTGTCTTCTCGAGTTAAGTGCATTGAGGGTTCATCTTTGATGGCTCTAAAGTAACACCTCAAATCACTGGCCTAGTTATGAAAATTTCAAATACTATTCATTCAATGAAACTTTAAATTTTTTGGGCTGTCCTAATTTTCTAATTTTAGGGGGTTCCCACTGTTAACCTAGGCCAATACAAACTTTAAGTAACAAAATGGACAATTGCTGTAACTTTTACATTATCTCCTGGATCATATTCCTGCATAAGATCTAGTATTGTTGACCATATCCATATAAATGTTAAGGTATGATATAGGAATTATATACCATTTTGTAACCATGCTGTGTAATACAGTATGTAAGCACTATATTAAAATAAAGTACTAATAATTTAGTTTTGAATATGAACCACAACAAACTGATAAAATGATTCAATTAACCTAAAATTTGGAGGTTTTTTTTTAAAAGTGTGCGATAAACTGATGAAGCTTATTAGGCTACCATTTTTATTTAGGAATTTTTTTTAGAATAAAAGTGTTTTTTAATACATACTGTATGCATGTAATTTTGGGGGAGATGTATCAAACCTTGGAGAGTGATAAAGTGAAGAGAATAAAGTTCCAACCAATCAGCTCCTGTCATTTTTCAAACACAGCCTGTAAAATGACAGTTAGTAGTTGATTATTTGGAACTTTATATTTGTCCACTTTATGTCTCTCCAAGGTTTGATATATATCCCCCTTTGTGAGAAATCTTTCTTATTGATTTACCGACAGTCTGTGCTTGTACACCAGATTGACTCCTGGCCAGTTTACCAGAAGATCACTTATGCTATTATCTTGTTTATTATTTGCTCATCGGTTTTAGAGATATAATGGTTATTGTGTTTCTGTGTACAGTATATGCAGCATCAGTAAACTTTTGACAAAAATGTCTACCCATTCATTTCCTCACACAAGGTCACTTTAATAAAGCAATTTCAGCTTATATCATTGTAATAAATGAGACACTTATACTATTTTTACAGTCCATAAATTATGCAATACAGAAAAAGCAAACATAAGGCATACATATGAGCCAGCAAAATAAAAATCAAAAAACCTCCTTGAGGACCTGAAATGTTGCTTTTAATGACATTTATTAACAGGAAACCTGTTATAGGTTTATTATCTCAAGAACTGACCTTTACCTTTCTGTTTCAAAGACATCCAACATTAATAATACACAGGTATTCCATTAAAATGTTCTGATAAGCAAAGGCCAAAGTAAATTTCAGCATTTTTTGTTTCGATCATAAAAAATGGTATTGCAGTTTCTGTTCAGAGTCAGCAGGGATCAAATTGGTAAAAATAAGTCATTTGTTGAATTTAGTCACCATACTGTCTAGATAGGTTTCAAAAACTCAGAAACACCTTTTTCTCCCTCTCTGGTATGAATAATGCCAAGTCTGCAAAAGGCCAGACTTATAAACTAGGTGCCTAATAAATATACATAATTTGTGCACTTTATATACACAACAATATAAGTTAAAGTAGCAAAATCTAATATACCAGAATATACTTATAGAAGGTATTTCAGTTGCCCACAACCTCCAAAGAAATCCTTTTACAGTAAATTATAATGATTGAACTGCATTGTCATTTTGACTGGTTTGTTGATTTTGCATTTACAATTTATGGGTCTATTTATTCTATTTATTCTGAGCACTAACTAGAAATCTGATACAATTTTACCATGGGATCACAGTGAAATACCGTACGCATGTGTGACCAGCCAGTATAGTTTCACCAGACAGGGATGAAGCAAAGCAGGTCCCATCACCAGGAAATGGGTGACCAGCGGTGCAAGTGGGTAGGTACGGCGTACCCTTAAGAATTTAGCCGTGGGTATGCCGTACCCACGCCGACGGGCCAACGCTCCTTGCCGCTCCGTCCCTCCCTCCACTGCTGACCGCCGCTGACTGCCGCTGATGCGAGGTGAGGAGAGCGCAGCCGTGCCTCTCCTGCCCCTCAGTGTCTTTGTTCAATTCAGCGCTGCCCGTGAGCCAATCAGAGCTTTGATTGGCTCACGGATCGGCGCTGAATTAAACGAAGACACCCGCACCCGCTGGAGACTGAGGGGAAGGAGAGGCGCAGGCTGTGCTCTCCTCCCCTCACACAAACACACACGGGACAGCGGCAGCGGTCAGCAGCAGGGGAAGGGAAGGGGGGGCATGTATACCTGGCACTGGGGGCATATCTGGCTCTGGGGGGACATGTACATCTGGCACTGGGGGCATATCTGGCACTGTGGGGGACATGTGTATCTGGCACTGGGGGCATATCTGACACTGAGGGCATATCTGGCACTGGGGGGACATGTGTATCTGGCACTGCGGGACATGTGTATCTGGCACTGGGGGCATAACTGACACTGAAGGCATATTTGGCACTGGGGGGACATGTGTATCTGGCACTGGGGGCATTTCTGTATCTGGCACTGGGGGCATATCTGGCACTGCGGGGGACATGTGTATCTGGCACTGGGGGCATATCTGCAACAAGCCCCTAACGCTGTAACCGCTGAGCCGCTTTCACCTGGCAGCACGTATTTGAAACTACAGCGCCGGCATCATCAGTCCACTGCTTGAGATCCAGCGCTACACACAGCAAAACGGACAACTTTGGGGACCAGCAGCCGGTAACCACGTGAACACAATTATCTGAGGACGCTCGAATCCGGGGTCAGCTCCATCTCTGCTGTGTCTCCCAGCGGCATAAGGTAATACCCGGACACATCATAACGATTACTTGCAACATAATTTCAAATCCTTTTGTGGTTACTACAACTGTTCTTCAGCTTGATTGTTACAAATATATAACAAGTGCTCAAGTGACATAGATAGGCCATGAGATACACTTGTGTATCTCAACACAACTTCAAGTTTCCATAGATTTGTGCGAAATCAAGGGAAATACTTTTGTAGGCAGAGACCTTTATTCCAACATTATCAGCGGTGTTATTTATTTATTTTATTTATTACCAGTTATTTATATAGCGCACACATAACCGCAGCACTTTACAGAGAATATTTGACCATTCACATCAGTCCCTGCCCCAGTGGAGCTTACACTCTATATTCCCTATCACATGTACACGCACACACATTTACACCAGGATTAATTTTGTTGGGAGCCAATTAACCTACCTGTATATTTTTATATTGTGGGAGGAAACCGGAGCACACAGAGGAAACCCACGCAAGTACGGGGAGAATATACAAACAACTCCACACAGTTAGGTCCATGGTGGGAGTCAAACCCATGACCCGAGTGCTGTGAGGCAGTAATGCTAACCATTACACCATCTGTACTGCCCCAAGTTCACCCCAGGTGTTTCACCCAGGGGAGTGGTCACTCATTCTGGAGGTTTTTCAACAGTTGGCTTGCAAGTGGAGCCTTCCACAAGTGTATCTCATGGCCTCTCAAAACAACTTCCATAGTTTTGTGTGAAATCAAGGGACCCGCTGGCTTTTACAGTAGATGCTATAATGGTTCTGTGTGATTTTCATCTAGAGTACTTATTTCTTCCAACTCCAATGCTGCCTCGGGTACTCAAGCACAACAAGGATCAATGGGTGATGGTAACCCTAGTGGCCCCAGAATGGCCTTACAGGTATGCCGACATTCTAAAATTGTCTGTAGGTCCATTTGAGCATCTTTCACTTCATTCAGACCTGCTACAATAAGGTCCATTTATACACCAGGACCTTCTTAGCTGTGGTTTAACAGTCTGACTCCAAAAATAGAGCTTTAAACAGCTAAAGGGTTTTCACCCTCAGTGGTTCATACTATGCTACGAGCTCAGAAACTGGTTTTGTCATGTAATTACACAGAGTATTGAAGATCTGCATCTTCAGAGAAAGGTTCATACCTCCAAATTTTGCCTCTGTTGTTTTTTGACCTTCCTTCAGGGGGGTTTGGAAGCTGAATTAAAGCTTTGTTCTTAAAAAGTACAGATTTCAGCCCTGTTAATTTATTTCCAGAGGCATTTGGCCCATCTGCCATGGGTCTGAACCATTTTACAGGGTGTGGTGCTTTTCAACCACTGTTTTGTCTGCCAGTAGCTCCATGGGATCTCAGTCAGGTCCTATCTGCACTCAAATGTGCTCCATTTGAGCCTTTAGATTCAGCAGATCTTCATTTTGTTACTTGAAATCTGGTTTTCCTTATGGCTATTGCCTCGGCGCGGTGTGCTTTCGAGTTAGGGGCTTTGTCTTGCAAGCTGACATTTTTTGTCTTCCAAAATGATAGAGTGGTTCTCCATATAGTTCCTACTTTCCAGCCAAAGTTTGGTTCAGCTTTCAACTTAAACCAAGAGATAGTTTTTCCGGTGTTTCATCTTTCAGTGACTTCCAGAGAACGGGATGATCTGGCTCTACTCGACTTGTACAAGATTTCTTCTGTCCACCACACAGATTATCTGCTTGTTCTTTACGATGCACATAAACGTGGTTTGCCAGCTACCAAGCAGACCATTTGCATGTTGTATCTGCTGAGGAATCACCTATATTAGGGCAGAGTGACCAGCAGCACATTCCACTAGGGCTCTGGTGAACTCCTGGTCAATATGACATGGGCTTCGGCATAACAAGACTGTCGTGCAGCAATCTGGTCCTCTGTTTACTAATTTTTTCCATTTTTATCTTTGGTGATGCCTACTTTGTGTGTATAGATCTCCAGTCAGACAGAATGAGCTTTCCCTCCTATGGGGGTGGCTGCTGAACATCCCAAGGTACAGTGTTCCACTAGCTTTGCTCAAAGAGACAATAGGATTTTGGTCACTTACTGTTAAATACTTTTCTCTGAAGCAGGCTGTGGGACATGTGTTTCCTCCCTCACACTCTGTCATGTATGGTTTTGGTTCTTGTCTGTTTTGTACACTGATGTTTTGTTATATATTTTTAACAGTTTCACTGGTTTACTACTACTTGTCTCTTGAGACATTTAGAGAAGTACTGGCATAATGGTTATGCAGGGGTGGGGCTTACAATTTAAGTTACAGTAGTTTAAGTCCAACCCAACCTGCAATCCCATAGTCTAGTGTCCCACAGCCTGCTTCAGAGAAGAGGATTCAACAGTAAGTGACCAGAAATCCTATTTATTAGTTGCAATTCCATCTCCCACACTGAAGAGTTTTGACAGTACATTAAATATTTGCATGGAATTATTTAAACTGTATATTTGACTATTTGTAGATGCTATATCATTTTTATCAAAACAGTTTTTTATTGCTTTTACTGTATTTGTATTATTATATATTTCAGCTACACATTTAGTACCATCATACTGTATTTAATCCAAAATGTTTCACTTTTTGAGCTATGAAGATTTTAACAGGTTTAGCAAGCATTCTTGGACTTTTTCTATTTGCGGAGAAGACTGTGGATAGTTACACACAAGTAACTAAATGTAGTTACCAAGACAGTTTTATAAAATAGATGAATTTGGGGTTTAGTAAGTATAAAGTAAATTAAAAGAATTTGAACCACATTTACTGCTGAATTTATCGGTCTACAAAAGACATGTTAAGCCGGTAGATATTTTTCTGGAGCAGTGTGTACAAATTGTTTAATTTTATCCACACGTCCCGTTTATCCCCCCCCCCCCACCCCCCAACTGTACTTACAAGAAGTCCTTCATTAATCCAGAGTCCTGCTAACTGTGAGCTGCCTCTCTGAGTCTGGCTGCGGTCCGCTGCTGGCTGCCTGTTTAATCTGTAATTGTGTTAGTGATGAGCACTAGAGTGTATAAGTTATGAAAAAATAGTGAAAAAAGAAATGTGTAAAAATGCAGAAATATGACATTTCATAAAAACAAATAAAAGGAAAGCAGTTTGAGGTAAACGTTAAAATCTATTTTGCATATTAATGTTTAGGCTCTTTTCCAGAACTTTGTGAGGCTTTTTCAGCAATATTAGATAGATAGGAGAGTAGGAATAGGACTCTAATCTAACCGTCTGACCCGTGAGCTCTCCTGTGATCTTCGTATGGAATGGGGGTTATGACAAGTCCCAATGCTGGTAATATCGCTCTGCTCTTGCTAGCAGCGGGGCCTCGTGATTTGGGTTTTTGGGTGTTTTGTCACTTTTCTGCCACAATCTTGCCCCTTTAGTGTACCATGTCCCCTCGCAAGGCTCGCTTCGCTCGCCTATACTATTCCTAATCGTAGTCCACGTGGATGGTAAAGTATGAAAAAGTTGAAAAAAAAGAAACTTGTGTCAAACATACTGTAAGTGT